>NC_133436.1:3619335-3919335 GCF_011762505.2 Arvicanthis niloticus
AAACAAAAACAAAAAAAAAGAAAAGAGATATGATATAATTAAGTCTATTTTTTCTACCACAATTTACCTTCTCCCTAGAAGCAGGTCGTGTAGACTGTGGAGTACCATGTAAAAGCAACCGTGAATGTTCTACACAGGAGTCTACAAGTGGGCTGGGCATGGCCTGCCTCTGAGATTTTGTAGATTTAGAGTGGATGTCTGGTTGGTTGGTTGATTTTTTTTCCTTTCTTTTTTCCTTCCCTCCTTCCTTCTTTTCTTCCTTACTTTTTTCTTCCTTCCTTTCTAAGAGGCTGACTTTGAACTCTTGCACCCCTTACCTCAGCCCCATAAAGGCTAGGACTATAGGCATGCTTACATTAAGTGGTTGAAAAATGCCAAGTGAGTTGAGCTGGAGAGATGGCTCAGTGGTTAATAGCACTAGCTATTCTTACAGATGGACCCTGGCGCAATTCCTAGCACCCAAGTGACGGCTCACAACTGTCTGTAACTCCAGTTCCAGGGGATCTGACACCTCACACAAACATACATGTTGGCAAAACACCAATGCACATAAATTAAAAATAAATTTTAAAAAGAAAAAAATCAGAATGAGTCATAACAAATCACAAATACTGATTTTAAAGGCTCGATATGTAAGACAAAAGCTAATAGATATGAATTATAGAAGAAGAAAGAGAGAAGGAAAGTGGCTAATTATTGAAAATACATATCACTGTGGACTTGCTTTAGCTATTTCTTAGAGGACAGTGTCAATTCCAAAGAAAGTATCAGGATCCAAATGACACTGGCATTTTAAGTCAGAAACATCAGGAGCCTTTACCTACATAGAATTTAAGATCCCTTGCAGAGTTCGCAGACAGGCCCCTGGGGAAGAACTCTAATCCCTAATTAGATTGTCTGAGGAAGCCGCTCTAGGGAAGATTGTTATTTTTTACTTTGCAATTATATTTTCTTAGCTGCAGATAGACAATAATTATGAATGCGCCTCTATCTGTTTTCGCAAAAGCATACAGATTAATTAATGAACAACCTCAGCTGACCTAGGCAGAGGGCTCGGAGGACAGAACCAGAATGCTGCCGTGTGCGTGCGTGCGTGCGTGCGTGCGTGCGTGCGTGCGTGCGTGTGTGTGTGTGTGTGTGTGTGTGTGTGTGATTTCTTCAAGGACTAAACTGATGCACGTTTTTACGTGAACCACATACAGAAAAGACTACACCCCCACAACTGTACAGCTCAATTAACTTTCCAAGCAACCAGAAGAAAACCATTCCCTTCCGAGAAGCCTTGCTCTTGTCTCTCCCCAAACCTCCCCTCCATCTTCCGACAAAGTTAAGCACTGTCCCGACTTCTGACGTCATAGATTAAATCCTCTTACTTTTGACGTTTATGAAGATAGAATCATATAAGTTCTGTCTGTGTTTGGATGCTTGGTTTCTGTTGCTCAAGTCATGTGTGAGAGACGGTAGTCCTTCTATGTGAACTGTCTGTCGTGCAACATCCTATCAGTGACTGTTGCTGTTCCACGGTTCCAGCTTGTCATCCTTTAAGGAACATGCTGTGCTCTTAACTGCTGAGCCATCTTTCCAGCCCTGGATACTACCTTTTATGATGTCTTGAAGCCCCTCACTTAGTGTATAGGTGTGTGCACACACACATGTGTGTATGTACATGTGCATTCGGACATGTGAATACCAGAGGTCAACTTTGGTGTGATTTTTCAGGTGCTGCCGCCACCTTGTTTTGTGAGGATTTCTCTCACTGGCTTGGAGTTAGCCAAGTAGGTCAGGCTGTCTGGCCAAGCCCCGGGGATCCTGCTTCTGCCTCCCCACTGACTGGCTTATAAGCAGGCACGATCATGAGCAGCTTTTACTAGGACTCTGGACACGATACCCAGACCCTTATGTTTATATAGTAAGCACTTTATGGGCTGAGCTGTCTTCCTACCCACTGGGTCATCATCTGTCTTCATTATCTGGAGGAGATGCGGATGCGTTCAGAATATGACATCTTTTACTCTGTCACAGCCGGTCTGTGACAGCATCTTGTCTCCTCACCCTCAAAGCATCGTCCTTTCTTCTTACATTTAAGTTTGTACCCATTAGTCTCTTCCTTCATGATTAGGGATCTCTCATATGCTGTTTGAGAAAATGGTCTCCATCTCAGAATCATAACGTTTCATTTCAACTCCACAAGTCTTTTTGTTAGGCCCTTGACACTTAGATTGTACAACAAAAATTACTTTGGGGTTCAGTTCAGTTTGTTTTTCTAAGTGGCCTTCGTAGAAGAAAGTAATGTCAGCGTCGTGCAGTGTGGCTCTCCTTGCCCCAAGTGTCTGCACGGCTCACACTAATTCCCCTTCCTTTGTCTTGTTTGCTATAGTCTAGCAAGGCACTGTCTTTGTCACTGATATTGCACACGCAGTCTTAAGACTGGGAGGGTGGATTTTTCTACCTTGTTCTTTTTATGAAAGATCATTGTGATTCTGTGACTCTTAATGGCTCTTCCTGCGCCATGTTAATTTTAGAATTGGTCTGTTAATTATCATGGGAAATTCTGCTGTGGTTTTTGGTGTGCCCACATTGTGTTTCTAGACCACTCTGAGGAGAATTGCTATATTTATCACACAAACATTCCTAATCCATGGAATAGCCCCATTTAATAAATTTATCTTTAATTTTTGTTAATAATGTTGGATAATTTGTCTATATAACCCTTAGATATATTTTTAGATTTCATCATCAGTCTTTGATACTTCATGCTCTTGTATATGTGATACCTATTTTAATATTTTACTTTCCAATTATTGTCAGTACACAGAAATATAAATGATTCCTAAAGTAAGCATATTGTGTCTAACAATTTGGCTAAACAAAACTCACTTTTAAATTCTACTAATTTTTGTTTCTTACATATATAAATATGTTAATGTTAGGTCTCAAAGAAACTGGGGGACAAGCAGAGGTAGCACATGCCTTTAATCTGCCTTCCATCTCAGCACTCGAGAGACAGAAGCAGACGGATATCCATGTTCGAGGCCAGCCTGGTCCACAGAGCAAGTTCTAGGACAGCTAGAGATTCACAGAGAAACCCTGTCTGTTAACATATCCTAACTGATGCTGGCCAGCTTCCCAATCCCTCTCTGGGTCTGCGGCTTCTCCCTGCACTCCTCACACCCAACTCCCCACCCCTCTCTCCAGGGGGTGGGGCTTCTGCTCCCCTTCACAACTTAACCATTTACCTAGGTGCCCGCCTGGTCTCCAGGCTTGCTCCTGGCCTCTTGGCTCCTGGTTCCTCTCTCTCCCTTTCCTTCTCCCCATCCCAGCTTCCTCCCTCCGTCCCCCTCTTCTTATGGTCTCGTTCAGTCTGGACCCTTCCAGTTGCCTCTAGCTGCTTTAGCAGCAGCCAGTCCTCATTTATTAAGGTTTATTCAGTTAACTTCAAGTAATGGCGGCCTTGTTACCTCTACCAGGTCTTCGGCCATTATCACCCTGGTTAGGATTCAAATAGAAAAGCTTCAACGTCTCACTGTTAAACGTTTTCGTCAAATATCTTCTTATAAAAATACTTTTTATCGTGATTATGAAGCTCCTACTACCCTATTCCCAGCTTACCAGGAGTGTTTTGAGTTACAAGTAGATTTACATTATTTTAATTATTTCCCTTTAGTAATCATATGGTTATAACATTTCCCTTTTCATAATGTTAGTTTACTACTTCCAGGAATGAGCCTGACAATTTTGTGATGTTGCCGTTTTTCACACATTGTTATTACTGATTTTCTGATATTTATAAAATTTGCGCCCATATACACAGGAAGGTTGGATTACTGTTTGTCTTCTTGCAATATCTTTATTAGATTTTGGTGATTACCTTGTGCAGTCTTCACAAAAAGCATTTGGAAGGGTCTCCCTTTTTATTCTCCTTCTCCACTCCTCTTGAACTTTTACCGACAAGGTCAGGGAAGAAGAGATTTATACAGATCTAGCTCCTAGAATAGTTACAAATCTATTGAAATTGAAATCCTCGGGGTTTTTGTTTTTTTTTTTTTTTTTTTCTGGTATCATATTAGTATTTTCATTTGTCTGAAATTTTGTCCATTATTTTTTAAATTTCAAATCTATCAGTATGAGTTTTGAAATGATTTCAGTGTAAGGAATTCACAGTGATCCCTCAATCCACTCCTGATATTTGCAATACTGGTCATCTTGAAGTTGAGGTTTTTTAATTTATCTTTTCAAAGAGCCAGCTCTTGGTTCAGGCCTAAGACCTGAACTTGGGACGTGGAAGCAGAAGATGAGGGTTTAAGACTGGCCGGGGTGACGAGAAATGACTTCCTGTTTCAGAACAAAGGGACCAAAAATAGAGTAAAACCTCCTTGCTTCTCTGGGTGAATTAATAACAAGACACTGCTGAGCCAATCCAAGAAGCTTTAATTTGGAAATACTTATGTCTGAATTTTGTGACTTATCAAGATTCTCTGTCTGTCAGAAGAATATATTTGCAAAACATGTATTAAGGGTAGGGGAGGAAAGGGTGTCCCAGACCCACGAGGTGCTGTTCTGATGATCTTGATGTCTTCATTGGAATGGCCACTGGATCTCTTTCTCTTCCCGATACAGCCAAATAAATGAAATGATTTGTGCTTTTCAAAAAACAAGGACAGAATGGTGTACTCTCTAAATAAGCAGTTCTATCTAGAAAGACAGTTTTGACCCGGTGAAATAGTTTGGCAGGTAAAAGCACTTGCCACCGGAGCCTGACGGCCTGAGTCCGATCCCTGCACCTGGCAGTGGAAGAGGAGAACTGACGGTTTTCCTCTGCCCTCCACACTCTCACCAGAGCATGCCCACACTCACGCATGCCCACACTCACTCACGCACACGCATCATCTACACACGTGACTCCTTTTTTGTTTTTTTTAAGGAAAAGAAAATGAGATAGGTAGACCAAGCTGCCTTGAATTTGCATTCCCTTGCTTCAGTCCTATACTGGATTACAGGCATATGCTAACACGCTGGCCTAAAACAATATCTCAGTAAAGCTGGATGCACCCTCTGCTCCAGATACAGTCCATGTCATTGTTTGACCAAAGTGGCTTCCTGTTGTGGTTTTCACTTCTTGAAGTGGTTAGATTTAAGCAAAACACGTGGCCGCTGTTTTCACCCTGGCCCTATTCAGACGTTGAACTTGAGAGGTTTCAGCCTGACTCCCAGCTCTTGACAACAAGCACATATGGTATAAACGTAAGCAGGTAACATTGACAACAGGTGCATTTCAATCGCCGTCTCCTCTTCTCAATTTCTAGACATAAGATTTAATTTTTTTCTAAATAAAAAGTTTCCTGGTAAGAAATCTCTGCAGAATTACATGTAAAACCAACATTAAATGGTAGTAATGGCACGCACACACTTTTAATCCCAGCACCCGGGATGCAGAGGCAGGAGGAGCTAGAGTTTGATGCCAGCCTGGTCTACAGAGTGAGTTCTAGGTCAGCCAGGCCTACACAAAAACCCTGTCTCAGATATATACATATACATATACATATACATATACATATATATATATATATATGGTGTCCAAATTGAAGTGTCACACACCATATGTGGCAGGGCCCAAGCAGGTGGCGGTCACCATATTCCAAACCGGATGAGCACACCAGGTGACCTGGGTGCTCACATTTCTGACAGTTTGCTTTCCTTTCTTTTCCAGTCCTATTTATTTATTTATTTATTTATTTATTTATTTATTTATTTATTTGGTTTCTCGAGACAGGGTTTCTCTGTATAGCCCTGGCTGTCCTGGAACTCACTCTGTAGACCAGGCTGGCCTCGAACTCAGAAATCCGCCTGCCTCTGCCTCCCAAGTGCTGGCTCCAGTCCTTTTTAAAGATACTTATTAGTATGTATTTGTCTGAGGTGTGTGCCTCCCTCCAAGGCCAGAAGCCCTGGATTCTTCTAGAGCTCTGCAGGCAGCTGTGAGCTGCCTGTATTAAGTGCTGGGAATGAAAGCAGGGTCCTCTGGCAGAGCAGTATGCACTCTTAACTACTGAGCTGTCCCTCCAGCCCCCCGACCGGCTTTCTGCTTTCTCATCCTGCTCAGGAAGGTGCAGCATAATAATGGCAAACCAGCAAAACACTGTTAAACACATCGATGGGAATAGGTCTGCCACTGCAATGTCTGTCTTCAGGATGTTGGAAGGATAAGCTTAAGAATGTGGTAGAGTGTGTCTTTCATCTACTGATTGATTAGTCCTGTCTGGTGCTGCTCTGATGTGTGATTTAGAGGACTGAGTCAGACCTCTATAGCGTGAGCTCTGATTCTTCACTTTAGTAGACGTGCTGGCCTTTAGCAGGCCGATTATCCTTTGAACTGTCTACTTTATTGACCTACTAAGAGAAACTACACTGGTCCCCATCGAGAGAGAATTCTCCCATGTACTGACAGCTGTGGTCACTGGTTACCATTCTAATGCTTGTATAAACAGGTTGAACAGTCTTGAGATAGAAAAAGTGGGCACAGGTCAGATTTACTTGTAGTATATTATGAAAGATAGGGGTTTCCTGAGCTTGAACACAGCTGTAACACAAACGCACCTTGTCTGCAGTAGCCCCCCTGGGATGTTGTATGCCACCCCAGGGAACTTGTCCGGTAAAGGGAACTGTCACAAACTAGAAATGCAACCTGCAGAGTGTGGTGAGAGTTGAAGAACTCTTTGCTTCTCAGTCAGGAAACTCAAGTCCTTTGCTGAAAGCATGACACGGGGTCAGAGGGCCAACTTCCAGGATGACTGAGAATGGCTCTGACAAGCAGCTACGCCTAAGAAGTCTCCTTCCCTGACATTGAGAGCTGACACCATGTGAGCGTGAGTCCACACTTCATTGGGTTTTGTTCAGGTTTCAATTGGGAAGTGTAATTATTAACAGATCCAAATACCTCACTGTGGGGAGGGTTGCGCGACAGACTGAGAGGTGAAAATGGGTGTACTTTTTCACCTTTTCCAGATCCTTCCATACAAAGGATCTGAGCTTCAAGTGCTTAATAACGTTTTCAACCCCGTAGGTATCTGGTACAGTGCATCACGTGCTATAAGCAAACCACTATAGATAGCACTGTTTGTCCAGTGGCTTTGTTTTACTGTGTTTTATAGGGGATAGTAGGTGGATTATGAATAGGTAATGTGAAGACTGTTCTTAATGAGAGCAGTCCCCTGCAGACTTGCTAGACTGGGACCTGTTGGCCTGTGCTGAAGATCTCGCATACTTTTCCAACAGTCAGTTCTGCTTAAGGATCTCATAGCTCTGTAGTGTTGACATCCGGACCTCACTCCCACTCCCTTACCCATCTCCAGTCATCCAGTGTTCACACCATCTGCCAACATGGCAGTGATTGTACATGGCATATCAACCACGGAGAAGTCTCTCATGCTAAGGAATCATCACAGCAGAGTTTCTTGTAAAAGTTTCACAGGGAAAGTGAAACAGCACTTCTTTGTCAAACTGTTTTATTAGAACTTCTGCCTAAGAAAACATCAGGACTGGCCCTGTGTGCTGCTTATGTTAGCTGGAAAGACCTCTATATAGTATTTCCAGGAAGTCATCCTTGAGGTACCACTGCTAGAAGGTGCATCCTTGCCTGAGATCCTTAGTTTGCAGGCGGCAGCCTCTAACTTCCTTCTTCATTTATAATACAGTTCCCATCTCTTACCACCGGCCCCTATGTTTTCTTGCATTTGTGATGTTATTTATTGAACTGTCACTAGCAGGAATGGGAGACTTTAAGCCCGTGACAGAAAGCGCTCCCCTCATCTGTACCACACAAGTGCATGGCCAGCAGCTGCAAAGAGGTGTGACTCTGGCTTCCTGATGACTGGCTCCCTGGTGCAGCAAGCTGGAAAAGCAGGCAGGCCTGCTGCTGCTGGCACATTCCTTTGGTGTGACTGTTTCCCAACACCGAGGTCATATCTTCATCTGCAAACAGAGACCGGAACACCTACTTCTGGCACTGTGAGAACGGCACAGACGCCTCATAAAGGCAGCCTCCTTGGCTTGTGGGAAGCTCTTCCTGGCCTCCTCTCTAGTGTCACACACCTTCACCTCACTGGGGATCACTGGAAGCAGTGAGTGACAAGCACGGCTAGGGGGTAGGCCTGCTGAGAGAGCACATTTTCTCACCCTTTCCTACACTAAGGGCAAGGTCAGCATTGGTCGGTCGAGTTTCACTTGGGGCAACCCTTTGTCATTGCTGTGGACTGTGCAGATGATGTCTGTAGTGTGGAAGAGGAGAGAGGCAGTGACTTCTGCATTTGTGGAAGCCAGTAAGAAGCAGGCATTTGATGCATGCTGCCACCCACCCCTTTCTCCTCATCCTTTCTGGTTGTCCTCTGTCCTGCTGCGTCTGCCCTGTGTCCAGCAGGCTGGTGTCCACTCTGTTGGGTCTGAGCAACAGGAAGCACAGAGTAAATAACAGCCTGGGAAAGCCAAAGCCTGCCTTTCTGCTTGTCCCTCACTGTACCAGGTCAGGCAGTAGCTGTATTCCTTCCTGGTTTCAGCCTTGTGACTCTCAGAGCCAACTGGGCTGTAGGCTCCATCCCCCTGGCTCCTACCCCAATCTAGAAGACTCCTGGTAAATTCTACAGCTAGTACAGCTAGCTAGCAAGCTCTTTGCGTTTGTTTATCGTTTGCTTGTTTGTCTATTTGCTTCACTGACATTTAATTCACAAAGCCTGATAGTGGGTGGTTTCTGGAACATGAAGTGTTGACTAGCCATCACTATGATCAGTTTTTGAACATTTTAAACTCAAAAAGAGACCCGATGCCCATTCATAGTCTTTCCTCATTTCCCCCAGTGCTTCCAGCACTCAGGAATCACCAACTGTCATTTCTGTGCCCACAGAGCCGCCTGCTCTGGAGATCCCATGTGAAGGGGTCGGGGACATTCTTCAACCTTCTGAGTTCCCTTAATCTTGCCCACACCTGTGTAAACAGTCCCTCCAGTTAACCCTTAAAGGGCACTTTGTCTTCCTGGGACCCTCAGCTTAGCCTTGTCTACCAGTCAAAGATGAAGAAGAGAGGACAGTGAACAAAGAGCGGGAAGAGCAGGCACTCCCAGCTCACAGGTCCAGCCTCAGCTATGAGTCCTGGCAGTGGTTATGGGCAATAAATACAGCAAAAAGCGTGATAAAAGGCATAGAATTTGGGCATTGTGGAAGCTGAGGGGAACCAGGGCCAACCTTTGGGGTGTTGGGTTAACTTGCTTGCAGAGCCCTGGGGGGGAGAATGTCCAACACGCATTGAGGTGCAGAAGACTGTAGCCTCCAAGATGGTAGACTCTAAGAATCCCTTCTGGGCTTCCATCTTAGAAGCAAGCCCCAGGCAAAGACCCCAGTAGTACCTCAGTCCTTTAAATGTTCTTTTGGTGTGATAAGGGCATACATATCCCCATAGTCCTTCTGGAGGACTTGGCATCGCTGCCTGCTTGGTCCCTCTGCACAGACCACTATATTATATCTTCAGAGCTCCCTTCCCCCCACCCCCACCCCGCATCTTTATTCTTCCCGTTTCTGGCTGTCCGTCTATTCCCACCAACCATCATGTCCAACACAATGGGAGGCTATCTTTAATGGACAGCAAGGAGGTAAACCAGAGCTGACAGTCACCTGACTTCCTCCAGGGCCAGGTGTGTGTACACAGCATTATCTGCCATGCATGTCGCTAAGGGAAAGCAACAGATGAACTTGAAGGGATGCCAGCATGTGACAGGCAGGTGGAAGAAGGGAAACTCAAGCAACAGGGTGACCAAGAGTCATAGAAATTTAAGAGGAAGTGTAGAAAGGATCATTTCTCTGGGCTCATCCACAAGGAACTTCAACAAAGACATCTTTCCCTGAAAGTTGGTCTTGGAAGATTGCTTATCAATTCAGAGACCTGGCTGGGGGTGGGAAGTGAGGGATGGGGGGATGGGGGGACAGAGGTGTCACATTTTAGCCCTGTTAAAGCATCACTAGGAAGTGGGTAAAAGCAAAAGAAGAAACTGTGGCTTCTCTGTGGAGAAGGGCAACAGAGAAGGATGGGGATGTGGAATGGAGAAAGCAGAAGGCAGGAATGTTGATGGTGATGCTGCAGGAGTCATGGAAGATAATGAAGGCACAGGCTGGAGAAGAAGGGGCTGGGAATGGGACCAGCAGAACTTTTAACTTGGATTGACTTGTTACTAATTAACTTAGTTGTTTCATGCCCAATCTTAATGTTTTTTTCCTTTGGTTTTTCCTCTGTGTACTGGTAGGCCTGAGGAGAAACGAGACATTGCAGGAATCCTGGGTCAACAAGCTGGGGTAAGCTTCCTCCCTCAGAAGTGTCTTCAGCCTGCCCCAGTCTGCTCTCTGTCCGGTGGATTTCACTTCCTGTGCTTTCTGGCAAATGCATTTCCTGTTTGGGATGTAAGTGTTCCAGGGAGGCATCTACCTCGCTTCCTCCAGCTTCCTGGCCCGTGGCACCATCCTGAGGGTACTCAGCATGAGCTCTACACTGTTGTTCTTGTAGAACAGGGGCCTGGAAACCAGGAAAGCTTGCCTGTAGTCAGCTACTGCATCCTGACTCACTGAGGATGGTAGAACCTGATGGGATTTATTCCAAACATTTCTCTCTAAAGCCTCATTATTAACTTGAGCCACACCCCTCATAAACAGGTTTACACGCTGGCCCATTTATATAAGTGCAGGGCAGACATTAAATAATTGCGGTCCACAACACACACACAGCCAGCAAGACAGCGTTGTCACAGAGGGCAGCTTTCACAGCCTTAAGTACTAGGTTGGGCATCTGATAGTTTCATTTCGAGATAAATATGGGTTTTTAGGGGGAAAAAAAAATCACAGCCTATGAAAATTCCATTTACTGTCAGACACCTGTCTGTTTTTCTTAATTGAATTAATCATTTTGATCCTGTTTTGAACCATGTTCTCCTGTTGCTCTCTGTGGGGAGGAGGCCTTACTTCACAGCCAACAAAGATAACATGCAGTATATTTCTGCTTCTCATCTCCTGCATCATAAGCCTTTGATGTCTTTGGTGAAGGACGAATGCTCCTCTACTGGAAAGTCAGTGACAGACAGAGCACTTGAGTGACCAGCTCAAGCCCCCAAGTACTGCTGAGGCAGGCCCACACCTTCCACCTCTGAAACTCAAGCCTCACAGGACCTCATGAGACTGCTTCTGCTGCATGAGTCTCCAGTTAGAACTTACTGTCTAGAAATATCCTGGGACTGAGTTCAATGTCACAGAAGAGCACAGCTCAGAGGACCTCAGAAGCCAGTGAAGCCAGTCCCCAGCCTTCTGTTTTTAACAATCAAATGAAAAAGAACAATGGATATAACTCTATTAAAAAAAAAAAAAAAAAACCTTTATAAGCTTCAGAAAAGTCATTTTTATGTTAACGACATACCAAGTAAAAGAAACCTGGTCGAGGACCAGGGTGTGGTGGGTATAACTTTAATCCCAGCACTCAAGAAGTAGAGACAGGTGGGTCTCTGAGTTAGAGGCCAGCCTGGCGTGCAGTTCCAGAACAGCCAAGACTATACCAAGAAACCTAGTCTTAAAACAATAAAAAAGACCCTATTGAAACCACCAGATATTTTGAAATGGTAAAAACTAGCATTGTTCAACAGGGATATAACACAACTACTTATGTAATTTAAACTTCCTTCAGCTACCTTAAAGCAATAAGAAGAAACAGATAAAAATTGTTTTTGTTATATACAACATTTTGCCCCATATGTAGAAAATACTATAGTCTGGCGTATGTATGTTTAATGCAAAAATTACCAGCAAAGTATTTTATACTCTCCTTGTAATAAAGCCTTAAATATTGGCATTATATTTCAATCCCATGTGTCTCAGTTCATTCTAACCCAGGTACTTGGAGCCTCCCCACCTTTACATCACTGTAACTTTTTGGAGGGTCAGCATATCCAAAGGCAAATCTGAGTGGCATGTTGTTCTCTGGGGAGGTCTGGACTGTCTACTTTGTAATCATGGATTACCACGATACTGCAGTCACTTGAGGAACTCACTGAGGGCTGATACTTCAGTGATTTCTGGAAATTTCCAGAATACCTTAATTAAAAGTTTCCACTTGCAGTTGGATAACAAGACCCACATTTGCTCGCACAGCACAGTGCTGGACACTAGCATAGACCATGGCCCATTTCTGGTTTCTGAATAACAAGGAAATGGGCCAGATGTCAGTGAGTAACAAGGAAATGGGCACATGCTAGTGATCCCAGCACTTGCTAGTCTGAAGCAGGGGAATTACAGGTTTGAGTCTACTTTGAGGTACAGAAGGAGATCGTCTTAGCAATCATAAAAATAATAAGGAAATGTGCATTAAGGTGACATACACATGCTCCGCACAGCATCATCTTTTTGGATTCGTAGCTCAGGATATGCCACCTCTTGACCATTTGCCATCAGACCCTGACCTGGCTGTGAGTCATCATGACACCGGAGGTCATTTCTCCAGCTGCCGTTAAGAACCAAAACCTTCATACCTAATGCTTTAACTCCCCAGTCCCTCAAGCATCTTTGTTGTGCTGGTTTCTTAGGTAACACCATCCAGGCTTTGGGGAGGGTCAGCAGGAAAGATATTTAAGGAATTACAAATCTGAAACACAATCCATCTTCAGGAATGTCATCGGGAAAGACAGGCTGCCAGCAATCACGGGTTCCATGTGAACAGGAGGAGCCAGGACAGAGTAAGTATGAGGTCAGTGTCTCTTAATGAGTGTTCACTTGGGGCAGGTCTGGCAATTGCTATGTACCACAGTTGGCACCTGTGGTGTGGAAGAGGAAAAAGTGAATGTGGAAACTGATAAGGAGCAGGCCCATGATGCCTGTTGCCACACTTCCTCCCCCATCCCCCAACTTCTCTCTTACTGTCCTAGAAGGCAGTAAACTCTACTGTGATACTGATTTTCTTACTAACAAGGCACACAGAGATGATGTGCATCCTGGAATTGAAGCCTATGGCAAAACAGAGGCCTGGCAGAAGGACTGTCACATCAGTTCCTGCTTCACGCTGCTGCCAATTTCAACTCTCCAACACAACCCACCTCCACCCTTAGCAAACTCGGTTGGTGACAAGCCAGCCGAAGGGAATGGCTGAGAAGGAAGTAGCAATAACCTTGTCCTTCTCCAGGCGATCTCCCGCCTCACGTATGAAAACAATCACTGCACCTGAGGTCTATGCATGTTAGTAGAACAGAACAACCTTGGCAGCGTTTGGGCGCCCTCTTGGCAGCAGTGGATCACAGCTGCTGAGGCCCAGGCAGAAAACTGGATGGTGAGCCAGCCTCACTGTGGCTGAGGTGTCTCAGCGAGGTGACAGGAGAGTGAGTCCAAGGGCCTCCTTTGCCTGTTTTCTCAATCCTGCTTAGCTTGGAATTGCAAGGCTCTTGAGAAAATGTCTGGAGAGAGACTCCCTGCCCTGGCTGTCAATGCCTGGAAACACACTGTATCCTCTCATTGTGTGGGGAGAGGCCAGCCAGAGCCGGTGAGGGGGCAGCTGCCAGCATCCAGACATGGCTCAGCTGAGCTCTAAGAAGAGGCAGTCACTGGCTTAGACCTAGAGCAGCTCAGTCCTGTGTGGCAGACCTGATCATGACCCAGCGATTCAGGGGTATTAAAACACTGCAAGAAACACGCATGCCCCTGAAACAACTAGCACACGGAGAGGCACTGTGCAGGCTGCTGCTCTCTGTGGACTTCTTGGCTACTGCTTCTGCCTAGTTTTTTCCAGAGCCTTCCATGCAGCATGGAGGGATGTGATTTGACCCATCTGTTGGAGACTCAGTTTCTTTCTTTCTCTCTCTTTCTTTCTTTCTTTCTTTCTTTCTTTCTTTCTTTCTTTCTTTCTTTTTTTTCCGAGACAGGGTTTCTCTGTGTAGCCCTGGCTGTCCTGGAACTCACTCTGTAGACCAGGCTGGCCTCAAACTCAGAAATCCACCTGCCTCTGCCTCCCAAGTGCTGGGATTAAAGACGTGTGCCACCACCGCCTGGCTGGAGACTCAGTTTCTGTGTAACTCATTGTCCCAACTGTGACAGCTCCCTCCCTCCCTCTCTTTGTGTGTGTGTGTGTGTGTGTGTGTGTGTCTCCAAAGCACTGGCTAATCTTTATTGTAACATCTTCTGACCCCAAGGATACCATAATTTCCAACATTCTCAGGGAAAGCTTTATCACTTAAGAAATATAATATTAATATGAATCATAGGAAGATAAGGATGTAGTGGCTGAGAACGGCAGGTAGTGTTTACCTGGTGCAGACAAGAGAGGACTTCAGTGAATGTGGAAATATGAGAGTTGTCAGAAACAAGATGTTTTTTTTTTTTTAATTTACTGTGTATCTGTCCATCTGTTCATCTGTCTGTCTGTCTGTCTTTGTGGAGTTAGTTTTCTCCTGCCTTTATATGGGTCTCAGGGATTGAACTCAGGCTGCTAGGCTTGTGTGGCAAACACCGTCACCTGCTGAGTGATCTTATCAGCCCCAGAAACTGAATAGTTTTAAAACTACTCAGGTGAGTGAATTAGTCTGGAAAAAGGCCAAGCATCCCCAGGGTTTTAGATCTACCAAGGGATGGCAGACCAGTTAACACAGAGGCCTGATTAGTGAGATGTTCTAGGGTCGAAGCTGAGCTCAGGGTCCCTGATACACCTGTGTCCCCTGATGTTTGTGAACGCCCATGTCAGAGGCCTGCAGAATTACACTGGGGCTGAGTGGAAGGGCCTGGGCCTGACACTTCCAGAGATAGGGGAAAGGAATGTGTAGCAAGCCTAGACGATATGCCATCATCCGGGGAGGATAGGTCCAAACCACAAAGATATTTGACAAATACGCTGAACATAAAAGAGGTCAGCCCTAAGACTTTGTTTAGTTGTATGCTACAAAATCGTCTTAATCTGTTTCTCATCGCTGTAGCACGGTATCACATATAAACCATAATTTTGAAAATACATTTATATTTATATTGAAAATACATTTATTCCTCATGGTATTGTAGACTAAGGAGTCCAAGATCAAGAAGCCAGCATCATTGGTGCTGCACCACAGTGCGGGGGGGGGGGGGGGAGTTACCACAGGAAGTGAGCTACCTCTTTTTTTAAATAAAGTATCAGATGCTATGGTAGAGGGGAAAGGGTGGGGGGCCACCCTACCATACCCTCAGTAACCTTAATGGCTTCCTGAAGCTCTTACCTCAAAACACCATCAACATGTGAATTTAGGGCTTCTGCTTCAAACACATGAATTTCGGTGGGGCTTCATGTAAGCCATAGCAACAAGAGAGGGACATTAAAAATGAAACAGAACCATTCTCTGCTTTTTGGGCCATGTGTTTAAAAATATCATAGCCAATCAGAAAGTGTTGACATTCTTACGTGAAATCCTGACCCACATAGACCCCCCCCCCCAATTTCGATGTCAACACCTCATAACTGTTCCATGAAGCCTTTCTACATATTCATAAGCCAGTGCTGCATGGTTCCATATTGCCAAGAGCTACAAGGAATGCCTGTTGTTTGCATTTATGACAAAAAAAAAAATCTCTGCCCTGGTTGCTAAGATACATGTTAGTTTAGAGCACATTTTTCAAAGGGTTAACAAGAAATGCATCATTCGCAGTGTGTACAGCTGTCCTCTTTGCCTGTGACTGAGGGGAGAAGGAGGGTGGGCCTGTGCTAAGCACCTCATCCCTTTCCACGAGTCCTTGTCCATGAGCTATTGACCTGCCAGGTCTGTGATCAGCTGCAAGAGCACAGGCTGAATGAGAACACAATCCTTTGCTCAAGAACACTCGGGTGAATGTTGTCCCCTCCCCTGACACAGCTCAGTGAGAGGTATACAGGGTCAGGTGTTATGCCTGGCATTAACCACACTGGACTGAGTCCCTCCCATGTACATTTTACTGAATTTTTAAGAAAGAAAGCAAATTGCATTCCTCTTGAAATTTTATGATTCTGATTTTTGATGAACTTGGTGTGCCTCTTCCTGATACTCTAAACTCTGAAGCTTGATTGTAATTTGTTTTCATTGTGTATGAAAGTAGATTACAAGGAAAAAAATAGGTATGTCAAATTGAGACATTTTTATAATTATGGTAGTTGTCTGAAATCTCTTATTTTGTAAATGTAGAAACCGAGTCTAAGAGGAGTTTAGAAATGAGCTAAGAACCCACTCAGTATTTAAGAATCTCTCCATGCTAAGCATGGGGTTCCATTGCTAATAAGAATGGGACCAGACATGAGACAAGCCTTCTGATGCCTCTCCCGTTTGTGTTCCCAAGGCTCTTTTTAATATCTTTACAAATCAGACCAGCCTCTCTGGAAGTCACCACTGAGTCTAACCAAGTGAGAAATGTTGTCTTTACCCAGGCAACGTTCTACCTTGTGGAAGCACACAGGATGGGAAAGCGCCTTTGCTTGAATTACCCTCATTGCACCTTGGTCCCTACCGGCTGGCCTAGAGGGCGTCCCAAGTCCTCTCACTTGGTACTTTGCAGAGGTTGGGGACTTCTCACAGGAGAGTAAAACATACTGTGATCACAGGAATACAAGACTGCTGCCAACTTTGCTCACTTGAACTGGCTTGCCACCCGTACAAAGCAGCACCTTCCTTAAAATGTGCAAATTATCTCATCGAAAAGGAAAGGTAAAAAAAAAAAAATCTATAGACAAAAGATTCAAAGACAAGATCAACTCCAGGGCTGCTGTCACTGCTGCCACAGCCCCTGGTGGCAGCCTTCTGAGCTCCAAGCCTGCATTCCACTCAGGACCTACCTTCCGTCCTGCTGCATCCAAAGGGCAGCTGAAGGTTAGTGGCGAAACTGGTGGTAAAGATCCTAGTCAGCCGCTCTTCTTGGTTTGCTCGCATACCTTCATTCCTAGCATGTTACTTTTGGAGCCCTAAGTGCAATATGGGTTTCAAAAGATAAAATTACATTTCCATTCAAGGGGGAAAAATATAATAGAATGTTGTCAAATTCTGCCTTAGTGACCAACCCCTTGCATTATAGGTTGGGAATTGACTTCAAGCGAAAAACAAGCCTGACTGAAGGAGTACTTGGAGAACCAGATCCTCTCAGGAGCAGAGGCTGGGAACTAATAGTCGTTAGCTATAGATTATACATATAGCTATACATAGGTATACGTTAGATATGTCTCCTCATTTACTGGTAAGGAAAACCGAAGTTGCTAAAATGTTTGTCAACCTTTCCCAGGCTACAGAGCCAGAAACAGAGCAAGCGCTATCAGATGGGTGTGGATCTAATGGGATGTGCTCAGGAGAGACGTCACAAGGAGACACAGAGTGCCACACTGCCAAGCACAGATCGCCACCAGGACTGGAATGCGCCATCCAGCAGTTCTGAGTGTGGTTCATGGATCTGGAGAAGATTCCTAAGGTCCTTTCTGAGGTCTGCAAGATCATACTGGTTTTGGTGTTAACACTGCTTACCCATGACTCCCGGGCTGAATAGAAAGCAATCCATAATAAAGATGAGAGTGTTCTTTTCCTGCTCTGTGCGGTGGCTGCTCCAGTCTTCACCAGGAAGCACCCGAAGTAGGCAAATGCCGGTTCCACTTAGGATGGGAAGCAGTGCCAGCTAATAACCCCAGCAGGTTACTACTCTTGACTACACATCCTTTTTGCTTTTCTGTGGCACGAAACAGAAAGCGTGAAGGAGGCTCTGTCATCCAGCCTTGAAGCATGGTAGGCTTTACTTTATGGACACTCTGGTTACTTTCTCCCTGGACACTCATCAAATAGCATATAAACTATGGTCATCCAGGGTTTGGTACTTGGATGGGCACATATTCTAAAAGAAACTGTCTCCTAAAAAAAAAACAAAAAACAAAACCCAACAACAACCAAAAACCTGGCACTATTGCTTGGTAATGACATTCAAGATTTTGTGCAAAATTCGGAATTTTGAAAACCATGTGTTCGTTCAGCAGCATGCGTTTGTGAGTTTCTCAGCGCTTGGAGACTGTCTGATGAGATCAATGGCAGTGTAACTAAACGAGGCTTTTCAATATCGAGACAATCACGCTGGATACAGAAGATCTGCACGATTCAGTGAGTCCCAACGTCCAAGAGCGAGCCCAGCAGGCTGCAAGCTCAGCTGGCTGATTCTAATGTGGAGCGTGAAAAACTCTGATTTCAGACTCTAAGGTGCAATTAGTCTTTAAGAAATTATCTTTTGTCTGGCTGCAGATTAGTTTCAAAGAAGAAGATCCACAATTATCAGAAAAGGCTATGAAAGCAACTCTTCCGTGTCTAACCATGCGAGCTATCACAGTGGGTTGGACACAGAAGCCGACGTGAGGCTGACTTTGAACACACTAAAGCCACACCTTAAAGATATTTGCAGCCGGGCGGTGGTGGCGCACACCTTTAATCCCAGCACTTGGGAGGCAGAGGCAGGCGGATTTCTGAGTTTGAGGCCAGCCTGGTCTACAGAGTGAGTTCCCAGGACAGCCAGGGCTACACAGAGAAACCCTGTCTTGAAAAACCAACCCAAAAAAAAAAAAAAAAATTGCAAAAGTGTACAGTAGTCTGTTTTGGGTTCATTATCGGAGCAGAACTGTACAAGCAAGACAAAGGGTACAGACACACAAGGGGGTTGTGATAAAGTGGCATAGTGCTGAGTAAGGCGGGCTTCAGGTGTGCGGAGAGTGAGCCATGTGTGAAGCTGGCTTCCCAGATAGAGATGGTGAGCTCATTCCACAGCATGGCAGCCTTGCCTCGGCAGCTGCTGAAGATAGACACAGAACGCAGCTCCCCACTTCGCACACTCTCCCCCGGGGGTGGGAGTATGGAGATTGGTAGCTCAGGTTCTTTTCTATCTCTCCAGAGACATAGGAAGGATAGACCAAGAGGGAGTAAGCCAGTTTCAGGAAAAGCAGGTGATTCATATACTCTCCTGGGAAACGCATTGTAGGTAAGCAACTAAAAGTGGATTCGGCAGCGGTGAGAAGGCGTGGCGAGCGGTGAAAAGGCTCAAGGCTCAAGTCTCCAGCCACTGGTTTATTCTAATGCATCACAGGACTTTTATTTGAGCTCTCCAGATACTTTCCACCCCTTCTGTTTTTATAGGAAACAGATGAGACTCGGAAGGCCGTTGTGCACCTGTTGCCCCCTACCCTGGCTTTTGAGCACCTTGACTTGATAGGAGACAGAGGAGCAACTTGTCAGCTTGGTCAGTAATTGAACATGCCCTTGCACAGTGGATTGTCAATTTGTTCTGTAAGGTCAAGGCAGAGTCTGCAGGACTTAGAGGACAGTGTAGGTGTGATGGAGAGCAGGGGACACTTTATTTTCTAGGGTGCTGAGGGATGAATCCAGGATCTTATTCCATATGTGCTGCCCCATTAATTCAAATGCTTCCTGCACATCCTGGACAAGTATAGCTGGTTCAGGAACTGCAAGAAAGGGGAGGTTGGCCACCTTTGAATTGGGTTGTTTACATTTCTAAAGAGTCTTGGATTTCTTTTTTTTATATATAAAATATTTTATTTACATTTCAGATGTCATTCCCTTTCCCCATTTCCCCTCTCTGGAACCCCCTATTCCATTCCCCTTCTCTTTTTTGCTTTTATACCATTTTAATTACATGCAAGTGTTAAGGTCAGTTCTAGGTTGAGAAACTAGCAATACAATAGATGCAAATAGTCAAGGAACAAGCAAGACAATAAACACAAATGGTCAAAGAACAAGCAAAGCATTAAACACAATTCTGTGAACACTCTTGTGATCACTGTTTCTAAGGGCTTATCAGGATGACCAAAATATCTGAGCCTACTTCCTTAGTCTAGCCCAAAGTCATTTTCATGTCTGAAGCCCACTTCCTTGTTCTAGCCTAAAATTTAGATTCCTGCCTGAAATTACTTCTTTGTTCTAGCCTAAAGTCAGATTCCTGCCTGAAGCCCACTTCCTTGTCCTTGGCCCATGTCAGATTCTTGCCAAGCAGCCCCAAAGGCTCTCTGCCTCTCCCCCTTTTTTATTTCATTAACAAGACTGAGCCTGACTTAGGTCGTTCTGACAAGAATGTCTTCCTTACCCATCATGGAATATACATTATCCAAAGTAATGCATTACTGTCTTAGGTTGTAAGGCTCTGTGCAAAATCTTACCCATCCTTGGCTTGCCAGCCTGTTAATTTAATAACTTAGAAAAAAGTTTAAAGACACTTGCAGTGTATTTGGCATAATTCTAACACCTCTCTAGATGTTTTAATGTTACATAGTGAGCTTATGAATTTCAAGAATGCTGCTCTGCTGAGCATTGATGTGGCCAATACTGCTGCATGGCTTGAAGTCAGTATTTCTATTTTGGTCAAGCTTCAAGAATGGCATATATAGCTTGATCATGCTATCCCTTTTTGTCCTGGGTATACTTACATTCCTGCCCATCGTGTTAAAGCTTGTCTTTAACAACATCAACATGTTGGCAGCCAAAGTACATGGTTTGAACCTGAATGGACCCCCAGACAGAGTCTTGCGTTTCTAAGTGAAGACAACTGGCTGATCCTGTTCTGGTCTGACTGTAGCCCTATGATCCTGAATAAAGGGCTTGACAGTTTATGAAATGGAACAAAGGCACTAGTGAGGGTTGGGTGAGGAGAGGCACAGCACCAGCTTCCTGTTTCCAGGGACCTTCCTCCAGAAGCAAGGCTTGCTTCGAGCTGAGGAAGCATGCTGGAGCTGCAGGCTAGAGGTAGAAAAAAAAAAGGCAGAAGAGGCTTAGAGGAGGCTCAAGAAAAAAAGGGCAGACCAGGCACGCAGACGTCCTCAGGGATAGACAGAAGTAGACAGCCTGCTGAGGACAGTAATTACTAGCCTTCTACATCCTTGAGCCTAGCAGGAGCCACTGAGGCATCATCTGGGTCAGACAGGGATGCAGAAGGGAGAAGACACTGGGGTAGGTGGGCAGGCAGGGTGCCTGTGAGAACACAGTAGGGAGACACAGAGTGGGAGCTGATAATTCAGAAGAGATAAGAAAGTGAGGATTGTGGGGATGGTACCAGAGATCAGGCAGCACGCAGGGGATTCCAGGGCTTTAGGATCACTGTAGACAGTGTGTGTGTGTGGCAGGGCTGGGGCTGGGGTTGGGGGCACAGTGAAGGGGATGTTACCAAAGAATGGCTGGCTTCATTCTGGGCCAGGGTGGCTGGGCATAGCAGTAGAACATGAGACAAGGGGCCTGCAGTGTGACCTTGAGTGAAGATGATGATTTAAAGAGACTCCTGTTTCCTCATCAAAGGATGATGACCCAGGACAGCAGTGCACAAACCATTAGTTAAGAGTTGCACAGGGCTGCTGGCCAGAGACAAGGGAGCATTTGGAAAAGGCTTCTAGTTTTCTATGTGAGATAAGCAGGCAAGAAGGGTTCTACCCAGAAGTAAGACCTGGATGTAGATCGTGATAGTCACGAATTATATAGTCAGCTGGGAATGATGAGGTGGAGGGTATGTTTTTGGGATTTTTAAGACAGGGTTTCTATGTATATAGTAGCTCTGGCTGTCCTGGAACTCACTCTGTAGACCAGGCTGGCCTCGAACTCAGAAATCTGCCTGCCTCTGCCTCCTAAGTGCTGGGATTAAAGGCGTGCGCCACCACTGCCTAGCTGATAATTTTTAATAAGATATATGCAGAAAGAACCACCCAGTTCCTCACTGCTTTCTAATCCAGCTAACAGATCAGCATTCTGATGTCTTCTAGAACTTCTAGTACAATATAATATTGGTGTGACCCTCTTGGTTGGGTCATTGTAATCTAGATATTTTGTTTTTAACTTTAATTCAAAGTATGCATCTATTGAAAATGTAAAATGAATCTGAAAATCAAGGTAGTCAACTTTCAGTCATTATCAATCCCACTGTTTCTTATGAGATAGTGATAATTATCTCATAAGACAATTGGTTTGAAAAGCAAAATCGAGGACTCTGAAGACAGTTCAATAGTCTTGTGGGTTGTGTGGATATGGTGCACACATGTACACACACAGTAGTCACAATTTGAATGGTTGAAAAAGGTTTTGTTCTTTTGCAGTGCAGGGCTTCAAACCTTGTACCTCATGCATGACAAGCAAGTACTCTAGACTCACACCACACCCCCAGGCTGGGACCATTGGCTCTAATAGGAATTTTTCCTACATAACATGCATATAATATCTACAGTGTCACTATAAATCTACAGAGAAAGTGTGTCTTTCTGCCATTAGGAAGTTTCCAGATGTTTTGATGGAGATGGCCTAAAATGATCATAATTATGACTGGGTATAATAAAATACAACAAATATAAGAATATATGTGTATAATAAAATCTACACATCAGGCCCTTTGTAATATGATCATATGCATGAACAGGAGAGAGTAGAATACCATAAAAAGTGAAAACTGGGAGCATGTTCAGATCCAAGAGCTGCTCTGCACTCAGCTAGGAGAGTGCTTTATCAATGCATTCAGATACATATTCACATATTCAGATACATTCAGATATCCCCTAACAGATACATATGATGTCTGGACATACCCTCTAGCAGATATATACCATGTCTGCACATATCCCCTAACAGATACATATCATGTCTGCACATATCCTCTAGCAGATATACATCATGTCTGCACATACCCTCTAACAGATACACACCATATCTGCACATGCCCTCTAACGGATATATACCATGTCTGCACATATCCCCTAACAGATATACACCATATCTGCACATATTCTCTAACAGCTATATGCCATGTCTGCACATGCCCGCTAACAGATGTATGCTATGTCTGCACATACCCTCTAACAGATACACACCATGTCTGCACATGCCCTCTAACGAATATATACCATGTCTACACATACCCTCTAACAGATATACACCATGTCTGCTCATATTCTGTAACATATATATACCACAAAAGGGATTGAACAGCAGAAAACTCACTTTAATAAACATTGTTCTCTGCCCCAAAGGTGGAGAAGTTCTCCAGAGCAGGAGAGATGCAGTCTTGCTAGGAGAAGGAAGAGCTCTGCCTGGTATCCCTGAGCTGGACCAGCACTTTGTCAGCAGCCTTCATTACCTTTGTGTCACACACGGTGTCTTCTGTTGTTGTTTCCTTTCCTCTACATTGCAAGCCTAGGAAGAGCAGAGATTGTTGTTGTTGCTGATAGCGATCTCTGGTCTAACAGGCAGGGTGTCTCACTCTGAGTAGATGCTCAATCACTATTTCTGAGTCAACAGAGTCATATAGAATAGATAGGTGAAGCGACAAAGACAATATTTGCACAAGATGTAAGCTGTAAAATTTGAAACGAAAACATAAAGTCACCACTTTAAGGGGGAAAGCCATCGATTTGTCCATTGGATTATATGAAAATGTTCTTACAGTCTGGTGAAAAGAGTAAATAAGTGAAGCAAAATATAAAGGTTATTAAACACTTTGAATCCCAAAACTAGATCAAGGGGCAGATACCCCTGTAGATAAAGTTCAGCCAAATGATTAAATATGACTTCTTAATAAACAGTTGCATGATTTTTCTTTTTTTCTTTTGGTTTTTTGAGACAGGGTTTCTCCGTGTAGCCCTGGCTGTCCTGGAACTCACTTTGTAGACCAGGCTGGCCTCGAACTCAGAAATCCACCTGCCTCTGCCTCCCAAGTGCTGGGATTAAAGGCGTGCGCCACCACCGCCCGGCCATGATTTTTCTAATAGCAAACAGTCTGGCTGAGATCAGAACACTCTCCCTTAATCTGTGTTCAAGTGTTTGCGCTGTCAAGGACATCAGTGATGATATCTGACAATCTTTCTTCAGGCCGATGTCACCTAAAAACTATGTAATAAGCGGGAAGGTGGCAGGAAGCATTTCTGGGACAGCCCATGTTAAACCATAGCTTGTACAAAGACATCTCAGTAAAGCCAAGTGGAGGTCATCAACGTTTTAGGTGTTTGTAAACAATATGAAGATTATTAGAATAATTTGGTGGAAAATATGTACTATAATGGTCAGTGGCTATGTATGTGTTTGCATAATTACTGTAATTTTGGAAACTCAGGGAAATAAGCCTGAGAACTATTATTAATATTTTTTTTTTGAAACAGGGTCTCACAGTGTAGCCTGGACTGGCTTGGAACTTGCTTTATACAGCAGATTGGTTTCAGATTCATAGAGCTCCACCTGCCTCTGCCTCCCAAGTGCTAGGATTAAAGGTATGCACCACCATGCTCAGTTTCACCCAAGAGTTTTTAAGCATCTAAGATTTTTGAGCATATATTGGTTCTTATGTCTATTTGCTTGCGAGGTCAATTATTTTTATTCCTACCTTTGTACACCTCCTGTGACTGGGAGAGGGCTTTTCAGCTCCCAGGTTCTCAAGGCATTAGTACCTTCCCTGCAGGTCCTTCATGCTGGGAGACCTAATGCCATGCTTATAGCAGAGCCCACCACAGTACCAGGACCACAAGGAGATAGCAGTTACTCTGGCTGGATGTGTTCAAGGTCTGAAGAAGGTGGCCTAATATCAGTGGCATGTGGCAGGCATTTTAGGGATTTGAGTCAGAGCGCAGGCTGATTGTGGTACCACGGGGTATGATGAAGTGGGACTGATGAGACCTGGTGGGATGGGGTGGGACAGGGCGGGATGCAGTGAGAGGGGTGTGTATGTGTGACTGGAATCCATGAGAGCAGGACAGGGATGGAAGTACACAGAAAGACATTCACAGGGAAGCTTCTTTGCAGTCGTGAGGCATGCAACAGGCCAAAGTTGCTAGGATATCAGCTCAGGCTGGAGTTTGGCTTCTCTGCTGTTGGTGGAGGAACATGGGTATTTTAGAAAGATAGGCTAATGTGGGCTTGTCTATGATATGTTTGGGATGATCCCCAGAGGTGTTAGAAGCTCAATCTGCAGTGTGGTGGTGGTGAGACAGCTGGATCTTTAAGAAGGGATGAGCCTCATGGGAGACACGGGGTTCTGTGGGCTAGGCTCTGTTCTTAGTCAACTGATTCTGGTCTCTCTCTTAAAATAAACTGGTTCGCACAGGGTGAACTGGTTCCAATCTTATAAAAAAAAAAAAAAAAAAAAAAAAAGAGTGAGTCTAGCCTCGACACCCTTTGGGTTTCTGTCTTGCCATGTGATCTGTTTGACACACAATCCTGCCTCTACGATAACATCTGCCAGGAGGCCCTCACCTCAGCTAGCAGATGCCTGCACCATGGCCTGAAATCCCTAGAACCCATCATGGGAGAAATAAACCTCTTCTTAAAATAAAGTACCCAGCTTCAGGTACTCTGTTATAGCAACACCAAATGGCTGAGACAGCTGGGCTGGAGGCAAAAACGGAGCGTGTGTGTTGGAGGAGCTGATGATAGAAAGAGGAGGTGAGGGCTTGCGCAGAGATGGGGGCTCCTAGCACCTTAGGAACCGGGCTATGTGAAGAAGGAGCGGTCTTCAGAGTGCCTTTCAGACTGGAAACTGGGGCTAAAGGGAAGGAGTAGACAACAAGGGCCCACATGGCATCCAGGCTAATGCTACGATAAAAGGTGAGGAGATGTGTCTGGGTGGTTTGCTTGAGCCTGAACTCTATAGGTCCTGGGAAATGTTAGAGACCAGGGCAGGGCTGTGGTTCCCACTTGAAGGAAGAGTTGAAGTCCAGAAAAACAGAGTATGAAGTGGAGTCTTTAAGGCACTGTGCTTTCAGCTCAAGCTGGGATCTGAATAGCAGAGGTAAAGCCAAATGTTGGAAAGTCTCAGCAGGCTGAGGAAAGTTGGGCCTCAGGCTCCTGCTGGGGGGGGGGGGGGGTGGACGACTAGGGAGCATTCCTCAGCTGTGGTTGTGAATGTGCATACGTGGGACCTTTTTGGTTCTCCCAAGAGGGAAAATGAGTCATGGTCTGGGGCTGCCATTGGAGTAAATCCAGTGCTGTACACCAAAGCATCACAGTCATGATGTGTGGCGAGTCCCATCTCCTGGGAAAGACGTGTGTGTGTGTGTGTGTGTGTGTGTGTGTTGACAAAGTAGAAGTGCTGGTTGCCTCAGCAGGGCCCCCTTCAACAATGCCACCTCTAGGATCCCATTTCACATGAGAGAACCAACTGTGGACTGTCCTCTTCATGGGGTAGAATAGACGTGGAAAGGGAGCTGATGAGCCATGCACTGTGGGGCCTGTGATGCCTATCCTGAGGGCCCAGCCTTCTCTGTGGTTCCTTCTCTTACAGCAGATTGCTGTTGTTTTCCTGGCTGCTAACTTCTGCCCAGAAAATCAGCTCATGTGTTGTTAGCTGTGTCTACCTTGGTTGTGTCTCGTGTCGCTTCTCTGCATCCACAGCTGAGCCTGACCTCCCCTGGTTCTGTTGGCTTCTCTTTATTGTTGTCCAGCATCTCACATTAGTCCCGGTGACACGTTATATGAAGTCCGTGAGGATGTGGGTCTCTCTCATGGTTATCGCATTAGCATGATCAATGTGTTTTAAATACAAGATGTTTCTATGGGATGGTAAAAACAAGTCCTCACTTAGCTTAGGAGCAACACTGGAAATGAATGCCTGACAAATAACTTTTGGGTTGTTTGTTTGTTACAACTTGTACGTTTGCTAAAAAGTGAGCCCGGATCTTTCATTTTCCTAGTCTGAGTTTGATCATTTATTCTGTTAGTTCAGCTAAAATTTTGTCCCCGTACAGAACTAACTAAATAAAATATACCTTGGTATATTACACTGATGATTGCTGAGGGAGACCGGGTGTCAAGAGACTCTTTCTTGAGAAATAAGGCCATTTCACAGAAAATGATAGCTATAAAATTTCCCTGAGGATTATTTCAAATATGTCCGTGTTCTAATTAGAGAGCCGTAATTTAACCCGGAGAAGAAAAAGAAATGAAACTGGGAAAATAATGTGTGCATTTTAAGATCATTTTAATAAAACTGAGAGGAGAGACCCAGCCACTGACAGAAAGGTACAGGAGACCCTGGTGTGGAAAGGTGGCAATGAGCCAGCATCTGTCTTGTGTGTGGATCACATGGGAGCTGTGGTTTGCTCTTCCCCATGGACCCATCTGCTCAGACATGTGTGGTCTGTGGATGCTACAGAGACCTTCATCTGTGGCCTCTGTAACTGCTCTGGCAGGAACTCTGGGGGCAAGTCCTTCATCCTTTTCACATTGATGGTGCTCCCTCTGCTGCTGACTCTGCTACTGGTGCCCAGGTCAGAAGTGATGGAGGGAAGGAAGCCACTGGCAATAAGCCAATTCATCTGCATTTTTCTCACAGGTGTAGATTTGGCAGGCACAAAGCAGGAACGGGATGTGGCTGGTCACAAGCCCCTCATGGAACAACAAGAGAGCGCTGTGCTCTGCTCTGTTTTTCCCTGTTTTGTTTTCTGGGTTTTTTTTTTTTGGGGGGGGGTGTTTTTTTGTTTGTTGGTTGGCTTTTGGGTTGTTGTTGTTGTTTTAAGTATGGTCTTACTGGGATTCTTCATGTGGAACAGGCTGGCCTCGAACTCACAGAAACCCTTCTTCCTCTGCCTCCTGAGTGCCAAGATTAAAGGTATGTGCCACCGTGCTCACCCATGTTTTCTCCTTTGTGTTTCTCTGGAGCTCTAACCTGAGGATTGATACTACTTGATTTTACGGTGGGTCTTCCCTTTTCAGTGAACACCCTCAGAGATGACCTAGAGGTGTGTTTCCCCTATGATTCTTAACCTCCTCAAACTTGAAGTAACTTCCTCAAGCAGTGGAGAGTAGGCATCACAAAGTCTAGTCTTTGCTGGGGGAAGTGAATGCTGAATGCCCTGGAAACAGTGGCCTGTTCTCCACAGGATGGTAGAAGTTGTGCATTTCTCTCTATGAGGTCTGCAATCCAGCCTTTCTTGGGAGTCTCTCATAGGAGAGAACTCCTGAACCCCTGCGGGTTCTTTCACCCCCATCACAAGCCCCAGGATGGAAAGCATCCTGTGGTTACCATGTGGGTAGGTTACCACATAACAACCAGAAACAGAAACAGGCAAAGATCACAGTGGAGGAGCCCATAGACCAACTACCCAGGAAATCACAAAGCAGTTAAAGTGCCTACAGGATGCCGCATACAGCCACAGAGCAGAAAAACTCCCATTACTTTTGGGTTTTGGAGGAGATCCGAGGTTTCAAACTGCTAAGCAACATGCATGGTAGTTGTGCCTGGCCACAGGGGGCTGAAGTCCAGCCTGATGAGCTAGCTATGGTCTGTCTGCCTCTCCTTGATAGGGCACATGGTAGAAGCCCCTCCAGCCTCTCTAGAAAGAAAGTTGCATGCAGACTTTCATCTAAAGGCATCTTGGAGCACAACTGAAGGAGTGCACAGTAGGGTTGTTGTCTTAGTTAAGTTTCTATTGCTGTGAAGAGACTGTAACCACGACACCTTATTATAAAGGCTAACGTTTATTTGAGGCTGGCATGCAGTTTCAGAGGTTTAGTCTGTTATCATCGTAGCAGGATGCATGGCAGCGTGCAGCAGCATGGTGCTGAGGATGAAGCTGAGAGTTCTACAGTTGATCCACAGGCAGCAAGGAGAGCACTGTGCCCACACTGAGCATAGCTTGAGTGTACATGAGACCTCAAAGCCCACCTCTACAGTGACATACTTCTACAAGACCCCACTCCTAATAGTGCCACTCCCTATAGCCAAGAATTCAAACATATGAATCTGTGGGAGCTGAACCTATTTAAACCACTACAGTAGTCAAACAACGACAACAACAACAACAAAAACCCTCAAGCCAAAACAGAGAAACCTCCCCCAAAGAGAACTGCAGACCCCAGTTTGTGGAATCGGTAGATCTGTTCTCTACCAGACAAGTGCATCCAAGCCACCAGGTGAAAACGTTAAACCTCATCAGTATTGGAGCTGAAGAGTGAGGGCTTGGCCTTACTCAGTGAGTGCAACAAAGTGTGTTAAGTCTCCAAAGTGGGAGTTTCCAGTTTTGTTGGAGATTCAGTGGCGTCACGGGATGTTTTTTCTGGAAGCTGTCATATGAGAAGAAGTTTTGCCGAAGCAGACATGTGAGATGTTTTGCTGAGAACGGACATGTGGTGTTTTTCGGGAAGTTGCCTGGTGAAAGGGCATGTGATGATTTACTGGAGCAGACGCCTGAGAGGCACTTGATGTTTGGAAAGAGTTTAAGTATAACCCAATAGACAGTGGGAGAGGCTCTGGCATTGGTTCACCTTGTTGGACTTTGTTCGACATCAATGACGACATTCTTGCATTGGTTTTCTTTGCTGATCTTGGCTTGTCGTGACTTTATGAGAAAAATGTACCAAGGAACTTCTGGAGTATTCTGACTGTTTCTTGTCGATTCTGTGGACTTCTGCCTTTCAGCAGAGCCTCATGGTTTCTTCTGGATCAAGCAGCTGATACTGATTTGTGTTTGGTGATTACCAAGTGGACTGGACTGCTGACAATGAAGAGTGGAATTGCCCACAAAGAACTATTTCTAAACAGGTCCACAACCCCCATTTCCTATTAACTTTTCTCTTCCCCTACCTCTAGTGAGTGGTAAGTTAGAAGGGAGGTTAAATTATGAAAGAACTATTAAAGTAGGTTTTGAAAAATCTAAGCCTAAAAGTCTCAAAGGCACCAGGTATTCCAGATGTGAGCCTCTTTTCTGGAGTCTACTGTCCCCAGATGTCCATCAGTGTCATTCTGGTTCCTCCTGGCTCCAGCTGATCTATTGCTCTGAGTGCATCTTTAGCATGGCATCAATGCAATGCTTCAGCCTTTGAAGAGAAGAAAGCATAAAAAGATGCAAAAACTGGAACATCCAGCATTAAAGAAGCCTGCTTTCATCTCTGGGTCAGAATAGAAACAAAGC
Source organism: Arvicanthis niloticus (assembly GCF_011762505.2). Taxonomy (NCBI): domain Eukaryota; kingdom Metazoa; phylum Chordata; class Mammalia; order Rodentia; family Muridae; genus Arvicanthis; species Arvicanthis niloticus. The sequence continues at coordinate 3,649,219 of NC_133436.1, forward strand.
ACATATATGTGCCTAGGCCCAGATTTTACTCTTGGAGTTTACATTCATGACCAAAGAGCCCTTGTTAGAGAGATGAAGACAGAAAAAAAATACCCATTCAATTCAGCTCAGTTTTTATGTGCGAATACTCTTTCATGGAGGATATGTGTCCTTTACATCCCGTTCTTATTCCAGAGTGTCGGGCTGTGCTTTAAAGCCTGGGGCGGGAGGATGAGCCCAGGATGTATAACCTTATGATTAATTCAAATATCCTTGGCTAGTGAATGCCTTTGAAGATGACTGTCCTTGAGGTAAGTAATGCAGGAGGCAGAATCCACTGGGACTAAGACAAGACCAGCTAGGAGTGCTACCACCACTTTCAGATTGAAAGTCTGCTTTCCTGGAGACGCACTGCTGTTTACTCTCAGTGGGACCCTTGGAAGAAGCATACGTGAATTTGCATGGGCAAGTTGTCCTGTGTTAGCTGTGTCTAGATGTGACCTCTTCCAGGACAGCTATCAGCTGTCCCAAGTCTGTCTCTTAGCACCCATGTCTCTCTTTCTCATTCACAAAGGGCTGGTCTGTGTTCAGCCTGACCAGGAGCATACCAGTATCCATCCATCACTTATGTTAAAGTAAGGAAAATAGACCAGCCCTTTCTCCAGATTCTTTATACTGTCAACCTTTCAAGAACAAGGAGAATGCCAGCCAGTGGTGGTGGTAGTAGTGATGGTGGTAGTGGTGGTGGTGGTGCATGCCTTTGATTGCAACAGAGGCAGGTAGATCTCTGTGAGTTTAAGGCCAACCTGGTCTACAGAGCAAGTTCCAGGACAGCTGGGACTGTGTAGAAGACCCTTTCTCAAAACAAAACAAAACACCAAAAAGAACAAGAATAACAGAAATATTAGACCTCTTGTCCAAATAGATGCAGTTGAGATGAGGAAAGTAGGGACCAAAACTCAGTGGAGGCTGAGCACACTGCATGGGAGGGTTTCAACATTTTCAGAGCCAGAGGATGGTGTCTTCAGATATGATTGTAAATAGAGGTCCATTCTCTGTGCCCAGGAAGCAAGAGTACTTTGGTGAATGGAGCCAGATCTTGTGCATGCCTTTCGTGGTGCTTTGGAGACCTTGAGCTTCTAGGGTACAATTTGAACCCTGTACTGTCCCCAGCTGACAGCCTTTTTGTATGCAAGGGCAGTGCTGTTTCCTGCATGTAGCAATTAGTAGCCTAAGCTGAACCCATGGAGTCCTGGAAACCCAGGACACAGTCAGGAACAACCCCGTGGGGCTCTTGTGCTGTTTTAGACTCTCCAGAGATGAGTGTACTTTACCTGTTCCCAGCTTACCGTTGGACATACGGTCACATTTTCCAACACATACCAATTCCTAGGAGCACGGAAATTACTTTACTATCACGGTGCTCAGTTGGGAATATAAAACAATATTCAAGACCACGGCATGAATCTTGAATGTTCCTCCAAGATTCACGTGTTAAAGTTCTGCTCTATATAATAAATGAAATATGGTTAGTTTTCAAAGGTGGTTAGAGTCAGTTTAGGGACCATTCCAAACAAATTGAACTCAAGCTACCTCCCAATCTATGCAAGTCACCCCCAACCCAAACTAAAAATTCAGAGTAAAATAAAATAAAATAAAACCATGCTTGCCTGCAAATGCCTGCATGTGCCTGATATCTTTAAAGTAAACAGGATGCAAAATGTAGGGGTGACCCCACACAGGGTCACCATTAAGGAGTAGACAAATGCAAGGAGTGGGTGAAAGATAATGTAAGATAGTATTCTCCTGATGACTCGGTCAATGAGGAGAGTGAAGAAGGGACCTACGTTACGGCTATAAAAACTGTGTTCTGTGTTCAGTGTACCTTCATTCTGAACTGAAGCCTTGTTCTGCAAAGCCTTAAAACAAGCCTCCTCCTTCCATCCACTCAGGGTCTCCAGCAAGCTTATTGTGCAGTAGGAATCCACATTTCTCACAGTTCCAGCCAGTGGTACTACTGAACATAACAGACCCTTTAAGAGGTGTGACCTGGTGGGAGGAAGTGAGATGTTCTAGTTGTTTTTCGTTGCTGTACAGTCCACCACGGTAGTGGTGGTGGTGGGGAATGGAAGCAGGAGCAGGAGGCAGCTGATCACATTGAATTTCCAGTCAGGAAGCAGAGAGAGATGAATTCTGGTATTGAGCTCCCTTGTAATTCAACCTGGGACCCCAGGGCACGGAATGGTGACGCCCACATTTAGGGCGGGTCCTCCCACTTTACGTAACCCAGTCTAGAAATGTCCTCACAGGCATGATAAGAATTTTGTTTCCTATATTATTCCAGGTCGTGCCAAATTGACAATAGCATCCCACTCATGAGTTCAGGAGAGGTGCCTTTAAAGATACTAGGTCTCCTCTCTTCCTGTCTCCCTTTGTCTTCTGGCTGTCACAACATAAGTGCCTTCCCCAAAACAATGGTGCCAACTAACTGTAGACTCCCAGACTAAGCCAAATTTGATTTCTCCTCCTCAAATCTCTTCTCTCCAGTGTTGCTTTGTAGTGTTAGAGAGTTGATGGACACATGTTCATGGTCCCCCTGCTCTGCTTCCTGCCACTCCTTATTTTCTGCCTCGATATCTGGATCTGTCACATGGGGTTGAGTAGGCATGACCTCAGTGGCTGTTCTAGGCACAGAAAGAGTTTCTTCCCATAGCTAAAGATCTTAGAATCACCAGTACACCATGGCTATCCAGAGTAGACCCTGGTGCCCGATACCGCAGAATCCAACAGAGGCCCACTCACTTGACTCCTGCTTGTCCAGCGTATCTTCTGGGGTCATCATGAGTTCTGTGGTTTCCTTTGCTCTCATTCTGGGACCAGGACAGGTAAAGCAGGTCACCAGAGGAGGGAACAAAATGAAGGATCTAAATTCAGCACGTCATGTTCAGCATAGGCGTTGCAGACATCCCCATGCTCAGACCTTCCCATACGGGGAGTCCCATAACAAAGGGCTGGAAAGCCAATCTGTCATGAGATGCAGAGAGCTCACTGACATGGATGTCAGTGCTAACTACAGCCATGGTTCATCATTCGGAACTCTTAGCTGGTTTTGCCTCAGAACATCCAGCTGACCAAGCCTGTCCTAAGGAGACTGAGCATGCATTCTACATAGGTGCTATAGTAGCTGGGCATCGGGTTCTAGAGGAAAATCAGACCTGCTTTTTATTTCATTCCTTCTGGTTTTGAGCCTTCAACTCTGCTTTTGCAGTTCTATAGAAACTTAGATCAGATGCGGTGAGAAGAAATACGGAGCAATATGGCTTTGCATAGCTCGGTCTTAGGCCTGTGTACACTGACTGTTTTGGAAAGCCCCAACTGTTGAGTGTATTATTTATTGATCAAAGCCACTCTCCTTTCTCCTGCCCCAGATGGGAACACAAAGACTGCATTATGTAGTCACTCGCGTGGTCTCCCGGCAGCGGCCAGTGTGCTGACATTTGATTTTATGCTGGTGACAACAAGATCAAGAGAGAGCTCAGAGTTTGCAAATTTGCAACAGAGGTTGTCTCAAAAGCAGGCTTCCCCCACCATACAGTGTGTGCTTAACTAAGCTTGTGGAAGATGGGATGTGTCTGGTTGTAATTCCACTACCCAACGTGATCAAGGCCTTATGTCATTCTGGTCCAGGTAATTTGTCACGGGAAACCCAATTGCTTTTCTTTCATAAATCAAATGTGAGCTTTGGAAAGGATGTAGTTTTCTCCAGAGCTAAGTTGATGTTTGGGGAAAGAGAGACTCTGAGGAGATAGGCTTCCCCAGGGAGTGCCAGTATGGCGGGAAACATAGGGTCAGCAAAGAAGCAGCAGAGAAGCCATCTAGGGGTCCTCCAAGCCACAGAGGGCCTAACCAACCTCAGACAGCTGGTCCCTGCCTTCTCTGCAAATCTGTCTAATCTGTGTGACAGCCTGTGTCTCCATGTCGTTCTTCCCTTTGCTAGTGCCTTCTTTGGACTGCCGCTCCACCAGTAGCAACACATGAGATTCATTAGTGCCAGAACAGCATACATAAATGGTGGGTGGACTGGTGAGTGTATGTATGGAGGATAAGAGGGAGAGAAGGGAGGACATACAGTGAATGGCTCTAAGGTAGTGTCTGCATCAAGAGAGTGAGGACAGACAGGGATGACAACCAGCTCTGGGATGCTCCCCTGATGTTTTAAGTCCTAATGCCCAGCACACTCAGTATATAGCCTCTGGGGACCTGAACCTTCCTTGGTGTTTTCAACTGAACAGTGAATAAAGGCAGGCTGTGGGGAGAACTCCAGGCATTAACAGCAGAGGAGTTCTTAGATCGGTGCCCAGCATCCGTGACCATTTCTATTGTCATTAACTAAGTAGCACAACCTCCCAGCTGCTTGGCTTCTAATACAGGAGAAAACTCCTGCGTGCTTCCAAGGACAGGGATCACAGAGCCTCTGTACAGAGGGGGGTAGGAAGCCGGGGATGGAGCCAACATTTTTCATAGTTTGAAAATGCTTCCTCACCTTTGACCCCGGCATGTCAAGGCTGACCGGAAATCTTGTGGAGCACTATGGTCTTGGCTGAGGGTGAATGAAGTTTTGAGGACACTGTCCATCTGCTTTTCCCATCCTGGTGTGACTTTGGCTCACAGGTCCAAAGTCCTCGAACTGCGTGGCCAGCATTGTCTCACATAACTTCCTCTGTGCTCACTCATCTATCCATGCAGAAAATAATTGTTAAGCTCCTGCTGGTTGCCCAGGAATAGTTCTCAACTTACTATATCCAGCTATAGCTCTGGGTTCGTCGCCTCGATTTCCTGCCCTGAGATTCTACCCTGAGAAGGTGTTTGGCTTTATGTTCTGCAGTCTGATTTGGGTTTGGCAAATATAGGCTGAGAAGCTGCCAGAACAGTGCTGTAGGCAACAGTGGGTGTTTAACATAGCTGTTCCCCTTCCTTCTGTCCCCCTCTTTCTCAGACCTAACTCCAATGTGTTTTCTTTATTCTAGACTTGAAATTTCCTGAGGAAGGTTCCAGAAGCCAAACATGACTATTGGAGAGGAGGGGCAGCCTGGCTGTGGTCAGAAAGGAGGGCTGTCCTCCTGTATAGAGGGAGGGATGGAGGCAATAGTGGACACAGGGACGTGACTGGCAGCTGAAGCACACAGGTTTTTTGACCAGACTAAGGACTGTAATAGTCCTCTTGGGTTTGAACTAATCTGAAGCAGGGGGCTAAGGAACCCTTAATCACGGGAGGTTTTCCTACTTCATGGTCTGTGTTTCTTGGGTTGTGCCCTTAAATGCTTTCTGTCTCTAGAATCAGAGGTACCAGCAGCTCCTTTACACAGGGTATGGGGTCAGAGGCAGCCTGAAAACAGCTCCAAGGGCCATGAAATGGCCACAAGCCATCACATCTGTGCCAATAAATCCTCAGTAAATGGGGGCAGAGTGTCCTCCATGAACTCACAGCCAGTTGCCCTAGATTGGTTCTTTATACCTGCACTCGCTCAACCTTGTCACCTCATATCCTAGAAAACATGGTCCCCCGGGAGCCACGACACACCTGCAGATCACTGGTCTGTGGCCAGGCAGGTTGGGAAGGGATGACCTTTTATATGTGCCCACCTGCACTGTGAATGTCCTTGTGTTGAACTTGTCATTAAGCTGACCCTACTGGGTGTCTGCTCCACTGTCTCTTGGGCTCCTTATCTGTATGCTCATTCATCATCTTCAAGCAGGACCACAGAAGTCTGTCTTCTCTGCCCCTCTCCTCTGGGTCTCTGTCCTTCTATCCTGGGTCTGTCCCTCATTGCTAGATCTAAATCATGTATGGAAGTGCTGTGATCTCTTATTCCCCCCCCAACAAATCATGAACTCATTGGCCTCAGTTCATCCCCCCCATCCACAGTCTGAGGGTCACAGTGACCTCTCCTCCTGAAGCCATCCTTCATTGACTCTGAGTTCTGGTTGCCTCACACCTGATGAGGCAGCTACTTCTCCATCTCTCCTAGGTACCTCAGCCTACCTCTCAGCAGGCCATCTCAGTGTTTGTCTCTAGATCAGGTCTCTTCTCTCCCTTGCACCTCCGTCCTAGCTCCAGCTCCAGCTCTCTGTTCCAAGATCTACAGGGATGTCTGCAGGCACAGGGTAGAGATGCCTGAAGACCCATCTAAATCACCATGTTCCTGTAATGGGATCAATCCCTTCCCTCCAGAACCAGCTCTTCCCCACTCTTCCCTTCCCAGATGAAGCCTACTCTATGTCCTAGGTGTGCCAGCCATACATCCCTTAATCCTGAAATTTCTGTCTTTTGCCTCCAAGTCCAGTTCATCAGCGGTGTTGGCTCTGACTTTAGAAAACACCTAGAGCAGAGCGCGAGCAGCCAGGCGGTGTTTATTGAGGTCAATGGCCACAAAATCCCAACTGTATCGGTACAGAAGAGACGCACAGGCTTCTAGGGATGGCTGAAGCCTGTGGTCACTGTGAGAGAGTGTCACATGACTGGACCAAAACCAAGACTTCACTGGCCCTGGCCTCTTCATTGCCTGGGACAGACAGTAAGGCAAATGGAAGGGTATTTCCACATGAAGTTTCAGGCAGCTGTGTGAGCAAGGAGGGGAAGCAAGAGACCACTGCCTTGTACTGCCTCACTCCTCATCTTCCACTCCCCTACAAGGGCAGCTGTTTGGACACACACACACACACACACACACACACACACAGAGAGAGAGAGAGAGAGAGAGAGAGAGAGATATCCAAATGAAAGGATGTATTTTCAATAGACTTTTGTGTCTATGTTCCAGGACAAATAAATAGCTCTAGAAAAGCATCCAGAAAAAATGCCACAGGCGGTGGAGATGGCAGAGGATGCTATGGGTCCTACTCTGGGACTCACGGCTGGGTCTATAAGTCACTGAAGAGATTGCTATTCACACTCACCTCACTGATCTGCATAAAATGGGCAAGAACAGGTTGTAGTTATGGGATGTAAGGAAGCCACGACTCACCCAGACTTACACCTTCTCTGCATGGTCACCTCAGGGTATTGTAGAATTTCAGGGCAAAGTTGGGAGGAGTCTGTATCTAACCTGCCTCAGAGGTGCATGCCCTGGGCCCCCTGCACAGAGGCTTTCCCTCTATGGAGAGTCTCACTTACCCCTCTTCAATTCTGTTATTTCCAACTCTGGGCACCTGACATCTATCCTTAGGCCTAGTTTCAGGCTTCCTCTGAAGTGAGTGAACAGAAGGCAAGATTTCAGATTCCCCAACAATGGATAAACAAGTCTTCTTGAGCCAATTCACTCAGAGCCTTGCCCGGGGCCTGAGTACAGAGAGAGCCTATTAGAGAGAAGGGAGATACCATAGTCTAGGCTGTGTTCAAAGGACTCACATGCATCACAAACTACTGTCACCCTTGGGACCTGAATCTGTTGCTTCTGAGAGTCTCAAAGCCTTCTCTGTGTTACTACACCACCTATCAAATGTACTAGCAACTCCCCATGACCCCCAGTGGGGCTGCTCCACCCAAGGCTCAACCATCCCCAGAAAAGAAAAACCCAGCTAGAAAGCCATGTCTTGTGGTTGGTATTACTCTAGTTTCTATAATTGATGTTGGTCTCTTATATGGACATAGAATGGATGTCCTGATTGGCCACCCCTCTGAGGTACACGTTTAAGTGGCTTTTCTTACCCCAGTAAGAAACTCGAAGCTGAAACACTCTCCTAGTCGACAGCCACACAGTGGGAAGGTGGAAGGCATTCAGGTGGTCCAGAAACCGGAGCTTTTACAGCTGCTAACAGATGTATGAGGTGATGTGACACCTCAGCAGGACAGGTGGGGTGGTGACCACAGTCAATGACACCCACATCTCCGCGTCTCTGCAGCCTTTAATGTGAGACCGGCACACCTACCGAAAGACAGGTACACAGGAGCACGCATGATGGCATGGGGGCACAAAAGATTGAGGACAACTCAGATGTAACCCCTCCAGGTCTGGTGAAGCATATGAAGCTGTCAGAGAAGAATAAAGAGAAATGGCTACAAATATGTAGGCGGAAAGCTCTGGGACTGGAAGGGAAGAAGTAAGCACAGAGCTACATAGAAAGTAGGGAATAGTAATGTATTATCATCTGCTTGCATTTATGTAAAGAGATAGAAGGGCAAGCACTGAGGACCAAGGGTGATGAAGGAGGTGGGGGAGTCTCACAGATCAGGGGTCCTTGGGAGTGAGGCCTCTGCATGTATCTTTCAACTTCCTGTGAGAATTTGGACACTATAAAGTAACATCTGGCTCAGCAGAGGGCTAGAGATTAAACAATTACTAAAGCCATGGTCATGTGACCTCCACTGATGATCCTTGAAGACTTGTTCCCCTGCCGACTCCTCCAGAAGCTCCCAGTCGGAGTCGGAGGGAGCTCTGGCCCCAGCCTCCACCCCAGAGTCTGCATTGCTCCAGTGTCTGTTTGATGCATTCCATAACAGTCATTAACCTGCTTGTCTCCCCTCAGTGACACCATGCTCCAGGGGAGGCTTCCATGTGACTCATCACAATACTCGGCACTGAGTAGCTCAACCAACATCTGTTGAGTGGATGAATAGTTTAGGAGATCCGGAGAAGGCAACTAGGAGGCTTGGCAGTCAGGTTAGTGACTGAGATTGTCTAGGAGAAACTCAAGACCTAGGGGGACAAATACCATCTCCGCATTGACTGTAAAATGTCACGCTCACTCAGGCATTCTCCATTGTTACATCTGTCCTGTGTTGGTCTCAGGGAACAGCAACTCTAGTGTCCAGACATCAGGCCAGCGATCTCCTGCATTGTGCTCTCCCACCTTGTTCACAGAAGGCCACATAGAAAGAGATAATAATTATGGAGCTTTAATTAGCGCCTTTTTATTCTCAGTCTCAGAGATACTCGCTGAAATGACCATGTGGATGATATGAACATGTGAGCAGAGCTGAGACACAGGTAAGGATCTTTGTCCCAGGCAGGTGAGGCTTTGTGGACGAGCATTGAAATGCTATGAGGTTAACTCAGGCTACTGGTGCTAAGATTTATGATCTTCAGTGATGTCACACAGCATCCGGACAGTCCTGTTCATCTTGAGACCTCAAAGCAGGAAGCAGACAGCTGGGGGTGGGGTGGGGAGGGGGAATCCGATCCTGTTTCAGTTCCCATCCACTCAAAGCCTTAAGGAATTGGGTTCACAGCCATATAAAACTGCGATCTCTTCTATAGAAAGCTGAGGGAAGCACGGATGTGGACTCTTTACTCGTGATGACTCATGGGACACTGGCCGTTTGAGATTCAGAGGGCTTTCGGGTGACAGCAGGGACCTTTCACCGTGGTGCCAATCTTTAAATTTGCCACCATTACCAAGATATAATCCCGTTCCGGCTCACACAAGCATCTGATTACCCATGCTGATGACCCCCAATGTGTTTGTATCCAATGTCTCCTCCCACACCCAGAGAAGAAGCGGGAGGCGGTAATCTGACCAAGTGAAGTTCACAGAGGGCTTCTACAGTGCGTGCTAGTGTTTATTAAGGATTACTGCATGGACTAGTGAGTTTAATTTCCCCCAGAAACTCCCTAGGCAGGCTCCACTGGGCTCCACATTTCGTAGGAGCAGTAAAGAAACAGAGAAAAAATAAGTCACAAATGCCACACAGCAGTGGCTCACCCCCGTGAAAAAATATTGTATCTACCTGTAGTATCCTGACCTTTTTGAAAGAGAAAATGATTTCTGGACATACCTGAGTTTTGCTTTTAAATTTAAGAAAACAAAGAAACAAACAACTGAGGTCATTAAAAGATTTAACTGAAGTTAGAGGAGCTGGCACCTGGGACTGTGGTGACCAGATGTTTGTGGTACCTGGGGTGGTCCAGATGTGTTCTTCTTTCTTCCTTTGTAAGGCAAGAGCCAGGCCCACGAGGCACCCTGGGCCTTCCCAGCACGGGCTCCTGCTGTGGCAGCTTCCGGGGCTAGCAGGAATGCAGACTCCAGGCCCACCCTGCATTGCTGACATACTCAGTTCAGGACACTGCCTCTGAGCCGCAGTACTGAGGTTTATAGTCTTTGAGATTGTGGCTATGATGTAACAGGTGGTGTGGTTAGCTGAGTGCAATCATTGACGCTAAGATGGCCTCTTTGGCACTAGCGCCAGAGCCACGGCCACTTGGCCTTCCCCTTCACTGATTCTTGAGATGGGCTTGGATCTCGATTGCTTTTCTTAATCACTGCATACAGGGGAAAGCTTGTCTATTTACTCATGGGACAAGAAAACTTGTTCCAAGTGCCTGGGACAAGCAGTGCCAGCCAGAGCTATGATGATCTTCCAGAGCAGCCAGCATACTTGCTGGGTTCTAGGTCACTGCACCACAGAATGTAGGCTGTACCTGGGCATCTGCATCTTACAGAGCTATGGGGGTTGAAGCCACAGTCTGCATTGGGGCTTCTGGGTCAGCATAAAAGGAAGCTAGGTAGCAATATGGCAGATGATGGGTGTTCCAGGAAAGAAGACAGTCAAAGGTGGTCACTGCAGCAGGTAGAAACCTAAGCAATAATGCCTGTGCCAATAGACAGACAGACGGAACCCCAGGACTCCGATGCAAGTGTCCCAGTATCAGTCTCTGGGCATGGGCCCAACTGTGTCATGTTTTCAATCAACCCTGTGCACCCTAATTTTGGATAAATGGAGCTACAAGTCCTTCTTGAAACCATGCTATCAAGATTAAGATCCCTGAACGACTCCAGATGGGTGCACCTGACAAGCCAAACAGCCAGCTGCGGCCTATTATGTAACTTACTACTGAAATCACAAGCTAGCTCCACTTCCCAGGGCCAGGCTGTAAGCAGACCAACAGGTTCCACCGGGAACTGGCCCTGGCCCTGGAATCTAGTATGGTGACTTAATGCACTTGGAAAAAAAGAGAGTTGGGAAGTCCTGAACTGTCTCCGGAGAAGAAGGTCCAGGAACCCCTTAGCCTTTCTGTGGAGGCAGAATTCTTCCATGGTAGACAGGCCCTCTGGCATTAGACAAATTGTTCCCTCTGGGGTGAGAAGTACCCCTGGGCCTCTGCCAATGAGAAACCCAGAGCAGCATCTGTGATTGGTTCTGGGCACCAGGCTTGGCAACTTACAGGAAGCACAGAGAGCCTAGTATTTGAATCTTACAGCAGACAGAAGGCTTAGGAGTTCCTGAGATTTTGGAGTCTTGATTCCTGGAGAAAACGATTCCTATTCACCAAGGAAAATGATAACTACCCGATTATCTTCCGTGAGCTCTGGAAGGTTGCTGCCCTGGTCACCCAGACTTTTCTCTTTGCCTACACCTCAGGAAGCATGCCCGCCAAGGAGAAGGGACTGGCTATCTCAGGGCCTCCAGGCTGTATGTTATGGAATATTATGCACTTCAAATACCAAAGGGACTGACACTGACTTGGGCAGTCATCAACAGACAACGCTGCATTAAACGCAGAGAAACAGGTTTTACAGGACATGTTGGAGTCAGAAAAGTGGGTGAGAGAACTTGGTACAGGGGAAGGAACAGAATGTTCTGGAACCTGGAATGCTCCGTGAGGATGAGGTTAACTGCTAAGCATTTCTGTTTTTAAAATATGTTAAGTTGTGAGCTTTTACTCTTGGTTACAACATGAGGCAGATTTTAAAATAAATGCTGCCTGAGTTTCCTTCCTCGGGGAAGAGCGACAAGACCCTCCCCACACCAAGCTTTCTCCATCTTCAAAACCTAAGTCACCTCTGTCTTCAAAACATACCCTGTTGCAGTAAATGTAAGGTCTGCCTCCACCAGAGTCCTCATCATTCCAGGATGAAGAATTCTAGAAACTAGAAGAGTTCCAAATGCCTTCCTCACAAGCACGCAAACAAAACCCCCATAGCAGTACTGAGAAATCCGGGGGTTTAATCGTCTTTATTTATTTATGCATTATTTATTTCGAGACAAGGTCTCATTTAGTCCAGGCTGGCCTCAGACTTAGTATGTAGCTGAGGATCTCAATACCTCCACCTACTGAGTGCTGGGATTGCATGCGTGGGACCACTCTGCCTTAGGGCTGCCTCTGAGCTGCTCTAAGCCCCAGTTCTGTGGTTCATAGTCTTTGAGCTTGTGGCTATGATGTAACAGGTGGTGTGAGCCCCGGAGCTTTGTGTATGCTAAGGCAAGTTCTATACCAACTGAGAGACAGGCCCAAGCCACAGAATTTCATGTTATTGGTACCTTAGCCCTGTGCAGGAGTCCCATGCTCACAGCTATCCATCCATAGCCTAGCTGACATCCCTGTGGTTTCTGCTTGGGCATGCCTCCCTGGCTAAGGGCAGTATCTTACAACCATTAACCAAACAGCCAGAATTTTGTAATCAGCCATGCCTGCTGCCAGTGTTTTAAGCAGTCAAGTCAACCTAAGAGGCAACGTTCTTTTCCATCGCACTGAAAGTGACTTGATTCTCCAAGGGGTGGGCCCTCTTTCTAGGTGACCAATGGCATTGGGAGCAGGAGACCATGGCCGTGGCAGCCATTGACACGGTAGGAGGGGCAGCACTATTAGTGGCTAGACTGCAGGTTCATGACCTTGTCTGTACCTATAGTAGAGTCCTTTAGGTGACTGGCAATCCGTGGGCTACAGGTTGGTAGCTTTTCCTCAGCTTGGAGAATGAGTAGCAGAGGAAAGAGACTGCTGGGATGTATCCGCTCAACACATGACTTAGCGCACTCCAAACTCGATAGCTGGGGCTTGAGTGCATTCTTGCTACAGAATTCTGTGCCTGGGTGACAGGACTGTTCATTAGGAGACCTTATACAGGGAAGTTCCTGGGACACTTCATCTGCACCTTCAGAGTTAGGCTGGGAACCAGTGGGTCCCTCCTCAGCGAACAGGTGTTGGGATCTCCTTAGGTCAGGTATTAATGGATCTTCCAGTCAAGAGTACAGGATCCCCTTGGGTTTTCTTTCTTCTGGGTAACAGAGCCCAGTCGGGCACAGGTGTGTGCTGTTTTCCACCTGAATGAAAGACATTCAGCCTTGTGGTGGCTTTGTTCAAAGCCCCTCCCTTCTCTCCCAGTATGTACTCGCACAGACGCAAGCACATGCACACACGACCAACATGTCTGATAACAGCTATTAAATCAACATGATTTCACAACCTCCCCAAGCAAGGACACCAGTCAACCTACTAACCATACTTTCAACACGTTTGAAAGTAAGAATTGGCTCTCTCTATTTCATCTAAAAATAAGCACAGTCACACTGTTCAACATCTAAACCACTCAAACTAGTAAATAGGCACACACTGGCATCGTTCTAAATACATTATTTATTTTGTTAAAAAATTTATAGTGTGCTCATCAATAATGTAGCTCACAGGAGAATGCGAGCTCCCTTCAGGACACACCTCACCTGACGGCTCCTCCTTCAGTCCCTTTTGTAACCACTCCTGGCCACACTGACCTGTGTGAGAAACTGTCAGTCAGGTGACCGGAGGAGGAGGGATAGCCCACACTCATCCAACCACTGAGTTAGCATGGAAGCCCAGGGCCTCATCCATGTCCAGTCACTGCTCTTAGTTTGTGGTAAACCCCAGACCTAAAGACTTTGTTATTCTCCTGGAGTCTGAAGTTTGCAGAACCAGCTGCTGAGGGATTAGGAGCTATGGGAGTGTTGCAGGGACCTGTTCTCAGGAACACACCAGTCGCTGACTGTAGAGGGAGGGAAGCAGAAGGACCAGGTATAGAGAGTGCTTCTTCACCTTCCAGGAAGACGCTCCTCCAATTTGGCTTGAAGTTGCTTGTCATCACAAAATTCCCAGAGCACAGGTCTTGAAAGTTTAATCATTAACACATCCTACATGCTCTGACCAGGCATTAATAAGATCGTGTCAGCTCTAACAGACAGCTCTGCCTCACCCTCTAGACCAGTGGTTCTCAGCCTTCTGAACACTGGGACCCTTCAATACAGTCCCTTATGTTGTCGTGACCCCCAACCACAAAATTACTTCATTGCTACTTCGGAACTGTAATTTTGCTGCAGTTATGAATTATAATGTAAATATTTCTGGTGGTCTTAGGAAACCCCCATGAAAAGGTTGGTCAATATCCCCCAAGGAGTTTGGGACTCACAGGTTGAGAACCACTGCTCTAGACTGATGCCAGAGTTTAGGCAGCCAGTGGAGTTGTCTTTGTTCAAGACAGAGTTGAGACCTGACTCAAAGTGCCACCTTTAGACCCAACCAACACCCAGGGGACACGGGCCTTACTCCATAGACTACCTCTGCCTGTGCCTCCTCTCAAACCCAAGGAGGAGGCGAGCAAGGAGAAGGACTCTTCAGGCTCACCCCTCCTGGCTTGCGTGGGCCAGGATCCCCTGCTTTCCTTTCCTGGTTTAGCATCAGGTGGCTGTCAGTCTTTGTGGAGACAGCACAGGCTTCCCCAGTGGCTCCTTTCCACTTCCCATGTCACAGGGCCATCTTCTTCAGTCAGCTCAGTATGGCAAGGGTCAGTGCCAGACCATCTAGAGCCAGGCCATGAAAGCCAGATTTGCTGGGTCAGAAGTATCTCCAGGCCTGGGCTAAAATGTGAACCCAGGAGGAGACAACCGGCCAGCAGCTCAGGAAGCAGAACCTAAGCTGCTTCTAAAATAATAATAATAATAATAATAATAATAATAATAATAATAATAATAAGAAGTTGGCAATCTGAATTTATTTTTTATTATTATTTAGTCTTTTCTATATTCATACCACACATATTGCTCATGCTCGGCCCCTACCCTCTACCAACTCCAGTCCACGCCCTCACCACAAATCTCCCAATCTCACGTCTGTTTGCCTTGTTCTTCGAGCCGTATAACGAGTGACCGTATAATGGTTTGGCGATCTGGTGGCCTCAGCAGTGGGAACAATTAAAGCCAGTGATGAGCTGGGAAGAAGGAAGGAAGGATTTCATGATGTCATAACCTCCCCAAGCAAGGACACCAATTAACCTAACAGCAATTCAAGAAGAAATGTTTGAAAGTAAGAATTGGCTCTGTTTTATTTAAAATAAGCACGGTCACACTGTTCATCATTTAAACTACTCAAACTTCCTTCCTTCCTTCCTTCCTTCCTTCCTTCCTTCCTTCCTTTCTTCCTTCTTTCCCTCCCTCTATCCTTCCCTCCCTCCTTCCTTCCTTTCTACTTTCCTTCCTTCCTTTCTTTTTTGACCCAGGGTTTCTCTGTGTAGCCCTGGCTATCCCAGAATCCACTCTGTAGACCAGGATGGCCTTGAATTCAGAGATCTGCCTGCCTCTGCCTCCTAAGTGCTGGGGTTAAAGGCGTGTGTCACCACCCCAGGATGAGTAACCTGGAATTTTAAATGAAATCTGGTGCAGTTGGAGCTCACCAGCAGTTCCTTGGGAGTCTAATGTCTAGCTTCTGTCTGGAACACAGCCTCCTATTTGACAGAGAGGAGCCTATGCTGCCATGAGCAATCACCCAGACATTTAGAGAGAAACTGGGTCTAGAATTCAAACCCACAGTGTTATGTGACAATTGCTTGGGAATCCACGGCTCCACAGTGAGAAGGGGTAGTGTATAAAGTGCCATTGGGATTCCTCTGATTCCGGGTCTACAGAGCTGTGTGACGGTGGCGCTCAGAGCCTAATGCTCCCTGGTAGGGAAGGGTGCTGCCACAGCCCCATGTCTGTCTGCATCCTGTGCCAGCAGCACTTACACAGGGAAATCATGCCTCATGAATTCTAAAATCTTCCCGTCACGCCCCGGACCCAGGTCTCTCCTATCTGAGGTGAATCAGAAACACCTCGGGATTTTCCCAGCAGGATACAGTGGAGACTTCTATCACTGTGCTTAGACAGGGTAAGCCAGCTAGCCTTCCAGATCAGGGCTAGTCAAAGCCTCACAAAATGCTTGGAATTTAGCACATCTAAGTGTGATCTACAAGAACTTCCTGTCCCAAAGCTTGGGGGCAAGAATACTGATACTTCTCCGAGTTGGGGGGTGGGGGGGAAGGGCAAATGAGGAGATGCCTCCCCTCCCATTTCATCAGACTTTAGTTTTCACAATGAGAAGTTTATACTTTTATCTCCTGGGTCCAATGCCTGTAATCTCTGGAATCCAAGACCTGGTCTCGGATCTCAGGTTTAGGGCCTACCCTCTGCCCTCTCTCCATGGCAGGCTGTTTAACACTTCTGGGTTTTTTGCTTTCTTATCTTTGGAGGCAAGCTTTTTAGGAGATAAGCTAACATTCCTACAACAGGCACTGCCCCTACCTTCCACCACCCCAGAGGTGTCTCCATTAGCTGGTGATGTCTTTAGACAAAAATGGATTACCAAAAAGCCACCTATGATGTAACCTGGTAGCTGAGATACCAACGATTTTAAAATTACTCAATGACTGAAATCCCAAAACCGTCTGGCAATGCTGGCATTCCAAAGAGGGGCTATAGGCTGGGGTTGAAGGTGGGGGGGTGCAGAGGTTGTGGGTAGGAGTGGCTCGGGTTTCTTTAAATAAACAAAGATGGTTCTTAACACTCCACCCCGGAAGGGAAGGCACTGGAGTAACTTCATAGCTCCATTAAGAACAGAGCTGAAAACCACCACTGACAACAGAGCGAGGTGGCGCACGTCTGTAATCTCAACACTTGGGAGGCAGAGGTAGGTGGATCTCGGGTGAGGTTGATTGAGGCCAGCTTGGTCTACATTGTTTGTTCCAGGACAGCAGAGAGACCCTGTCACCCTGTCTCGTAACAACAAGAGCAACAACTACAACAATAACAACCAACTAACAACAACAACAACAAAAATCCCGTATAACCAGTCCCCCCCAGTAAGAGGCCTGCCTGACACATGGCAATTTCTTCATTCAGCCACAGATGTTGAGAAGTCATCCCTGGATACTCTGGCTTTGTCCGTGCCTTTTTGGATGCAGCCTATGGATAGTTTATAGTTTAGAGGCTGTGGGGAGTAAGGTCATATAGAAGTTGTGATTGCAGTAGCAAGGTCTCCTGAAGACAGAGGCCTAATTGTGGGTGATAGAACCAACAGGTCTTCTGTTAATTCTCAAAGGGAGCAGATAGCTTCTGGACTCAAGAGAGCTCAGTCCGAGAAGCTCTTGCCCCTAGAGACAGTTGTGACCACGGTGCTGTGATATCCACAACAGTGTTCCCACCCAGAGATGCTTCCGTCCTTAGTCCTGGGAGCTGAAGTTCAAGTTGAGAGGTCCACGTGACTCCACGCTGTTGATCTCACACTCCGTAACAGAGCAGCCAAGGCACGGCTGAACACCCCCCCCCCCGTGCTTCCAGTTGCCACATTGTGAGTCCTTTCTGCTCACAGATGGTTTTGCAGCTGTGACACAGGATCAGTTGCCCCTCTCTTTCCTTCCGTCTCAGCTTTTAGCCATTTTGGTTTGCCTACATTTCTGGAAACAAAATCGTGTCAGTCGACAACCAGAGAAAAGGAGCCAGTAGACATAGATGTTATACAGCGCAATGAGTTAGTTCATATGGCTGTTGGGGACGGGCAACTCTACAGGGCAGGACATGAGACAGCATAGGCTGGACCACTGTCACAAGCTGGAACACCTGTTGATGGAGGACACGCTTACTTGGGCGCTCTCCATTCACGCCTGGGTGCCTTCAACTGATGATCCACGTACCTCACTGGAGCTCAATGGTGATGGATGTTATTTGAAGTAGCTGTTTTCACAATGTTGGCTGCATCTATAGAATGTCTGGCCAAGTGACCGAAGCTGAAAACAACCTAGATTGACACACAAACTAGGTCACACAGCCTGTCCTTGGCAAGTCAGTGTCAACAACAAAGCCATTCTTCTGCCCCCTATCATTTTTTACAACCCAACACACAGTGAGCCGTGCCTTCTAGGAGCACACCGAACTTTGGCTGAGAGTCGCTCTTCCCTTCGACAGCCTGTGTTTCACAAACTGTCATGAATAGTTGCTCGCTGTGAAGTCATCTCAGGTTTGACAAAGAGAGAAGTGCGGTGTCGATACAAACATTAAGAACAAAATCGGGGAGAAGTCCCACAACAGTTCAGTCACACAACTACAACTGGTCTTGGGGTTCAAACCAGTATTTATAGCTACAGATTGTGCATGACTTACAACAACTGTGACCAGTTAACTTTCGAGTGGTGTGAAAGTGATGGTTGTTAAATGTCAAAGAAACCCAGAACAAATGGCTAACTGAGGTGCCTTTTAAGATATCAGAGGATGCTGGAGCCAGGCTCTTTCAGCATCTCAAGCCCTGGCTCCTCTCAGGATGTCTCACCCCTGCAGTCTGCCCTCTATCCACTGAACTTTGCTTCCCTTTTCCCAGCTTCTGATATATCTCAGCCATTTGCCATATGCTCTCTTGGTTTTCTTGGAGCCTTTAGCTCCGCGTTCTCTTGGTTCTTGTTCCTCCCTTCTCGTGCCCCTCTCTCCTCTCTCTTTCCATGACCTGGACTGTTCTGCTGGCCACGTTCCATCTGGCCTGTTCCAGATGCCTCTGGCTGTTTGCTTCCTCATATCTGTGATAAAAACCAAAAACCTTCTCCTCAGCCATACATTGAAAACTTCCTGTCCTCATTTTCATTCAACGGTCAGTGGAAATTGGGCTCCGAGTCCTAGGACCTTTTCTAAGGCTGGAAATCATTGCTATGGTATCTTCCCATCATGCTTTGCAGGGTAGGGGTCAGCCATGCATGGATACAAAGGAAGAGTCAACACATTGTTACTAAGCCTGAAGCTCAGTGTGTTAGGTGTGTTATTATCTTATTGATATCATTGAGACAAACTGTTATGAGTGTTCTATGCCAGGAAACTTAGACACATTTGTGTTTTCCTCCAATGTCAGAATTTATCGAATTACAATAAATCCATGTGCTATGTTGGTTTCTGGTGTTGTAATTTATAAGTAATTTATAAGTTGCAATTTCCCTTGATTGCCAGTCTTGACAGTTCAAGTGGACCACATGAAGTGTAGGGACCATGCTCGGCAGACACGTATCAGGCAGTCAGGTAGCCTGAGGTCACCATCTGTCTTGTGGGGTTTTTTGTTTTGTTTTGTTTTGTTTTTAAGCTGGGTTCAGGTGAGGGTGTTGCAGCCTTTGTTGGTTTGATGTGTTTGATAATTTCTTGGACCTGGCTTTTCTGATATGATTTTAATATATCATGTGTTCATGTGTTCCCAGGCTAGCTGTGATAAGTTTAAGGGGCAGTGCCCTTTTAAATGATAGGAATATTATTTGTCAGTCTGTGCTTCATGGTTGGTGCTGGGACAGGTGGTGCACAGTACACAGTGAGACACAGAGCCATTGTGTCTGCATTTGTCCCCATTAAGGCCAAATCTGCTCTGTAAAAATGGAGTTAGCTGCCTAGCTACAACTCGGCCAGAAAGCCCCTGGGTACATTACACACATGAACTAATTAAGAGCAGGGCACAGCCTGATCTCCATACACTCAACAGTAAGTAGCTCAGGCTGGCCTTAGAATCATGATTCTCCTCCCTTAGCCTCCCGAGATCTACGATTACAGACATGGACCTTCCTATTCAGCTTTGAGAATTATTCATTATTTATTTTGACATTGGTATTGAATACAGGCCCTCATACATACTAGAGGCAAGTACCCTACCATTGAGACAAATGCATTTTCCAATGTTTTCAACTAAAGATCGATTTGTTGAGGTAGCACCCTCTTCCTGCTGTAAATAGAGGACAACCTTCCTTCTGCAGTCTACCATGTTGCTCCCTGTGCCCTCACCAGTCACCTCTCTCGAATTTCTAAATCTGTTGAATTTCTAAAAGGTCTGGGCCATTGGCCACACCCATTGAATTAAAGTCTAGCTTTTCAGTAATCTTTTAACTCAAGGCATGGCAATAGCAAGAGCTGCCTGCAGGGACCTGCTGCATTCCAAGCTCGTTCCTCCTGGCCATGCTGGAGAAGCATCTCAATCTCCCCTGGCACCATCTTCACTATCCCGCAGCCAGCACAGTCCCCTCATTCTTTGCCTGTTGACTCAGATGCATGAGGACCCCTGAGCGGCCAGATGACATCTTGGCTTCCAGCTCAATGAAGTCATTGTTGTCAGTGCTCCCTGGTGGAAGTTCTCCTCCCCATGGACCCAAGGCCTCTGTCCTAATAGAGCCAAGGTCATGAAGCTGGGAAGCAAATATTTTGTTAGTGGCTCCCTAGAGGCAATGGAGACAGAGCCAACTCTTTCACTCTTTAGCAGCGAGACAAGGAAGTGGCCCATGTCTTCTTGCTATGATCGAAGATAAACACATCTGACCTTTTTTTTTTTTTTTCTGTCATAAAGAAACAAATGGAGTAACAAAAACATTAGGAGTTGTGAGCGTTACAAAGCCAAGGCATCCCAGAGCCTCTGGCGTCTGTTCTTCTCCTTCTGCATCACCCGGAACAGGAGGTTTTCTGCTGTGCCCACCAGCAGCACACGCACAGGATTGGAATCTATTGTTTCACATTTGCATTCCTCCCACATAATGCTTCATTCATTTAGTTACCAAGTCATCCACACATCCCAGCATCCAGCCTTCTTTCATTCATTTGCTTACTTAACAAGTGTTTATTGGAAAAAAAAAAAAAAAACAATTTTCTAAGCACTGTTCTAGATGTAGGGGGTTATCCTTGTAAACCAGGCATGTAACTATCTCTGGTGTTATTCATCTTGATACCAACAGGGTACATTGGGTAACAAGGGGTGTATGTGTGTGTGTGTGGGGGGTGATAAATAAAATTTGAATTTTATGAAAAAAAAAGATTAAGACAATTAATAGGCAAGGTGAGACTGCAAGGAAAAGCTTTGCAGCACACGTGACTGCAAGTCTTGGATCCAGGCTGCAGAACTCCAAACCAACCATCACATTGCAAGACAAGTCCTGGACGCCATACAGAAACCAAGAGGATGAAAGATGCTTGGCATCCTGAGTCAACACAGAGGTATCAATTAGAGCCTCGGTGAGCATCATTAGGATGACAGTCACATTGGTGAGAGGCCTGCATGGAGCAGCTGCTTGGGAGAATTCTTTGCAGCTTAAGTCAACCATACATCTCCTGAGGCCAAGGCTGTAGCTTGGTGGTAGAGCACATACTTAGTGAAAGGTTTTTTTTTTTTCTCTCCCTCGGTGACACAAATAGAGGCCAGACTAGACCAGATTAAACGTAGATAAAAGGCAGGTTGATTAGTAGGCAGCTCTCCTGTGGGTTTATTGATCTCACAGGTCAGTAAAGTCATACATCCAGGCTAAAGCAAGGGGTGTTTATAGAGCTGAAGTGAGGACTGATAGCTTATCAGCTAGGAGCTGGGATTGTGCCCATATGTGGTCAAAACCTGAGACCCTGGGTGGGCGTTCTAGGGTGGGTTGCCGGAAACTCGGAAATGAGGAGTGACGGCCTGTTAACCTGGAGTTTTCTTTGTGAGGGAGGATTTGGGGAAAGGGAAGAAACCCAAGGGCAAGCAGGGGTTCCAGCCTAACACTTAGCATGCACAAAGCCCCAGGTTCAACCCCTACCCCCCAAACCTAACATACATCCTCCCTACGATCTAACAATTCCCCTCTCGCTCATGGGACTAGAGGAATCTGCATCCACTCAAAGGCTTGTTCTGGAATTTACAAGGCAGACCAAACTGGAAACAATCCCAAATGAGAAACAAAATGTCCAGTAATCAGGAAGTGAGTTACCAATGGCGCGGTGTTCACAGCAGTGGGACACCATTTAGTAACAAAATAACAGATGACAGACATAAACAACAGCATCACTGGGCATCAGAGAAGCCCAACAGGGAGGGCTAGACCCCATGGGGCATCTGCACAGAAGCCTGAGCTGTGGGGACTGAGCAGAGGAAGGTTTGATTGCAAAGGTGTGATAAAGAATTTGGAGTTGATGTACGAGAGAGTGACAATCCACAGAACACAGGAAATCTGCGTTTATCTTGCATGGGTGATACATAAATCAAAGAGAGAAAATGGGAAAGTGCTTGGTTCCTTTTTTTTTTTTCTTCCTTGAGTTCAGCTTGAGTCACTTTTCTCCTGTGGAAGGTAGGAGCTCCTTCAGCTGTGGACAGGCGGCACAGCTATGGGCTGTCAGTCTCTCATGAGATCTAGGGTTTGTCCCCTCTGACTAAGGGTGAGTGCTTTGGATCTCAGGTTTCCCTCACATGTGTGCTTTGTATGATTCTCAGATAGATTTTAGGAGAAGAACTGTCGCTACCCACGTCCGACCAGCGGAATAAGGCAACGGCAACCGTGTTCTTCCTCAATCGGTTTATTCAGCTATCCCTGTACAGCGAGCTTCTTCTCTCTCTCTCTCCTTTTTCTCCCCAGCCCCGCCCCCCAGCTCCTTATAAGCATTGCCTTGATCCTATCAGCAGCTGCCACGAAGTCACTGGAGATTGGCCATTCTCAATGATGTGAGGAGGGGTGATGGGTAACCACACCTCTCAGCGCATACAACTCCATATATGGAGTTGTCTTTTCTCTCAAGCAATGCCTATGCCAAGCGCCACCCTGTAATGGCGAGAGCAGAGCTGCTTCCCACAAAGAACTTCAGCAAGGAACCCAAACTGTGACATACAGGCTAGCTCAGGCCCTCGTGGACCAGACATGAGGCTGCTGCTCACACCCAAAGAGCCTGGTGAGGATGGACCAGCAAATAGATCAAAAGGCTCTGCCTCTTCCCACCATGCACTTATCATCTTCCATTCTTTTGGGGTGCAAATTTGTTGCAGAAAAAAATATTTAATGTGCACAAAAGTGTATGAAGAAAATTAACCAGTATGACATCAACTGTCATCCTTGGGTTCCTCCCCTTTGCTATGCGCCTTCTTCAGAATTCTGACTACAATATGTATTCCATGTCAACATATTTGTAATTAATACATACCAAAAGGGATACATACAACCGAGTATTATTTTGCAATGCAAGGCTTAAATACCACACGGGATTTCATCTTATGTAGGCATTATAATTTACCAAATTGAGTATGTGTTATTAGAAAATTTCTCCACACTTTGTAAGGTCTTGAGTATTGTGCTTGTAGGTATTTCCCCAACGTCTCCTAAGGGTGGGGATGCTTTCAGGATGTCCCAAGAGAGGGATAGCCAGGCGGCTCCAAGGAGAGCCTAAGGAGAACCCAAGGAGAGTTGGCATCAAAACTTGGGAACCAAACAGCCAACAGCAGCCAGTGCTGGGTCACTGTGGTCCTCTCATTCACTGGAAGACAGTCTTTAAGCCAGAGGAGGAGATGTTCCTGGCAGGACATTTTATTTTGAATAATCTATTCAACAATCATTGGGGGGGGGGATGCTGGATGATGGCTCAGTCAGTAAAGTATTTGCTGGGCTCAAATGAGGCCCTGAATTTAGATTCTCAGTATCCATGTAAAAGCCTGATATGGCGCTCTCTCTCTCTCTCTCTCTCTCTCTCTCTCTCTCTGTGTGTGTGTGTGTATGTGTAGTGTGTGTGTGTGGTAACCCCAATGCTGGATATGGGACATAGGGAACGGAGACAGCTAGACCTCACTGGCTAGTCATCTAATCAACTTTGTAAAAATCCAGGTTCAGTGAGTGACTCTATCTCAAAAAATAAGAGCGTAGAGTGACTGAGGAAGACACTCCACTTTGACCTCTGACTGCACACATGCATGCATGCAGTCATGCACACACATGTAGACACATGCAAACACACATGACCATGTACACAGACCACCTCTACACACACAAATGTAGCTATACCTTGTGGGATGACAAGCAGCTGCTGCTGATTAATAATTAATAGAGCACTGTAGTGTGGGTGCTCTGATTTAGCCGAGTCTGCTGTTCTGGTGAACATGGCAGGACAAGGCGTTCGAAGACCAGAGGGGCTGGAAACAAAGATGGATCTAGGGAGTCTCTCTCTGTCACTATTCATGTCTACCAAGGTAGGCAGGCTTGCCAGCATGGAATGTCCTACAGAAGGTGTCAATCTCCATCTCTGCAATGAATCCATATCACCCCATGTGAGTATCTGTCCAAAGCAGTGTGGATATCGTAGGTACCACTCCGAGGCACTACATTCCACCTGGTCTTCTTTACTGATAGAAGTAAGATGCCAGGAGGACCCTGGGGTCTATGTAGCAGCTTTGGTATCAGTGCAGGCTGAACCCACAATTCCCTTTTCAACTATTCAAGGTACAAAGGACCTTTCTTGGTGTGGATGGGGGAAGCTTTCACATCCTTGCATCCCCAGTCACTCTTTGGTTTGAGTGGTAGCTTTGGGCCACCCACACCACTGGATCCCTAGAGAAGTGTGAGGGCCCCTTCAGGCCACACATCTTTTCAGAGGAATATTAGGGGAGGAATATTTGCTCAATTTAAAACACGGATTCTCAGGGGCTGGAGAGATGGCTCAGTGGCTAAGAGCACTGACTGCTCTTCTAGAGGTTCTGAGTTCAATTCCCAGCAACCACATGATGGCTCACAACCATCTGTAATGGAATCTGATGCCCTCTTCTGGTGTGTTGCTACAGTGTACTGATATACATAGATAATTAAGTCTTTTTGTTTATTTGTTTGTTTTGTTTTGTTTTGTTTTGTTTTGAGACAGGGTTTCTCTGTGTAGCCCTAGCTGTCCTGGAACTCACTCTGTAGACCAGGCTGGCCTTGAACTCAAAAATTCGCCTGCCTCTGCCTCCCAAGTGCTGGGATTAAAGGCGTGCGCCACCACCGCCCGGCAATAATTAAGTCTTAAAACAAACAAAAACCATGGACTCTCTGTCTGTGCGGCTGCAAGCCTTGGTGGGGAAGGCCTTAGTACAGTTGCTAGCTCATCTCTGACCTTCATCTTTGTCTGGTACCCAGCACAGGGGCAGTCCAGCTTCCCCAGTGAGACCCCAAGCCAGGGCTCAAGCAACCCACTTCACTTTGTCTCTTGTGTGCTTGATGCACTGGACTTTCTCCAGGATGGGCTCTTTCAGCTAAGAAGCATGGCTTCCAGCTATCTTAGTGGGTTGACATGGAAGAAAGCACATAGACATGTAACATCAGAGAGATGAGTAACCAGATGACACCTAGACAGGAGAAAGCCTGCCTGGCATGCTGCAATCAGGCCTTTGCTTTGGAGGCAGTTCCAGGGCTCTGTAGGGCTGAGAGCAGGGTCTCCACAGGAGGGGCTCACATATGTGAGGTCAGAGCAGTCAGGGGTCAGCCAGGAGTTTCCCACATACTTTATTGTCTCTTCAGATCCTGACAGCATGGCTGGGCTGGATGCCAGCAGAAGGTGTAAACTTCTGTCTCACTCTTTTGGAATCCTGGGGAATTTACAGAAACCCTCTGGGGTGTACTTAGGACATCCTGGTCACTAGCTTCACAGGTATAAGTGTTGAACAGAGAACTTTGAAGTGATCTCTAGGAGATGCATCTTTGTCTTCTGACTGTGTCCTGAGAGGGGTTGGATGGCTCCAGACACCCCCCCCTTGCAGTGTTGGGCACTACGGAGACTGCCTCTAGGTCTGAGGCCCCAAGCACCAGGTCACACCCTTGGAGTTCACTCAGCTTTCATCCATGTGGATTGGAGCTGCCGCTGTGAACCACAGAAGAGGGCGGAGCTAGCAGGCTCCACATTCTGCAGGCTCCGTGGGGAGTAGCTTTGAAAGCACTGTAATTTAACCCAGATCACAAGGGCATTGCAAGTTCAGGGCACCATCCTGGGCACTGAAAGGCCTGTTTTTGTTGTGGCTAATGGGTATGGTTGTGAGTAGGGACTTAAATAGCCTTTTCCCTCCAGGATAATGGCCAGACACTGTCAGGAAGTTGCACAATGTCAAATCTGAGTCCAGGACACAGTAGAGTTCAAAAAGATAGAGTGGAGTGGGTTGAATGTCAGCCTTTTTGGATGAATTTAGGCCTTTGTCTAAAATGAGCTGTTTGGCCAGAAAGCCCACACTTGTGCAAACACTGAGAGAGGCCGAGTCCACTGTGGAGCAGGAATAATGGAGGGCCAGCAACTTTAGGAGGGTTCTTGTATCAATTCCTAGTCATAGTCTTTGAAAAATGCCTTACTTCAGAAGATCAAACAGTGGGGCTGGATATGGGTCAAAGGTTTAAGGAAGGCATGTGTGTCCACAAAGGACTTCCTTCCTCGCTCCGGAGGAATCCCCATCATGGACCATGTTTGCTCAACAGCCTGGGGATAGTTTCCAAGCTGGAGTTCCCCACACAGGTTGACAATGTAGGAGAAGCTTCTAGAACAGAAGTCAAGGTAACAAGGGTGAGACAGAAGGGTTGGACCAGGAAGAAGGACTGTGGAATTCAGTGGGTAGAGAGACTGACAGGCAAGCAGATGAGGAAGAAAGCTGAGTTTGTGAGTTTGTGCATTGGAATGTAAAACGGGCAAGCTGTTTCTTTCAGACTCACTTGTGCCATGGGAGAGCTGACAAGGAAAGCTGTATGTCCTGTCCTGCCTCTCTTCCCCTTTGGGTTTGTCCCCTTGTTCTATGTGGCAGAGAGTCAACAGTCTTGGACACAGCCTCGGGGACAGCAGAGGAACAGTCTCTACAGTAGTCTTCCTGGGTATTGCCTGTCAGGGAAGAGGAACAAGAGGCCCAGACAGACGACTTCTCTACATAGAGGGAGTGTGGACACACAGCTACACTTAGACACAAATGCCCCTCAGTTTCCCAGTCTCTTAAAAACACACACACACACACACACACACACACACACACACACACACACGGATTTACTATTTGAGACATTATACTTCTGGTCCTGTGGCTGTCACAAAATAGGCCCCAATAAATGGCAGCTATCACTGAATATGTTTTTAATTATACTTAGTCAATTACACTTACTCGTGTATCTGTGCCATGTGGTGTGTGTGGAGGGCAGAGGGCAACCTGTGGGAGTCTGTCCTCTCCTTCCATGAGGGACTGAGCTCAGGTGATCAGGCGTGGCAGCAAATGCCTAATGCCAATGAGCCATCTCTCTGGCTTTGCCATCTTTAAAACTGACTTTATTCTTTTAGAGCACTTTTAGTCTCACAGAGAAACTGAGAGATGTAGAGATTTCCACGGACCTACTCCCCCTCAGGCAAAGCCTTCCATTTTCCCAAATGTCCTGATTGTAGCAGTGAGGTTTTGCTACACTGCTTTATGCTCCTGGCGGGTTGTGCTTCCCACCACCTGCCTGCCCAGGGCATCTTTGGATCCAAGAATGAAACACACACACACACACACACACACACACACACACACACACACACACACAAGCTTATTTTTGAAATGCCTTTGCTTCTTCAAAGGCTGGGCACTCCTAAGCTTTTCCTGCTACCCCTGGCCCAATCAGAGAAATGGCCAGTGGCCACTCACCTGAATTCTCACATGGCTGGTTGGCTGTCTCTCCTGCAGCTCCTGTATCCCATCCTTCTTCCCTGAGTCATGATGATTCATTTTCCTTTCTCCTCCTCCCCACTGTGTCCTAGACCTTGCAACTCTAAGGGTCCTGCCCCATCTCCCTTTGCACAAACATTGGCAGCTGGCATCTTTATTGATCCATCAACCACAATTAAGGCAAGGACCTTTAGCGTTTGGACATGCAGATTCCCGATAGAATCAAAGCATTAGAACCAATCTCCAACGCCCAATAGTACATCCACCCGCTCACCACCACCCACAGTCCACAATATTTGGTTAGGATTTACTCTTGGTATCTCTCGAGAGTTCAATGACTTTTCTTTGTACATGCAAATTTTCACTACCCTCAGAGTCCCTGGCTTCTGCCTGTTCATTCATCTCTCCCATGTTAGCTTTCCATCAGTGTAACAAACTATCTGAAATTATCATCTTAGAAAGGAATACTTGGGCTCATAGGGTCAGAGATTTGAGTTCGCAGCTGCTTGTGGATTGTGAACAGGAACTCATGAAAAGCTATGTCTGCAGAGACTGGTTGATGGATTAAAGCTTTTACTACTGTAGCAGAACTGGGATGTTGCAGGTCCAGAGACCAGTTACTGAATCTCAGACTAGCTTTAGCCCTCTGGAACAGCCAGCCATTCCTTGTCCACCTCTTTGTAAGATCTAAAAACCTATGACTAATAGATAAAAAAACAAAACAAAAAAAAAAAACTTTTGGAATCTATTAACAGACTACTAGCTTCCACCAACCCCAACACTAAGACTGCCATAGCATTTTGGGCCGATAGAAAAGCTACCCCATCTTGCTGTTACCATCTCTTTGATGCCCCCACCAGTGTATTTTAAACTTGCCTTGATTTATGACTGTCTTTTTAATGATTTTTTTGTGAACCTATAAAACTTTATGAGATTGCTTCCATGTTGAAACTTGGAATTCGGAGTCACCTAATTCTGTGTTCCTGAACCATGGTCACTCAAAATAGCTCCAGAAAAAAAACTCTCTTATTTCCTTTAAGGTGATAGCTGTGGTTTTCGCACACATGGCATCTTGTGGTGGGCCCACGTATCAGAGGAGGTTTGTTCATGTTCACTTCATGTGCATCGAGAGCAAAGACATAGACAAAAGCCTGGAGTCCCAATATTCCTCCCACCAGGCCTCACTTATAATAGCACCAAGCCAAGGACCGTGCCTTCAACACATAGGCTTTTGTAGAAGAACACCCAAGTTCCAAGCTGTGGCACTTCCTCTCATGCAGTTGCAGATAGCCACTGTTCTTACTAAGGTCAAAAAGCTATACCTTACTAAGGTATAGCTAAAGTTAAAGTTGTTTCTCTCACTGTGTAAGGTTTTTATTTCTTGTCATGCTTGAGAGATCATTACATTTTAGTGTTAAATGATAGCCCACTGTTTGGGTGTACCACAGTTTTGCTTAAAACTATGTGAAGGCCATGGGGGTTACTTTTGATTATGGATGAATTGTCTATGAGCACCCACGTGAAACTTCCTAAGTTCTGACTCCTTTGGAGTTAGAGCTCACGGTTTTCTCAGCATTGGGTCTGCAGCTTTGGGTCCCTGGAGGAACACTTTATTAAGTCAAGGAAGTTCCCTTCCACGCCTCATTCTTTGGGGGTGGGGAGCTGATATTTTCATAGCTGAGCAAAAAGGGGTTAAGGAGAGTTCACGTTCAGAGCTGCTAAAAGGTGCTCATGTCAAGAACATTCCCAGCATTCCAAGCAACACTTCATGTGTCCTTGTGAGAAGTAACCCAGCCAAAGGCTACAAAGAGCTGACCTGGGATTAGAGCCCAGTACACCAATAGGCCTTTATTTCCAAATCTCTTCAGGAGAAATTCCTCCAGTGGGGCTGGGAGGAAGGCGTGTAGGTGACTGACAGGAGCCCATAGTAGGGCTGCTGTGGACTCTAGGAAACTCACTGTGGTGCTAAGGTCCCACCAGCTGGCTTCAGGCCTATGACTACCACCTATGTGTGAGCTCAGCCTAGCTATGGAGCCCAGAGACCCTCAGGGAAAGCAGGTAATGACAATTTATGAGAAAAGCTTTTCAAATGCTTTGTTTCTCTTGAGACAAGTCTGAGAGTGAAAGGTGGTGTGGAAGAGATCTCTCCTGTGTGCTTAGGTGACCTGATATGGTCTCCTGTGACTGGCTGGTGCCAGAACAGTAGAAGGCACAGAAATCTTGCTTCATGAACACTACTCTGTCCCAGTCTAGTGATGACTGAAGATTCATTACTGTTTAAAAACCACACTAAGGAAGTTATATTATTATATCCTGTTTGACTCTGAAATCTTGGAAAAGAGTAGAGAGGGGTTCACAGATGTCCCTCCTACATGACTCCTTAGCATAATTCTGCATCCCTCTCAATTGGGAAAGCTGGGAGTTTGATGTTACCCCAAACTAGGTTAGTAACATCTTGTCGTGTCCCAGTGGGCAGGAGCTGCCCTGTGTAGATCATGACTCTTTATCCTGGATTTATTTTCTCCACAACTGGTGTAAATTCCTGCTAAGCTAACAGCTGGGGAGACAGCACTCCCTCATTTATTGTCTTAAGGGGTGGCTCAGTCTTTGTTAGGCAAGGCTTCCTGGCAGTGGCCCACAGCAGGTTCTTACTAATATATTTGCAAATGAGAAGAGAATTGGAGAGTGGGGATCCAATTTGCTCTGTCAATCATCTCAGATTTTCTCTCTGCTTTGCCCACAGAGACAGGCAGATTTACTACAGTTGAGCAACTTTCTGTGCTATCTCAGGGACCCGAAGTGTCAACAGGAGCCACATGGTCCCACTCCTTCTGTGTGGACCGAAAGGGAGCACAAAGTACAGGTCTCTGGAGTCCCTTTTCTGGGAATGGGTTCTCGTATCATCTGGCAGTGTCAGACAAGCCCCCGTGGGAGTACCACTGACTGGTGCCAGGGGCTTGGAGTCTGAACTCTGAACTCTGCACTGCACCTTTTCTATCTAACGAGTGTCGACATCTCAGCAGATACAAACTTAGCCAGGCAGAGGTTTGCAGCGAGCACTTCACAGCTGTGATGGAGGCTGGGAAAGCAGAAGCTGCCATGATCATGAGCTGGCCCAGAGCCCGGGGGTATCAGGTTTCATAAATGCCATAATATTTTGATTTTGCTTGTTTTCCATATAACCCATGTTCTTTAACATGGCCAAAATTTGTAATTGTTCATGTCTTTGTATCCCTTTAATCAATAATTTTTTTTCATCTTTTTTATTTCTCATGGAACAAATACATTTTAAAGAGGCCTGAAAAAAATGAATGCCACTATTATAGGCATTTAAAATTAAAAAGTTATATTTTAATTTCAGGATAAGAAATGGTTTTCATTTTTTATTTGCTTATTTTTTTTTTTTACTTGTTTGTTTTTAAGTTTTTCTGAGACAGGGCTTCTCTGTATAGCTCTGACTGTCCTGAAACTCATTCTGTAGACCAGACTGGCCTCGGAGATCTGCCTGCTTCTGCCTCCCATGTGCTGGGATTAAAAATGTGCCACCACCGTCCAGCTAGAAATGGTTTTTAAAACAAAACACACTTCCCACAAAAGAGAAGACATGGAAGACTGATATATTTGATGATGATTTTGATACATACAATTTTTAATAAATTTTTTTCTGGGCATGGTGACCTAGGCCTTTACTCTGAGCTCTCACCAGGTGAATCTCTGTAAGTCTGAGGCTATCCTACTCTAAATAATGAGTTCTAGGCTAGCCAGGAATACACAGTGAGGCCCTGTCTCAAATATATATAATATTGTTCCATTATGTTGTACAGTATGAGCACATGCACACAAGAGCCCAAATCGGTGTCTTGCTTTGACTAGAAGGTCAGTCAGCACCTGAGTGTTATCCTGTAACCTGCAAGTGAGGCCAAGAGAAGCAGGTATTCAGAATACTCTCTCACAGGAGCAAGCTGTGGGAAATCCTGAGCCGTGCAGGCTGAAGGCCCTGAGCGCCTAGCTGCAGGCAGATGTACCACCTTGGTTTTTGCAGCAGGCTGAGGATCATCCCTGAACTGCAACTCAGGGAAGTCACAGAAACCACCCAGGACTTGGATCTTCTGTACCACAGCAAGACATGGCAGCAGCTCTTCCTCAGAGGCTGCATGCGCAGAACCACCTTTCTGCTGACTAAGCATAGTGATTGCAACCTTCTGGGCTGGTGGAATGGATTCTCTCCAGAGGACCAGATAGGATGCCAAGATCCCAGCTATTTCCTGGGAGCTAGTTTAGGCACAGATGGATCCAGGATAAGCTAGGCAGACATACTTTACAACAAAACAAAACAGGACATCCTTTAAGTGTGCCTTCTAACTGTTCTTATCTGGGATTGGAATTGAATTGGATTACCTTATGTTTCTTGGAAGGCTCAGACAACAATACTGCATCTGGCTGTTCTTAACTGTGTTTGTTGATTGCATTCTGTAAACATCCTCCTTGGATTGTCCTGTTACTTCCCTCTCATGTGAAGCCTCTTGGCTTGGGGGAGGGCTACAGGGCAAATGTTAGGGGCCTGGGTATGGTCTCTGCTCTGAACCTCTGGTAACTTGTGTGATCCCAAGCACCTGGCTGTAGTGAGGATGTGGACAGAAGAGCATCACAGGCAGCGCAGAGCTTTGCAGGACAGGCTTCTCAGGTGGAGCTGGCTGATGGAACTGCAAGCTCTCCCAAGGAAAGCCACAGGGTGTCTTGATCCAGCAACACTCGGGTCCTTGCCGCATGGGCCTGTTCATCTTTGTCCTTTCCTTGGGTTCAAAGGGAATTCTGCAGCATCACAGGTGACCTTGTTTCTGATTTGTTAGTCTGCTGTAGGCCTGGGGAGAGGAGAGTCCAAGGGGTGGGTTCTAGGGATGGAAAGTTGATGGCAGTCATCAGGGAGGATCCGAAGAACATCGGCAGTAAATTTGGAACTTAGCAGAGAAGTAGCTCTGGGAGTTGACAAAACCCAGGTGGCCCCTAGTAGGTGGCAATACTGGGCACAGGGGTTAGAGGCTTCCTGAGCCAATGCTTAAGAACACTGGGATGACCAGGTGTGGTCACACAAGGACAGAATGGCTTGTCTTTAGAAGTGTTCAGCACAGACAGCAAGCAGGAGGTTAGAGCAAGGCTGAGTGGAAGGAACCACAGGCTAGAGAGACAATGGTGGTCAGGAACAGGTCTTCTCAAGAAAAGATGGGGCAGGGCACCCAGGAGCCACGCCCCTTTTGTTCCCTTTGCCTCTTGTCTGCACTGGAATGGAGAAAGACTTCCCACCCATCCCACTGCCACACCCCTGCATAAGAACTGCAGGCCTGCAGATGCTCAGAGATGACCTCCTGCTAGTCCGTCTGAGGATGTAGGGAGCAATGAATCTCCTATCCTCCTCCAGGGATAAGACTGGAGGGCACAGGGAGGAGGGTTGAGTCAGTGGCCTGCTGACCCTCCCACTGCAGAAAAAGATAGAACAGGGACTCTGTTTTCTGGTTCCCCCTGGAGGCAGCTGTGGCAGTTAGCCTATGCAACACTAAGAGGGAGTTAACCAGCTTGTACCCACTTCAGATCTGACAGACGGGAACAAAGTAGACTTTTATTTTAACTTTTATGCCTTTTCAAGAAAATCACACCCAGTACTGTTCTTTTTCAGAGAAACTGGTGACCAAAGGGCTGTGGGTTTTACAGCATCTAGTCACAAGGTGGGGTGGGTGGCACTACTCATTAGGGAGCTAAAATCTCATCCTAATTGTTCTGGGGATGGGGCTTTGGC
Source organism: Arvicanthis niloticus (assembly GCF_011762505.2). Classification (NCBI taxonomy): domain Eukaryota; kingdom Metazoa; phylum Chordata; class Mammalia; order Rodentia; family Muridae; genus Arvicanthis; species Arvicanthis niloticus. Next base: position 3,682,408 of record NC_133436.1, read on the forward strand.
TGTGACCTCTCTCATTCTAGAGCAGATCTTGGAACTCAGTTTCTGTCTGAGCATGATGTCATGGCCATGTATACAAAAAAGGGGATGTATACAGAACTCACCCTCTCCCTTTGCATCCTGTCCAAGGCTCAGCATTGAGTTATGGTCTATTCCATGCCTGGGGTTAGGATCCTGTGGTAAAGGGGGAGTGGGGAGTAATCCATCACACAGCTAGCCAGAAAACAGCAAATACTCATGGAGCTTTCGGCTAAATTATTTAGCACACGCATAAATTCTGGAAGGGCCTAGAAACAGGCAAATTACCATCTTGTTTAAGAGTCAGCTACTGCAGGGCTCCAGTTGTCCCTCAAGGTTTGCAGAGTCCATATACAAGACACTTCTGAGGTCTATCTCCCACGTAAAGCCGAACTGCAAGTTGGGCAGTTGATTGCTCTCGGCCTCTTAGGACTCAGGGCCTTTCTTTCTTTCAAGCCCAGAGTCCCCAGCACATAGCTTCTAGCCTCTACATCTCCTCGTAGCGGCTGCAGTCACTTATCTATGCCCCACCTTCCTCCTTTAAGCGAGCGTCATCGAATCTCACCCAACAATGTCTTATAGCTCAACTGTCTCACACAAGGGTAAGTTGCTGCTCTGGTGCCCAGGGGATTTATGAGTATCCAGGGGGACAGGAATGACTGTTAGTTGCACAGAACTGATCCTGTGACTATGAGGGAGGTGCATAGCGTCTGTCTCTAATGCTCTGTCCTTTTCCCATGTCGTCTTGGACCACAGCCCCTGTGTGACATTTTCCACACTGAAGCTTATGCATCAGATTGGTTGGTCAAAGGCCTCATTTGCTGTGGTGTCTACACTGCTAAGTGCAGAACCTAGACTGTGTGTGTGTGTGTGTGTGTGTGTGTGTGTTATAATATAGTGGAGATATGAAGAATTATTATAGTATGAGGAAAGAATGAAGGGTTAGCACACCGTGTATTTCCTTTCTTATGTAGGTATCTTCCCAAGCAAGTTCCAGGAAATATGAGGGCAGAAAGGGAGAAGGCAGTTGGGGGTGGGGGAGGAATCACAAATCACAACTGCATTACCCACATCCTTTTGTTTTGTTCGACACCCTGCAATTTAGCCAGATGATCACTTTCCTGATTAAAGTCCATTGCTGTAATGACCAGCTTCTGCTTAAACCAGAGGATTCCCCCACCCCATTTGTTTTTGAGATAGTCTTACTATGTAGCCCCGGCTAGTCTGAGACTTACTCTGTAGATTAGGCTAGTCTTGGTCATGTAGCAATCCTCGTGCCTTTGCAGCCTGGGTGTTGGGATCAAGGTGTTTATCACCGTTAGGGTTTCCATTGCTGTGAGCAGACACGATGACCAAAGTAACTCTCATAGGACAACATTTAATTGGGGCTGGCTTACAGGTTCAGAGGTTCAGTCCATTATCACCAAGGTGGGAGCAAGGCAGCATCCAGGCAGGCATGGCGCTGGAGGAGCTGAGAGTTCTCCATCTTCATCAAAGGAAGCCAGGCTGCTAGGAGGAGGGTTTCAAAGCCCACTCTCACAGTGTCACACTTCCACCAACAAGACCACAGCTACTCCAACAAGGCCATATCTCCTAATGGTGCCACTCTCTAGGCCAAACATATTCAGACATATTCAAACCTCCACAACCACCATGCCCAAGACAAAGGAGGTCTCTAGGTAGCTCAGGTTTGGGAAAGTTTACTCCCCAGACCTCTAGAAAGGCAGATACATCTCTTCTCTTATGAACTACATCCCAAACGAACTACATCCACGGCTAACCCCATTTTCAGGTTAACGAAAGAATATGAACCCATATCCAAACGTATAAACACAGAGCCCAGAACCAAACCCGGGAACACTGAGGAGCCTGGACTCTAACCTAGGAGCATGAATCTCAGACTCAAATGAGGTACTTAGGAGGAGCCCAGACCCAAACAAGAGACTAGGGAGGAGCCCAGGCCCAAACCTGGGACTAGGGAGCCAAATGGGAGGCCCTGACTGAGCCCTGATCCCTGAATCAGGACAGTCAGACAGAACCCCGACACAGGACTTCGGACACCCCTGCTTACTGTCAGAAGCCACATCTCTCTGCATATAATAGCTCCTAACCCTGGTCACTCCCCATCCCCACAACTGTCAGGCAGTCAGGGCTAACTGCTTCCTTGGATTCTCCTTCCTAAGGGAGGGTTCCAGGCTGCATGTAGCTTAAGTTAAACATACGCGTGTGCCAGCCTCTCTCTAGGCTGTTTGCTGCAGACTCTGAGGCGTGAGCTACTTGAATAGTTCTACTGGTTGTTTCAGTCAGTCCCTCAGACAGGGGTGAGGGTGGCCAGTGAGGGCTGCTCAGGGAGATGAACTTACTTGGAGCTCAGAGAGGGAAAGAATATGCCTGGGGCCGCTGCCTCTCCTTGGAGACCTATCACCTGGGTGGGTACAGGCCTCAGAGACCCTGGTCTGGTTTGTGCTTCCGATAGGTGACCATGTTTGTTTTTGTTTTTGATTTTGTTCCCCCCCCCCCAACACACACACACACACACACACACACACACACACACACACACATTTCTTGGTTCCTTAAGTGTAAAGGACATACACCTTTCAAAAAGAAAGCTATCTTTCTGTGAAATGGTAGTCACTGACGGATTCCATGCCAGCCTCTTAGATTACTTCAGGGAAATGCCTTTAATGGGATCCAGTGTCTTAGGGATGTGGTACTGTGGTTTCTTCTGAGTAAATGGTATTTATCACTTGGTTCTCTGGTGTCTACGGCCATGCCCGCCACTTGGAATTTGAGAAGGAACAGGCTCAAGTCTCTTCCATCTTTCAAAGCTGTGCCTACAACTCTTGTCCCAGTTGGATCTCAGCTCACACTCTGGAATTTCCCTTTAAAAATTTTAAATACATCTTTAATCCCAGCACTTGGGAGGCAGAGGCAGGCAGAACTCTGTGAGTTTAAAGCCAGCCTGGTCTACAAAGTGAGTACCAGGACAGCTAGGACTGTTACATAGAGAAACCCTGTCTTGAAAAACAACAACAAAAAAAATTATTTTAAAAATATTTATTTATGTGTATGTGGGGGTGAGGGTGCGTGTTCAAAAAACAATTTATGGGAGTAGGCAAATGGCACAGATTTACTCCTGTTGACTGTCCTTTCCTAGTTGTGGCACAAAGACTGTGACTGGCAGACATTTGGGAGATTTCTGTGCCCTGCCCGTGGCAGACATGCTGCAGGGAGATGAAGTCCCCATGGGATGGTAGAAGACACGAAGGCCATTCAAACACCACTGGGCAAGTGCCAATTGCTCTCTTACTTAATCCATTCTTGGACCCAGGCCAAGGAAAAGTGCAGACATTGTTGTCCCAGAAGGAAAGAAATATCAAGCCCATACAGCACACAGTATGTATGGTGTGGGATACCAGAGGGTATCCAGAGGGCTCTGTTGGGACCAGGCGTTGAGGTTCCAGGGCTTATGCCTGTACACAGATGGCTTCAGAAGGACCCACAACAACTGCCTGGGCCCTTAGCAGCAGCTTCCTGAAGGTTCAGAGTCACTGTGGCAGCCAACAGCACCGGGGATGAGCCCACCACTTGCAAAGGATGCTGCCCGGCAGTGCCCCAATTTCCCCACCTGTACCTCTAATTGGGGACACAGGGCCATGGTACCGAGGCAGTGCAGATGCATGGGGGGGAGCATCTGTCTTGGTGACTTGGGGGGGGGAATAATGAGGTTCCAGGGTCACTCTCTTCTGTCTTCTCCTTGGGTTTGTTATCCATAGCTGGCCACATGCCTGCCTTTGTTGTCATGGAAACTGAGGTGTGTGGCTCCAGGTTGTGTTCCTACCTTCTTTGTAATGAAGCTTTGTGTATCATGGTGCTCTCCTTCTACTTCTGGGGTCCCGGCGTCTTGATTTGTTTGCAGTAGGATACGGGATGCCTCTTCCAATTGAGGCCTAAGGGCTCTTACACTTTTGCACTGTCCCACAGAACAGGTATAGCCAAGGACCATAGGCAATGGAGCATGCCCACAGAGCATGTCTACACAGCATGGCCATGGGGTAAGTCCACGGAACATTCCTACAGAGCACAGCAATGGCCCATAGCTTTGAACTATGCTCCCACAGTGTATCTATCCATGGAGCATAGCCATGGGGCATGTCCACAGAGCATGTCCAGGTTTCTCATGTGAAACAACCATAAAACCTCAATGGCATCGTAGACCATGGGGCTTTTAATTTCCAGGTTGGGTGCACTCTGGCAGGTCTGTGATGGAGCCCTGGTGAGACTCCTATAGCTAAACCAACCAGCTCTGTCAAGCGGCTCTGGTGAGCCTTGCTCTGCTCTCTTAGGCCCTCAGCTTGTTCCAGAAGTAGGGAGGGCTTAGCAAGGCTCACACACTGAGACTTCATGGCTGTTTCATGCAAGTAACAAGGCTCCCACTGGGCACAGCAGAGTTTGACGTTACTCATGTCTCTGGGTTTGAGCACTGGGAGTGAGCACTTACAGTGGGGACTGTTCTCATCATTTAATGGAGAGAGTGCTTAGGTAATGTAGGGGACTCTGATGCTACAGGCAGGTGCAGATCTTACCAGTTACAAGTGCTACTTACTTCTTAGGCTCTGGCACATACTGGGCATATTTGCATATGAGATATGAAAGCCTGGTCCTTTTTTTGTTGTTGTTGTTTTTTTGTTTTTTTGTTTTTTGAGACAGGGTTTTTCTGTATAGCCTTGGCTGACCTGGAACTCACTCTGTAGACCAGGCTGACCTCAAACTCAGAAATCCACCTGCCTCTGCCTCCCAAGTGCTGGGATTAAAGGCGTGCGCCACCACCGCCCGGCTGGAAAGCCTGGCCCTTAAGAAGGCTGTTCAAGGGGCAGTGTGCTTTTCCCCTGAGCATTGTCCTCTTTGGATACGACAATCTCATTATTGAAAGGCCTAAGATCTCAGAGATGCCTTGAAACCCCCAAACCATCTTTCTTTGGGATTTACATGGCCTGCTCTTGGTTATTTACGGGATCATGGCTTCCTACTGTTTAAGTCTGTTTCAGGCAAACATCTGCTGTGGCCAGGGCATGCTGCTGATCTACATACAGCATGTGCCCGTTTGAAGCCCTCCTTCTGCCAGTCACATATCCAGGGTCTTTCTCCCATCATCCTGAGCCAGCCACTGGGAAACTGAATCTATAGCTCAGACTGGAAGATGCACTCTGCCTCTGCCTGAGAGACTGAACACCCCTTAGAGCCCACAGATCCGACATGCAAAGCTAACGAATAAGAAAAAGGAGTGAGCCTACACCTGGTTTGATGTTTCCCGATCCACCGCTGCCTCGTGACTTTGAGGACACTGTGATGAGGAGGGCTGCTGGCGATATTCTCGGCCTCTGTGAGTTGACAAAAGAGGAAGAGAATTTCTGCAAAGGGAATAACATAGTAAGGTTGACTCAATGAGGATCCAGGAGAGACCTGTAATGAGAGGAGGGGGTGGGACTAATGCAGGGCCTTGACTGTCATTTACACGTAATGTGTCTTGGCATCATATGCTCCACTAGTGCTGGCAGGAACGGAATGGAAGGAAACTAAGAACTGTCCTGGTTTACTTTCTGTTACTGTGATAAAGATGACCCATGCAGACGAAAGGGTTGTATTCTCCCATCAGGAGGAGCCAGGGTAGGAGCTCAAGACAGGAACCTGGAGGCAGGAACTGAAGCATAGACCGCGGAGAAGTGCTACTCCCTGGTTTGCTTTTAAACTATATTTCTTATACAACCCAGGCCTACCTGCCTAGGGATGGTATCCTCCACAGTGGGCTGGGCACTCCTATATAATTAGAAGTCAAGAAAATAACCCTGCCCCTCCCCCCCAGATATGCCTACAGGTTAATCTGATAAGGGCAATTTCTTGATTGATGTTTCCTGGCATGTCAAGTTGACAGTTCAAGTTAATTATGACACTGAGATTATTATTTTCTGTTTATTGAGACATTTGTGTCTTTGTACATGTGCATACATGTATGAGTTGAGGCCAGAGGTACATGGTAGGTAGCATCAATTACTCTCTGTCTTATTTAATTGTTGGTTTATTTATTTATTTATTTTAGTTTTTAAAAAATTGAATATCTTATTTACATTTCAGATGTTATCCCCTTTCCCCATTTCCCCCATACCCAGAAGCCCCCTGTTCCATCCCCCCTCCTCCTGCTTCTATGAGGATGTGCTCCAACCCACCCACTCCCACTTCCCCACCCTCAAATTCCCCTTATTTATTTATTTTGAGACAAGGTCACAGTGTGTAGCTCTGGATAACCAGGAACTATGTAGACCATATTAGCTTCAAACTCACAAGCAATCCCTGCCTCTGCTTCATAAGTGCTGGGATCAAAGATGTGCCGTACCACACGTAGTCACTCTGCCTTATTTTTCATATTTCATGCTTTATATTTCTCTTACCCGACCTGGAGCTCAACCATTTAGTTAGAATGGCTGGCCAAAGATCTCTAAGGGTCTTCCTGTTCCTGTCTCCCCAAATACTGGGGTTATAGGTGTGTGCTCCAGTGTTAGTTATGTAATTAGTGTCTGTTAGCTATGTGCTCCAGTGTTAGGTATGTAATGCACTGTTAGGCATGTGCCGAAGTATTAGATATGTAGATATGTGTTTCAGTGTTAGGTATGTAATGTAGTGTCTGTTAGGTATGTTCTTCAGTGTTAGGCATGTACTCCAGTGTTAGGCATGTGCAGTGGACCCAAGAGTCCCCAAGTTTGGGCAGCAAGCACTTAACTGACAGAACCACCTACCAGCCCCTTAACCTTGTTTATACAAAAGTCTCCCGTACCTTCTTGGTATGTAATTCTTCTTAATGGTTGATTGTGGGTCTGACTATAAAGCTTTAAATCTCAAAACCACAAGATTGCAAAAAAACATTCATGTCTTTTTGACCTGCCACGAATAGAATGAAAATAAAGGACAGTGACCAAATCTTTACAAAATGCTTGGGGGTGGGGGGAGGTTGGTTATATTATATTTATATCCATGATATGCTTGGAAATAACTTCAGGAGGGGATATTTTCATATGTGTAAAAAAAAAAGAGAGAGAGAATGTACTACAGACCTATGGTTTGGAAACTCTTTATACTTAAGATAAAAGATTTTCTCTCTCTTCTCTCTCCCTCTGTCCCTCCCTCTTGCCTCTTGTGTGTGTATGTGTGTATGTGTCATATATGTGTGTGTATGTATGTATGTAAGCATGTGTGTGTGTGTGTATGTGTGTGCGCGCGCGCGCGTGTGCAAGCGCACACTTTTGTTTTTCAGTTAAAAAAATGAGTCAGGGCCAGGCAGTGCTGTTGAATACTTTAGTCAGCATTTGGGAGACAGAGCAAGTTCCAGGCCAGGGATACAATGGAGAAACCCTGTCTAAAAAACAGCAAACAAACAAACAAATAAACATGTCAACTTATAAGGCAAGTAATCCAATATGCAGTCAAAAAAATACAAAGAAGATTATGGTGAGGGAAAAGAATTACCAGAGTTTGGAAGCTGCACAGCATGAGGGAAACAAGTCTCCCAGCTGAGGAGATGTTTCCACACCACATCTCATTTTCCTGTAGTTCTTCATGGCACAGCTGGACATCATCTGATTCTCCAACTGTACACAGATGAACTGTGCAGTCGTGATCTCTGGATTTGACAAGATGACATCTTATTTTATATTATACTACAGTGTATACTTACGTTTTTAAAAAAATGACTATTAACTCTTGCTTTTGAAATATACAACGTGAACCTGTTTTGCTTATTTTATGGATATGGGCATTTTGTCTGCTTGTATGTTTATGTGCCACATGGGTGCTTAGTACCCTCAGAAGACAAGATGGCTTCAGATGCCCTGGAACTAGAGTTAGAGATGGATGTGAGCTGCCCGGTGGGTGCTGGGAAGTGAAGCCCAGTCCTCTGCAGGAGCAGTGGTTGCTCTTGCCAGCTGAGCCATCATCTCTTGAGCAGTTTGACTTCTGGAAAGAAGGTTTCAGCTGCACAATTACTCCCAATACGTCACAATACTGGGCTGCTGCTTGCCGCTGCTCCGTTACAGGACTCCCAGTACTGGGTGCTTTGTTCACGTTTTTTTACTTTGCTTCACTAGAGCTTAGCATCATAATTAGACTTGAAAGCCCCTTCTTTCACATATGTTAAGGAGTCCAGTGGCTTGGTCAGCATCTCCATCCTCGGACTTTCACATGCCACGGCAAAGTTTTCCTTAAAAAAGTACATCCTTGCCGGGCGGTGGTGGCACACGCCTTTAATCCCAGCACTTGGGAGGCAGAGGCAGGCGGATTTCTGAGTTCAAGGCCAGCCTGGTCTACATCAGCCAAGGCTATACAGAGAACCCTGTCTCACAAAACAAAACCAAAAAAAAAAAAAAAGAAGAAGAAGAAGAAGAAGTACATCCTTCATAAATTTTTCCGTATCCAACACAATCGCTTTGAACTAAGGCTTGTTGACCAAAAGGTGAGAATATAACTTTAAATGTACAAGCCGGTCTTTACTTACAACAGGATTTGATGGATTTGAGATCTGAAGATTGTAGGTTTTATCTCGAACCTAGTCCTGTGACCTCATAGCCAGCCTGAGGAGGCAGGATCAGAGGTCATCTTGCTTGTTTCTCTTTCTCTCTCTCTCTGTGTGGGTGTGCATTCGAGTGAATGTGTGCGTGTGTGCGTGTGTGTGCGTGTGTGTGCGTGTGTGTGTGTGTGTGTGTGTGTGTGCATGCTTCTTCTAAACGTTATAGTTTTGACTTTACTCTTTGACCTACCTGGATAGGCTATTCTCAGGGTAGACAGGGTGTATTTTGACATATCCTTTTTTTTTTTCAGCCTTCTAATCTCAGTGTTAGGAAGGCATATAATCACAGACTTAAAATGTAATGGGCCCCAAACACAGCATTTCTCGGCACCAATGATCTGTAAGCAGAATATCCCCACCAGAACTTTAAGATACCCTCTGGCGCTTTGTCCCTTGAAGATGTGGCCCTCTGGACTGCAAGGTCTCTGACCCCAGGCTTTGTCTGGCTGCATCATACTCGGCTGTGTGGTTCTAGGTCTGTGCTGAGTGGGAGGAAATAGGTGGTGCTCCCAGCTAGAGAGGCAGAAAGTCTGACTCAAGTGGCTTTAACCCTGAAGAGGAAATGGAACACCTTACACTCCAGGAAAAGGAAGCGCAGGGCAGGTGTGGCCTGCCCCTGGGATGAATCAACTTTTAACAAAGGCACTGGGCGGCTTGGGTAGGCTTTCTGTTCTCCCCCAGGCTGCCCCAGTGGGAGCTCTGGCTCAAGCCTGCCCTCACTTCATAAGCAGATACAAGGTGGGGTCCCTGGTTGCACCAGCCACTGAGGTGGACCTAATTCCCAGTCATGGGATATGACCCTCTGCGGTCAGAGGGATTAACTTAAACTCTTCCCCCTCCCAGGTCCTGAAAGGAGACAACCTGTAAGAAGTACAGGCAGCCCCACCCTGGGGTGGGCTGGCCTGCCATAATTAGCCAATCCTCTTAGTGTCAGGTGTGTGATGTTCAGCAACATTGTGGTGAGACCAATCAGATCCACCCCTGCAACCTAGGGAAAAAAAAAAAAATCCCAGGGGAGGCAGCTAAAACTCTGAACAAAACTGGTTTTGTCAGTGGAGCAAGGTGGTCCCTGACTAGCATTGAGGTGTATTCTCACTTCCTCCCCTGTCTTAAATTGGAGTAGAGAAAAAAAAAAAAAAAAGAGCCACAAGGAGACCCAGTGGAGGCTCTCCAGCCTCTGAGGAACAGGAAACACCCAGGGACTGAGTTGACTGTGGGAATGGAGGTGGCACCATGGAGTTCAGAGCCTCCACAGTCTTTCAGTACTAGGACTCAGAGATGCTGGGCAAAGTGCAGAGCCCAGTAGCTGTGTTTGGAACCCAACACATCTCAAGGACAGAGTATGGGCTGCACTGTGACCCAAGGTAAGGAAGAGAGTGGGAGGAGGGCAGTCCGCAAGCTGGGGGGAGGGTCTTAGACTCTGCTGCTAGCCCTCTTACCAAGGGCAGGAGCAGAAAGGGCTTGTATTCAGGCAACACATGCAGGGCACACTATCTTAGGCCAGGTCCCAGCAGGCTATCCCTTTAGCCTCATTGCAGTAGAGGATTCTGCTAGCTGTGGGTGCTGAGGGGGAGAGTGACTGTCTCAGCCACAAGTGCAAGGCGTGGTCAAGCTCTTGCTAATACCCATACATACCCTTCTACATACCTCTCCACTCACTCTCACATGCTCCCTCTCACTTCTGCTCCCCAGGGTTTACCCTCCCTTTAACAAGATTCCTCTGCCCTATGGCTTTGCCTGGGGGCCTCTTTTCACATCCCTGCCTAGAGGCACAGGAGACATTCCCGGCAGATGGCAGGTAGTATCTGGCTGGTGGCTCTTGGGCCATGGAATGTGCAGACTCTGAAGGTGTGTTTCACCCACCTTCTCCCCCAAGGTGACCTATTCTCTGGAGTGCCTCTGGGACTGAACAGCTAGCCATTTACCAGAGAGGACAGTGTGTGCAGATCTCAGCTAGCCTATCTGGCCACGTGACCCAGGCAGCCTCGTCATCTTCCCACGTCTCAATTCTCTTGTGGTTTTGTGGTCAGCCTCAGATTAAATCATGGCTGCCTGGCAGCTGAGACTTGTGAGAGAGTTGCCTTCTCCAGGATCACCTGAGATGAGCACAGTCACAGACTGATATAGACTAAGGATCCCGAGAAGGCTCTGGGCCCTGACAGCATGTTAGAGAGTTGCCCATCTGCCAGAGATAGGAGATAAGAGAAATATGCAGGCAACTTGGCTCAAACCTGACTAAGACAAGTTGTTCTGTTGTAGTGTATGTGCACATATGTGTTCACGTGTACACAGTAATCCTGCGTGTCAGGGGTCCATGTTTGCCTTCCCCTCAGACGCTACCTTATTTTTAAATGTAATACTGTTTATTTTCAAAAACATTTCAGCATTCTAAACATACAAAAAAAAAAATAACAGAATGTTGCAAATTGCGTTCAGGTACAGAGGGTTCTTGAACTCCCATTGATGGCAGCAGTTCTTTGCTGAAAACGATGTGAGTTCTACAGTTTCTTTAAAAAGTTTTAAAATCTACTGCACTTAACTAAAGAAAAAACTCCCAACACTTCTCATGCCAGCTGACCCCTCCCCCTTTCCACAACTAAGAATGTCAGCAGAACGCTATGCCACTATATACAAAAGCAAGACAACCTGAAGCTAAACGGATGCCCACCGCAGTATCAACAGGTCCAGCCTCACAGTGCGCACCCTGAGCTACGGCCCCCTCCAAAAGGCATCTTCCCCTCACAGCCTCCACGCCAAACAAGGAGCATCAAGAATCTGCCTGGGTTGTTTTGTTCTCTTTACACACTAGAGATATGTACAGTTGAAAACTCAGGATTTCTAGCCAATAACCATACAGTTAACACTACCTTACGAGTTGAGAGCAAAATGCCAGAAACATCTTCAAATGCCTTGTCACACCAACAGCAAAATGCACTGAGTGAGGAGGACTCGAGAGTACCTGTTCATTTTTAAAATGTTTGGAGCTATGTACAACTTTGATACAGTTTCAGGGCGCTCGGGACACCCACGGCCACTTCATGTAAACCACTGACACTTTGAGAAACTACAGTATGACCATGATCAAATTTTGTAATTAAACCTAACAAGGGCAAGAGACATGACTCAAGTAAGAGATGTGTCAATCACAGCGCTCTCCTACACTAAGGTATTTAAAAGGAGACAGAGTTTTTATTCATCTTCCCCCTCTTCCTCTTCTTCCTCCTCCTCCTCTTCTTCTTCCACCTTTTTTCTGGTAACTTTAGCAGGACCCTTGGCGCCATCAAACTTCCCTTTAGACTTACAGTCAGCAACACCCTTCTCACACTTCTCCTTCAGCTCTGCTGCGTTGGTAAGGTAAGGCTGCTTTTCACTGTCACTTAAGTTATTCCACATCTCACCCAGTTTTTTTGCCACATCTCCGCTGGAGATACCAGGGTTTGTGGATTTGATCTTGGGGCAGAATTCGGAGCAGAATAAGAAAAATCCAGACAGAGGTCTTTTGGGGGCATTCGGGTCCTTCTTCTTCTTCTTGCCTCCGTTAGCTGGTCCATAAACTTTCATCTCCCGATCATAGCGTACTTTATCCGCCTTTGCCGTTTCATCAAACTTCGATTTCTCTTTGCTAGACATTGTCTTCCATCTCTCAGAGCACTTCTTGGAAAACTCCGCAAAATTGACTGGAACCTCCGGGTTTTTCTTCTTATGTTTTTCCCTGCATGTCTGCACGAAGAAGTCATAAGCAGACATCTTGCCCTTTGGTTTCTTGGGGTCACCGTTAGCCATAATGACTGTATTGTTCGCTAGTCTGTCTCCACCTTATTTTTAAAGCCAGTACTTAAACTGAACCTTGGGCTTACTAATTAAGTTGCTAGGCCGGCAGGGCGGCAAGCTCTGGGAACCCCACCTCTACCCTCCCAGCACTGGGGTTGCGGACATACACTGCAGCACCCAGATTTTTACATAGATGTTGGGGGTCCAAAGTCAGGCTTTCAAGCTCGTGAAGCAAGGACTTTACTGACTGAACCATTTAAGCAGCCTGGGACCTGGAGATGTAATGTGGTCCCACTTCCTGTACCTCCAGCGCCCTCTTATGGACTCCAAGGGTACCTGCATATCCATGTGCATATACGCCTACAATGTGTGTATATACATTTGGGGTGGGCGTATATGCACATATGTGTGTATAAAATTAAAAATAAATTTAAAAAAGAATTTTCTGTCCTCAATGGCTAGCTCATTTCTCAGGATAGAAGAAAAACCAAAGGCTTTTTCTGCTAGAAATAAGAAAGATGGAGCCTCCGACTGATGGGTGAGGCTTTGGGGCTGCTGCCTGGAGCGGATGCTTCTCTTGAAGCAGATGGATTTGTGGAGAGGGGGACCAAGCCAGCCATTTGGGGACAGTTGCCAGCAACACTGCCTGCTGAGGCAAGGCCTGCCAGTGTTCCCAGACCCTCCATCTTAGCTGAGGCCTCCAGTGAGCTCTCTCGTGTCATTCATTTAAGCACACAATTTTCAAAGTCCTGGACATGGTGTACAGGTCACAGAGGTTGTAGAGAACCTACTTAAATGATCTCATTGGTTTTTTTCCACCATAGTAAAAATGATTCATAGGCAAGTGCATTGGAGAGAGAAATCCATGTTGGATTTTCAGAATGCTTTCGTATGAACAGAAACATAACTCTCTGTCAAAATAAAAGGACTCCTTTGCCAAAGTGTGTTTTATAGTCCATTCTTTGGTAGGGTGGGATGGGTAAGGGAGGGAGAGGAGGAAAGGAGGGAAGAATTATGTTAACTGTGTAATAATTCTGGAGGTGGACACAGGCCAGTACTGGAGAAGTATTTTATTAAAAGGAACAATAGCAATTTTAAAACTCATTTAAAGACAACTTTACATTTAAACTCTTTTTATTGCTTCCCCCCCATGTTTGTGAAGTAAATACAATCCCATTAAAACAAAAGCCCCAAACAGTAGGAAAGTAAAAAAAAAAAAAAAAAAAAAAAAAAAAAAAAAAAAAATCAGAAAAACTAAAAGCTTCAATAATTTCCAAAGCCTGCCTGTGTTTTGTCCAGAGACCGCATCTGGCTAGACCCCATTTGCTTGTGACCCTTCTGTCTACACAGATCACAGTAGCATGAGCTGAATCATACCCCACGTATGGCTCTGCTAATATTTTCTTAATGATATTACTTGTCTCACCCCTCAGGACCTATGGTAAGTTGTCTGAGACACCCCCTTTTGTATGTATGTGGATGTTGCATATATATCTCCACAAGAGGACATAAGATATCTGGCTCCATCACTTTCTGTCTGATTCACTGAATACACAGGTCAGGATCTCTCACTGAACATAGAATTGACGGGGCAGCAGCAAGCTCCAGGAGTTCTCCTGTCTCTGCCTCCCACGGGGCTGTCATTACAGGTGCATGTGTGGCCACACCTAGTTTTTCCACATGGTTCTGGGACCAGAACTCAGGGAAGAATGTGATCCTGGGTATAGCGAAAAAGAGGCTGAGTGGAGAGATAGCTTTGTGGGCTCTTCTCCCGCCCACAGACGTTCTCCCAGTAGCCTTTTTCTGAGGTTAAGGGAAGATTCTGAGAGGCACATGATCTTGCTTTATCTGTATTGCAAAAGGCTGTGGTAGTATACCACAGTATACCACAGAATTCAACACTACTGAGGCCAAAAAAGCAGTTGCAACTGAGCTCTGCACCCCAGGGGTGATCCCAGACGAGCTCTGCGCTTTCGGGGGGGGGGGGGGGGGTGCTTTCTGTTCCTTGAGAGTCACAGAGGCCTGTGCTCCAGTGGCTAGAAAGGAAGAACGTGCCAGCCCCACGTGCTTCGCCGAGCCCACAAGGACAGGCCTTACAGTGTTCGCACATGTCACAGCAAGAATGTGGTCTGTGGTCACTCCTGGCAGCCGGTTTGGGAAAAGTAGCCTCTGCCCTCCGCTCACAGCTCTCCACTCGAGGTGCAAAGAAGGCTGTGTCAGCTAGCAGCTGTGGACATTTTCCCACAATGCAGTTCTTCTTGACGTCTGCTAAGCTGGGGGTCTTCTCCGAAGCCCTGACTCCTCCCTCTGATTTCCACCCTTCCTTCCTTGACCGTCAAGGAAGAGAAAGGAGGGAAAAGAGAATGGATACATTAATCAATTAAGTAATTAAAGACTGAAGCTAGGAGAAGGGTAATTTTTTTTTTTTTTTTTTTTTTTTTTTTTTTTTTTTTTTTTTTTTTTTTGGTTTTTCGAGACAGGGTTTCTCTGTATAGCCTTTGGCTGTCCTGAAACTCACTCAGTAGACCAGGCTGGCCTCGAACTCAGAAATCCACCTGCCTCTGCCTCCCAAGTGCTGGGATTAAAGGCGTGCGCCACCACCGCCCGGCGGTAATTTTTTAAAAAGCTAATGAACTTGTTTATTTGGTTTATTTGGGGATTCTGTTCTGTTTCATTGTTTGATCTGTTCCTATTAATATCACTGTCAAACTATTTGTAATATGATAATTTTGTAATACATCCTTAAGCCCAGTAGTGTTATACAATTTTACTCTTTTGAATTAAGAGTGCTTTATCTATTGAGATTTAAAAAATGGTCCCCTATGAATTTTACGATTTTATTATTTCTACAAAAAATATTGGCTGGGTAGTGGTGGCGCACGCCTTTAATCCCAGCACTTGGGAGGCAGAGGCAGGCGGATTTCTGAGTTCGAGGCCAGCCTGGTCTACAAAGTGAGTTCCAGGACAGCCAGGTTGGCTGGGTAGTGGTGGCGCACGCCTTTAATCCCAGCACTTGGGAGGCAGAGGCAGGCGGATTTCTGAGTTCGAGGCCAGCCTGGTCTACAGAGTGAGTTCCAGGACAGCCAGGTTTACACAGAGAAATTCTGTCGAAAAACCAACTATATATATATATATATATATATATATATATATATATATATATATATATATATATATAATTTGAAATTTGATGGTGGTATTGTATTGGGTAGTGTGGACACTCTAAAAAGTATTATTTCTACTAACCCATTAAAATGAGATAATTTACACTTTTAAAGAAAAGGCAAAGGTAGACTGGAGAGATTGCCAGTGATCAAGAGCACTGACTGCTCTTCCAGAGGTCCTGAGTTCAATTCCCAGCAACCACGTGGTGGCTCGAAAACATTTGTAATGAGATTTGATGCCCTCTTCTGGTGTGTGAAGAGAGAGACAGTGTACTCACATACATAACATAAATAAATCTTGGGGGTGGGGAACAAGGAATGTGTGTTCCTTACTCTCATCTGAACTCATGACTGAAGTTAAGGAGACTTTGGAGGGAGTATTTATGTATTCATATATAATTGACAATTTGTATTTAATTGACAGAACCGTTTCTTCTGACATGTGAATGGCATGAGGCAAGGCATACAGTTTCAAGTCTTTCTGTTCCTTGTTTCTCAGTGTAGTGGAGACAAACATTTTCTTTGCCTTGAGACAGTGACTACCACTGGGGTTAAGCCCAAGGCTTGTTTTTTTGCTATGCCTGCGTGTTTTCAACATCCTAAGACATCTTTTCTTCCCTCGACCTACCTGCCTGCTGGGTTAGCCTTGTTGCGTTTATACCAAAACAACAACAAAATCAAAAAATATGGTCCACTCTCAAAATGAGGCACATTTATGGTTGTGAGAGTCACAAATGAGCAGGAGACACCGGATCCCTGTCTTCCCCAGCCTGCAGCGACTATCTGCCTGTCCTGGTTGCTCTCAGTGCATCCTAGGCTGAAGTCTGTTGTGCAGCCGAGCCCACATGTCAGAAAGGGAGGGAATCTCAAGTCTCTGAATATACAACAAACAAGGCTTCACATTCCGGACCTGGAAATTTACAGGTGGTGCAATCTACCTGGTATCTAGTCCCTCCCTGAAATACTCCGGCAATGAAGAACTCAGCGGGCCAGGGAAATACAGTTAGGGACACAGGAGACACTGTTTTGTACCAAACTGCTGTGCCAACCATTTATGCTGATGCCTCTCTTTGCAGGTCAAAAAAAATTCCAACAGCCCCGTTGCCAGGACTCTTATTGTGAAGTGAGGATCTTTGTTTCTGGTGTTTTACACCCTCTTTGTTCCTGTCCCTTCCCAACTTTGGCCTCTTCCCTTTGTCCTCCCTCCCTAACAACCCTCCTCCATCTTTCTTTTCCCCTCAGTTTCTGTCCCTTCCTCTCTTACTCTCTTCTCCCCCCCCCCAAACCCCCCAGTATTGGGCATTGATCCCAGGGATTCACCCAATTAGTTAAGCACTTTCCCTCTGAGCCACACCCAGGGTCTCTTTCCTATTAAGAACAGGTCAGGTTTTCCTCGTTTCTTGCTGTGTGTTCTTACTTTCTTCTGAGCACCCAGCCCCACCCCACCCCACCTCAGCTAAGATGGTTGCTGACTTCAACACAATGGCTTCTATTCTTCTGGATCTATCACTTTAAGCCATGGTCTGAAGCTTCAGTTGGTAGTAACTTGTAAAGCTGTGTTTGGAGTTATTCTTGCGTAGGCTGTATCAGGCTGGGGACAGCAGCTCCGAAGCGTTGGGGGAGGGGGAAGGTGGCACCTCCCATTCTCCGTCACAGGACAGCAGCAGGTGCTTCCAGGTCTGACATTCCTCATCCTGGAGTTCAGGTCACCTGAGGCCCAAATCTAGGGTGTTTTTGTTTTTGTTTTTTTTTTTTTTTTTCTGCGTTAACATTACACTTCCTCTCTCCCTTCACACTTGTCTCTGCAAATAGACTCTGGAGTCATTTTCCCCACAACTTCTGAGATTCAGTGTACTTGGTATTTCAAAATGGATTTATCTGGGTCTGGTGGAAAGGCTTTGTCATCCAGCTACTTGGGAAGCCGAGACAAGAGTCCAGTTAAGTTCCCGGCCAACTTGGTTAACTTAGTGAGACCCTGTCTCAATATCAAAAGTTGAAGGGTATGTGTGTGGGGGTGCAGTTCAGTATAGAACGCATGCTTGGAGCATGCTTGGCGAATGCTTGGCATACATAAAGTTCCAGGCTCAATCCCTAGTACCACAAATAAAGACATAAATAGGGTTGTAGTGAGTTTGGTGACTGAAGGCCACCTCAAAGATCTCCTCTCGTCATAACTAAGCTTTGAATCTGGAATGGATGAGCCAACATTATTCTTATAGCAGGTGTGTGAATGAATCCTATGGGATGATTATAGACCAGCATGCTGTGTGCTGTTGAGGTCTGAGCTTCAGGCCAGTGGGTGTTGGTGAGAAAGTTCGATCAAAGACTCTCCTGTCAGATCTGCTGTTCTCTTTAAGCCTAGAGCTGGGCACACAGCAGCTTCAGCCGGTTCACGGTGATGCTGCAAACTGCAGTCTATTCTGAGTCTTTAAATCTGTTTCCTGGCTCCTGCAGGTGGGAAGCTGCAAAATCATACTTTACTCCTTCCATGGATAGCACCCACACTATTCTGTGGTTCATTGTGGAAGAAAGGCTGATAAACCATCTTCACCTAAATGCACAGGTAGGGAAGGGGTGAAAAAGGATGGGAGACGGTGAACCCCAGTGCACCCCATAGCTCTATTCTCTGCCCGGTGAGATGTGAAAATAGCTCATTTAAACTTGGGACGCTACTCTTTCCTCCCCCCAAAATGCAGGAAGCTGTTTCCTATTTAAAGTCACTTGTTTACAACTGACCCAGAAATCTGGTGACTGCTAAGTGATCCATGAGAGAAGTTTGAAAACTTGTTCCCACAGCAGCTGGTGGCCACGCCCATGCAATAAGTAGCCTATATCTACAAGCTATAGAAAGACTGTCTTGCTGGAGACTGACCCATGGCAGACCCACAGGAGAAGGCTTAAGTGCAGACGGTAACCCTGGGGGACTGTGGGCTTGTTGGGAGTACTAGTGTCCCCTATGGTACGATGGCCAGGATATCATTTCTGGGCACAGCGCCCTGAGCCGCATAAGGCTGCCCTGCCTTTAGCCCCTGTTTGTGGTCACACTATACTTTGGTATCTAGCGAGTGAGTGACAACTTGTTGCTCCCTGGAGAACTGGCCTGTGACATGGGATTTTATATCTTGACCTCTCGTCTTGCTAGTGAACCTTACGGACTTGGGCTGAGCACAGCCTTGGGATTTGAAGGAAAACAGCAGAGATCTCCTAAAAGAGTATGCAACAGGTGTCTCCCAGCACCAGATGATGGGTGTCATGGAGAAGGTGTGGCCAGACCTGCCTCATTCCTCTCCCGTTCTTGTCTACCTTATTCTTCTAGCATACATCATGTTGAGACCCAAAGCCTTTTGCTCTGTGCAGCTCCTTCACGTAAACTGTCCTGTGGCCGGAGAATGGGAGTACCATGTGTATGTGTCGGTGAGCTAAGTCGTCATTGTGAGCGATGCTCCTAGGTACCTGAAAAACCTGAGCTACCTTTCTCTACAGGTAAACTGTACAAGGTTACTCAGGAGGAGCAGTGAGATGCCTGACCAAGCAGCATCCCACCTACTCTGTGGAGGGAGGAAGGCTTCAATGCAATCAAGTACCAGGTATGTAGCGGGGGATTCTGATAGCAGGCTACCGTACAGCTTGCGTCTCCAGTGCATGTGAGCCCACTGATGTCAATAAGAGGTGAACACAGCCCTTCTACCCACTCCATATAGATGTGCATGTCCATGGCGAACATCTCAGAGGACTATGGGCCCACAGACTCCCCTCACTCAGAGATTCTGCCTCACATAAACACCTCCTCAAAGGGACAGGTGCACAGTGCTTTCCCGGAGGGGAGAGTGGAGCGAGGGGTTGCAGTGTCACACCCATTATGGCCCGTGATAGGCTATGTTCAAGATCATGGACTCTTTCGTCTTTCAGAAACTCCCAGTTCTGATCAAAGAAGCCCTAGAGCCTTTGTACACACGACAACAGCATGCACATGCCTCATTCCTATGTACACATGCATCACTCATGTATGTGCATATCTCATTCACTGTAGAAAGCAGTATGGATGGCAGAGTAATGAGTTCTAGTTTGGAGCGGATTGTGTTTAGAAGCCAAGTGTGGGCTGAAAGGATAGCTGAAGGGCTGTGATGGTTTGTATATGCTTGGCCCAGGGCGTGGCACTATTAGGAGCTGTGGCCTAGTTGGAGTAGGTGTGGCCTAGTTGGAGTAGGTGTGGCCTAGTTGGAGTAGTTGTGTCACTGTGGGTGTGGGTTTTAATACCCTTGCCCTAGGTGCCTAGAAGCCAGTCTTCTCCCAGCAGCCTTCGGATGAAGATGTAGAACTCTCAGCTCCTGCACCAGGCCTGCCTGGATGCTGCCATGCTCCTGCCTGCTTTGTTGCTAATGGACTGAACCTCTGAACCTGTAAGCCAGCCTCAAATAAATGTTGTCCTTATAAGAGTTGCCTTGGTCATGGTGTCTGCTCACAGCAGTGAAACCCTAATTAAGTCAAGGGCTGAATAGTTAAGCACTGGTCATGCAAACATGGGAAACTGAGTTCAACCCCGTCCCCCACCCCCGCCACCCCTGAAAACACAAAAGAGAGCCCGGCATAGGGGTGTTCACATCTAATCTTAGTACCGGAAAGGCAAGGGATGGGAGGATCTCTGGACTTGTTGCTGGCCAGTCTAAGACTTAACTCTGTGAACTTCAGGTCAATGAGTACACCTTGTCTCAAAAAACAAGGTCGACAGAACTCAAAGATTCACAGCCAAGGTTGACCTCTGACCTCCTCCTGCACTTGTGCATATCTACACAAATGTTTTTAAATGCCAAATGCAGGGCTATAGGAGAGGGCCACCCTTGGGGACTTTTGCTACACATGATAAATGTTTTTTTTTTTTTCCTAAGCTTGTTTTCAGATTGCTGACCCTACTTTCTGAAACCTTTCCAGATTCTTCCAGCAGTAAATAACAATGACGTCATGTACCAACTGTTGCTCTGTCTCAAGTCTGTCTTCACCTCACACTGCTGCCCTCATGGGAGCATGTCACCTCACTTCACGAAGGGTCAGGGATCCCTCCTGCTTCGGGATGAATCCTCCAGAAGGATCAATTATAAGACATCAATTATAGCTCTCCTGCCTCTGGCCCCTGTCATGCTGGGAGCTGTGTGACTCCCCACCCCCAAAAGCTTCCCAAGTTAATTCTGCAGTTTATTGGCATTTCTCTCACTCCTAGGAGAGAGATCTGCTTCCCACCCAATCCACACTCTATCCACCGACAACAGCAGCATACTGAAGCAGGGGCCAGAGGCAGGAGGACAGATGCTGGGTCTTGGTTTCTCCTATTTTGGTGGCCAGTTGAAGAGCTAGAAAACGCACCATGGCCATTCTCCACTAGCACTGGGGGTAAAAGAGCAAGAGGGTTGCTCCTCTAACTCCCATAGGCATACTGACACACATTCCCATGCATACACATAGGTAGTGCCGCCTTTGTACCTAGGTAAACACACGCACTGAACCATACATACTTAAACTGCTCAGACACATCCCGCCACCTGAACTATTGGAATATAAACACATGTGCATGCATATGCAGCTCTCTCTCTCTCTCTCTCTCTCTCTCTCTCTCTCTCTCCCCACACACACACACATGGTGTGTGTGTGTGTGTGTGTGTGTGTGTGTGTGTGTGTGTGGCTGGCACATGTGCCCTGCTACTCATGCGGATGTCAGATGGTAACTTTATGGCATGGGCTCTCTTCCTGTACTCCGGGTACCAAGCTCAGATCACCACGCCTGAAAAGCAAGCATTTTTACCTGCTAGACTAGCTCACCAGTCTTGCAAGGGGTTTCACCAGTTTAACTTGAGACAGGAAACGATTTTTCCAGCTTCTATCCTATATGGGACCTAAACACCTACTTTCTTGTGTGATGACCTACTCTGCTTTCTCCTGCTCACCTCAGTGTGTTTTATGGTCCCTCAGAGGTCTGAAGTGGGGATGGGCTAAAATTCTCACAGACTTGTCCCCCATGACCCAGCCCAGCCAGCTAAGCTTCACATCTTATCAAAAGAATGCCACCACCTGGGGACTAAGCATTCAAACACCATGTAAACCTATGGAGAATATTTCACGCACAGTCTGTAACAATGCCATTTAGACTTTCCAGGTATTTCAAGGCATGAACTTTATTTAACAAGTGCTGGAACAGGCTCCCTCACCAATGCCCGAGTCAGAGCTGACAAGAGGCTCTGCTGCAGAGACTTGTTCCTAAGGGCCTGGAGTCTTTGCTGAGGGTCAGCTGACTGTCACTTGTGTCTGTGCGGTTTATGGGAGCCACTGGACATCACTTGGCTCCTATAAGATGGCACAGACACCACCCCCACAAAATGGTGATTGGCATCTGCCCAGAGGGAAAATGTTCGTGGCAAAGTTGTCCCACATAGAGAAGCCACATGCAAACTGCAATGGACCTTGACCTCCCAATCGAACAGGAAACAAAGCTCTCTTGTCCTCCACAGGCGGTGACTGTACAGACGCAGCCAGAGGGAGGAAGTGTGGGCGAAGCCACCTCCAGTCCCAGATTCCAGGGAAAGTAGGGTCCTCTCCAGTTGTGGGCCCTTGGAATGGGGCAAGCTGGCTTGAAGGCACATGGCCTTCTTCTAGGGCTATGCTGACCCAGGTCGACACCCAGGCAGAAGTCCCCATTCCTGGCTACAAGTTCTTTTCTGTGAGCCCTACAGCTGTAACTTTACTATATTTATGCTTTTAAAATTAATTTAATATAATGAAGTCATTAAGTCCTTTTTTTGTTGTTTTAGAAACTTTTTTTTTTTTTTTTTTTGGTTTTTCGAGACAGGATTTCTCTGTGTAGTCCTGGATGTCTTGGAACTCACTCTGTAGACCAGGCTGGCCTCAAACTCAGAAATCTGCCTGCCTCTGCCTCCCAAGTGCTGGGATTAAAGGCGTGCGCCACCACCACCGCCCGGCCTTGTTTTAGAAACTTTAAGCATTATGTGTGTTTACGCTTGCCTGTGCATGTACATGCATGTAGGTGTGTGCACCCGTGTACCTGTAGAGGCCATAGGAGGAAATCTGCTTAACTCCTTCAGACAGGGTCCCTCACTAAACCTGGAATTAGGCTGGTTGCCAGCAAGCCTCATGCTCTGCCCATCTCTGACTCCCGACTCTCTGTATAGGCAGGTCTTAGTTATACTTGACTTTCTGTGTGGGTACTAGGGATTTTAAATCAGATCCTCTATGACTCCCATGGGACAGAAAACCATCAAATGGGTTCAGCCCACTGAGGCTGCTGCAACAAAAGCCACAGGCTGGGCAGTTTATGGATTTGTTTGTTTCAGGACCAGAAGCTGGAAGTTTAAGGTCACGGCCTTGGCCTGGCTGATGTCTGGGGAGGCTGTGCTGGTGCACAGAGGGTGCTTCCTTCCTGTGTCCTCCTTTGGTCTACTACTCCCGTTTTTCCTCTGTCATCTGGGTACCAGGCCTATTGTAAGGGCTCTGTGGTGGTCTTGATCTGCTCTCACTACCCCAAGGCCTTGTCTCCTGCATCACCAGCTTAAAAGAACAAGCCTTTGGGGCAGCAATGCAAAGAAAAAGCCACAGCACAAACGCATGTTACATTCTACAACTAAGCAGGTTTTAAGGTTAGTGGTCTCCTTCAGGACCCAGAAAATGGCCCACCTACCTCCCAATGCTTCTAACCCGGGGGCTAGCACCCTGCCCCCAGGACTCCCTTCTTCCACCTGAGAAGTCCTTGTGGGGGTTTTGCTCCCTGAGGACTAAATACCATCAATCCATTCATCACACAGGCATTCATTAGTGCTAGTGGACAGGGGGCAAGGCAGGAAGAGCAACTACAGCCCTGCCCCCTCCTGCATCAGAACGAAGGCCCACTGCTCTCCCGGTATGGAAGTCTCAGAACACTCCTAGCTGTCATCTGACAAGGCTGTGTCCACGTCTTCATTAGTTTTGTCCAAAACATTCAGTTTGGGTCTCCACCCATGGACCTGACTCCTGATTCTGACTAAGGACAACCTATCCCTGAAATAAGTGACTGTTGGACTTACTGCATTTCTCTCTAAGCCCCTGCAGAGCAGAAGAGGTCACACATACACACTTCTGAAGGACTCAGTCTGTGGGCCTGCCCTGCCACATGTGGTGTCCAGTCTCATCTGCTGGAGCTGGGTGGACTCATTAGTGATGGCTCTGCTGTCCCAGCATATCAGGGTCGTGTATCAGTCAGTGCAGTGTGGGGGAGGGGTGGCCAGCTGGTCCGTCCTGTCCTTGGCTTCCTCTCTCTGTTGAAGGATCTAGCAAGCAGAGAGGGCCTCCTGCTTCATCTGCCTGTTTTACACGGAGGGCTGGAGGTTCAAAAGTCATCCTGTCAGACTTCTAACACACAGGGAAGGTGTTTAGTGCCATTACGGTCCTGTATTGTTGACCCAGTACCTCTAAGAGAGTCTGGAAACAAAAGATTCAGAGCTGGGTGAGATGCCAGATAAGTCATGAGCAGAAAAATTAAAGCCCACGGACAAACCAAGGGCTCGGTTTAGATTCTGTTCAGGGTCTGTAAAAGGCACAAGAATGTCAAGCAAGCCTGGGGAGAATGGCTCCAGAGGGAAGCGTGCGTGCTGTGTGACACCCACACAGAAAGATGGCCGTGGCTATCATCCGCGCCTGTAACCCCAGCTTTGGTAACCGTGGGGTGGAGCCTAGACAAAATGCTAACACAGTCCACCTTGCTGGAAGTGGTGAGCTTCCAGTTCAGTTCCAAGGGAGTAGAACAGAATGACAGAGGGAGAGACCCTTTCTTTCTCTGTCCTCTGTGGGAGTGTACATCTGCACATGCATATGTATGACTCACAACATAGGTGTGTGAGCACACACACTTGTATACATACGCACACACACCATGCAAACACACATGCACACACCATGCAAACACACATACACCATGAAAACACACACACATGCACACACATACTCACCATGCAAACACACATGGAGTGTCCAAAAGCCCTGCAGACTTCAGACAACACAGCCTCCAGCCTCCTTCAGTTTCTGAGCCTCTTACAGAAAGGCAAAGCCTGAGCCAGGGGTTTGTGGATTTCAGAATTATCATGTAGCATCCCTCTGTCTCCACTGACTAATTCCTGTGGATTGATCAATATCAAAGGCCTGGGCTTGCCGCCAGCCTGCGATGCCATGCGTGCTCGGAGAATACTGTCACCGCATTTTAGAGCACACACAGCCACTTCCTCCCAGTAGCCCGCAGCTTCCATATTCACAGAGAAACGATCTTCCTTAATCTCCTAAAATCATGAGAGGCAGTGTCAGCCTCGAGGATTTTTTTTTTTTTTTTTTTTTGAAATCAGGAAATGGAAAACACAGGAGCAGTGCATTCATTAGAATTCCTCATGTCTCCTGACCCGCATAAATCTCAAAAATCCCTTCAATGGTTTCTTAGTTTGGAATTCAAACTCGAGGGTGCCTGCCAGCCAGTCAGTTGAATCCCTGCATTTCCCATTCATCTTGATAGTTCATCGAAAATATCTTTCTTACAGCTGGTATAGATCCCCCGGTGCCCTGGAGCGTTCACAAAACCTGATCTGGCCCACCGAAGGCTATATATATAGTCTCTGCGACCTAGGCATTCTGGACAGAGGGGCGTGGCACAAGGCAGTTGCAGGTGCAATGGGCCAACTCTGGGCTCAGGGCGGGGGTGGAGAGGAGACTGACGGAGCAGAGCCGAGAAGGGCTCGAGTAGGCAATAAATATACTGCCGGGTGCCTTGATTCATATGCTAAGGAGCATCAAATTCAGCTTTAATTGGTGCGAGAGGGAAGCTTGCAGCTGCCTCAGGCCCACACTGTGCGCTGTGGGATACTCCCGTGAATAGTGTTTAAAAATAACCGCAGGGAAATGCAGCCCAAAGGCTGAGAGCGGCCAGTGTCTGGGGGGATGGGGTGTGGGCGATCTGGGACTGGGGGAGGGGGTGGGGCGCAAGGCTACCGAGTGGAATCTGAGGGGGCCTCAGACCCCAGAGCTCAGCCTTAGTGTCCAGGAAGCCTTGCGGATTTCTTCCGTGCTCTGTAAGGAAATACCTGTTTCACCCTTTGTGAAAATGCTTAGCCTTTCATGATGGTTGCCATTCCACTGTGGACTCTTGTGGAGAGGGGCCACAGGGGCTCTCTGGTGGGAAGCAGGTCTGACTGCTCTTCCGGGAAAGCCTCCTCTATCCCCGTTTCCTTACTCCCTGGCTTTGGGCCTGGGCCCTAAGAAGGGACCCTCAGTGAAGGTAAGAAAGTTCTGCACAACGCTAAGACTTTCCCTACTGGAACTATGGAAGCAGGAAAACACGGTGCTTTACCAGGCCAGCTTCTTAGGCCAGCCCTGCCTGAGTTCTAGCCAAGTCTAGTCAAATGAATTTAGCCTCTTCTTAGCTGGAGTGCCAGGTGACCACGTGTACAGCCAGCTCCTGGCCAAGAGGCTCGGAGAACAGGATCTAGGAGGGTTGGCTACTCTTGGTGTTAGTGTGTAAGTCTAGGTTGTAGAAACCATTGCTTATATACGGAGCATGTAAGTTCATTTATAAGCCAGCATTGAAGGGGCTTTCTGACCTGAGTGTATGTGTGTGTTGAGTGTGTGTATGTGTCTGGGCGTGTGTGTGTGTGTGAGGTGAGTGTGTATGTGTGTGGTGTGAGTTTGTGTGTGAGTGTGTGTGATATGAGTCTGTATGTGTGTGGTGTGTGAGTGTGTGCACATGCGTGTAGAGAGAGGTGGGAGAGAGAGAAAGAGAGGGAGGGAGGAAGGAGGGGAGACCTTTGTTGTAAAGAAAAGTCTAGAACATTCCATACTGAATTCTATGTGCTGGGTTTCAGGTGAGAGGGTAGGAAGCCTAAGTGGGTAGTTTGTAGCCATCAGGTTCTATTCAGGTATCTGAAGTCAGGTGGGACAATTGTCCTTCCAGCTCTGGGATGGGGGGGTGGGGGTGGGGGAGCATGAAGCCTGACCACACTTGGGTTTCTAACAGCTTCCTGGTTTGTAGACTTTGAATAAGACTCAGTTTCTTGAGCCATGTTTTACTTCTGTGACAAATGACATCTAAATGCAATTTCAAACGGTAGGGTAGCTCCCTGCTAAATGAGGTCTGGGCTCTCCATCTCCATCTCCATCACCAGCCTGAGACTTCCCTTTGTATTCCCGGGAGTACAAGCATTGCTTATGCATGAAAATCAAGACTGGTCTGGGGAGGAGAGGGGAGCCAAGATAGAATACCTCACAGAGGGAGACTGCTCCTGGAGACTTGTGTATATACATGTGTGTGGCAGGGAGACCAACTCCCAGGCTCTGTGTTCTCAGCCTGTATGCAGAGCTGTGGACATGCATCTGATAAAGCCTCAGGCTCCAGCAGGACAGCGCTTCCATCCCCTGCCTTGTGGGTTCATCTGTGGCCCATTCTGGTAGAGCTGATGCTTCTGTGACAGTCCCGGGAGATGGAGCCCAGCCTTTGTGTTTCCACCTTAGTGAGCATGCTGGCTCTTTGTCCTATAGCTGTTCTAGCAGCTAATGTATCCAGGGACACACACAGGCTCAGGCTTTAATCCTACCAGTCTGTGGAGGACAGCACAGAATAATTGTAGGGCGGGAGTGTACCCTTGGCAGCTAGGACACAGAACAGGGTGAGGCACCACAGGGAAAGACCTGCCTAGACTCTTCAAAGGAAAGGAAAGGAAAACAAGGGACCAGAGGGCTCCTCTGAGCCTTGGTGAAGCCACACCACTGTTAACTCTGTTTAAAATCTTCAAGGCAAATTTTCTCCAAAGCAGTCAGAAGAGATCACTGGGAAGTTGCAACAAAGTAGCGACTCTATTCATAAAGTTGAGGAATGAAAGTTCAGAGCGGAGGGTCCGGAATGGTCCCCTCATTAGAACCGACTGTTTGCATATGAGGTTGCAAGTTCCCTACTATTCTAAAGGTTGGCTTAGCCTCCAAGTCTCCATGTCCCTCTGGTGTCCCCACTGTTTCCTTAGACGGACCGAGGGCATGATTCACAGATCACGCATGTGCACACAAGCACACACGTACTGCTGGAGCTAAAACCGCAGTGACAGCGTGTATGCAGACAGACTGGGGTAGCAGAGGAAGAAAGGTTGGAAGCCAAAGGGATCTGTCCATCTGGCTTTTCTCTTCCTTCAAGAGTGGGCACTGGGAAGGGAGACTCCCACAGCCGCCCTCTATTGTAGTTAGGCTCTGAGGAGACTGGAGAGCTGAGGGTTACCACACGCTCTGGTCTTAGCTGCAGATGCTGCAGGGATCGCTGGGGCTCTGTATCCTCCTGGTTCCTGTGGAAGCAGAAACTTAAGGAAGGGAGCTACGGGGATCTTTTACTGATGAAAGATGCACAGCTTTTGGGTGTGGCCAATTCTGAGGACTGTCGAACTCGGGAGAGATCTCAGGTGGAGCCTTTGTCTTGCCACACTATGACTATCAACACCCTCCCATCATATATGCAAGGTGTGCCCTGATTTACTAACCCCTTTTCGGAAAAATTAAACCCAAACTCCTACTCCCACTGTGTGTGAGAGGCCCCTTTCCCCAGAAACATTCAAGTATGTCAGAGAGCTCCTAGGATCGGCTAAGAGTAACAAATCCTGGGGGTCGGGACATAAATCAATCTATAAATGCTTGCTGTGCAAGTATGAAGACCTGGGTTTGACCCCTAGTACCTGTGTAAAAAGCTGGATGTGGGACTGGGTACCCGTAACCCCAGCACTTGGGAGGTGCAGACAGGCAGATTCCTGGGGCTTCCTGGGCAGCCTGTCTAATCAGGAAGCCCTAGGAAACCTTAGGCCAGTAAGACTTCAATAAGCAATGTAAATGCCCCCTGAAGAATGATACCTAAGGTTGACCTCTGGCCTCCCAGCATACACACCAACACACATACACACACACACACACACACACACACACACACACACACACACACGAGAGTAATAATCAACTAATCTGGTATAAGTCTCTGCTCCCACTAATGTGTGAGCCATCAGATGTGCCCAGCATTCTTCAGGACCTTTAGGGTTCTTTGGGCTGTGGCCACTATTGTGTAAGGCTGCTGAGGATGACATCCTTAGTCATCCTTAGTCTGACCTCTGGCTGGCTCACCACCTTCCGAGCTCAGTGGGAACCAAGTTCAGACCTTCTGCAACAGAACTCAATTTTCCACAGGTCTCGCCAGGCTGTAGAGGACTGTGATATTTTGTTAAGACAGAAGAAGACATTTTGATGTGCTGTCTGGAGGAGAGGTACATGGGGAACTGCAGACAAGCTTCCACAGAGTTCCAGCATTGTAGACAATTGGTGTCTTCTAGGAGATCCAAACAAAGACCGTGCAGTGACTGAGGAGTCCAGGGACGGTTTAGGGAAAAATGATATTTACAGTGAGGAGAAACTCCCCCAATTACAGAGCTTACAAATGGGTACATAATCCTACTGGAGTGTTGGGAAGTCCCTCCTAGATCTGACTGTGAAGGGGCCAGAACTAGATGTTAGCATTTCTTTTAAGCACCATCCAACAGTTACCTAGCAACAGCCAGGTATGAGCCTGGCTTGCTATAAAAGGAGTGTTTGGCCTCATCCTCTCTCTCTCTCTCTCTCTCTCTCTCTCTCTCTCTCTCTCTCTCTCTCTCTCGGCCCCCCCCCCCGTCCCCCCTTCTCTCTTTGGCCCCATCTCTCCATGTGTTTCCCAGACAGCCTCTTCTCATCTTTCTTTCTCCCTCTCTCTCTGTCTCCTTTCTTTCTCTGCTTCTACTCCCTTCTCAACCCTCCTTCTCATGCCCCCAAATAAACTTCATTTTATACTAGACTGTCCTATGGCTGGTACCTGGGGTGGCCGGGGGGTGGGGGAGGCGCTAAGCATGGGCCTGCTAAGGCGTCCTCCCCGCTGCACCATGCCGCCACAGTACAAAGCACATCACTAGGTAGCATCAGACAAACCCTTAGCCACATGATGGGAGACAGCAATGGTGGGGGAGAACTTAATCCACTGGCACTTTCCCCAGAGTCTTCCCTAGGGACCTTCCCAGGATGCTTCAGCTCTGGAGACATTTTGACTATGATCATGAAGCCACCCTATATGGGAAAATGGGTGTGTTCCCTGTAGGCGGTCGGGAAGGGGTGTGAACACCAAGGTTGGATCCGTTCCCCTGGGGTGAGGCTTCAGCCCATACATGAATCTGAGGGCCTATGCCAGTGTTAGGCCTCTCATGGCCTTTGACCCTGACTTCGCCAGCATGGTTGTAGGACATTTGCTGTACACATGCAGGGTTAATAGAGATGCTCTAAGCGAAGAACGCAAGGCAGGGATACAAGCAGAGCGTAATCCTCTGTGCGTGTCTGCTCTCAGAGCAAGCCTCTTGGAGAGCAAATCCTTTGTCCCATTCACTTCCCGCCTCCTGATGTGTACAAGGTGTCCCCAGAGGGCTTCCTAACACATGCCTAAAGGAGGAAGACTGGCTGGAGGAAAGGAGGCAGGAGGCTGTCTTCTCTTCGTTATTTTCTACAATCCTAGTCTTCAAGACTGACATTGTTTTTCTTCCTCAAGTCTTAAGCTTCATCCCATCTTATTGTTTACGCCCTCCTACTGGCCTGCAGTTTATTGTAATGAAATTACTCTCATGAGCATCTGGTCCCACCAATACTGAACATCAGATATGCAACCAGGAGCTTCAGAGAACCTTTAAGCAGACACTGTATGCCCAGGTCAATCCTCCCGATGGTTTGTTCATACTTAGCGAGTCTTAATTACTTTCCTCCTTGGGCCATGCTGGACATTGGCTCTGGACCACATCAGTACTGAGTCTCTTACACCACTGTACAAATGCTCCCACTTTCATGACCAGCACTTTAAGCTCAGGCTGGGCCACACTTTGTTGAGTCAAGAGAAAGTGGTTTTGTTCTTTTTCTGAATGAGGCAATGTGTAGAAGCCTCAGTCGGAGCTGAGGGGCAGAGAGAAATGACGACATTGATAGCATGTTAGTGCCCGCCCTACTGACCAACTAGCTAGGTGTAATACCTGAACCACTCACACTCTACACCAAGTAGAAGCATTTAACTCCACACAGATACAATGGTGAAAGTGGACGGCAGCCCTGTGCTGCCTGGCCTTTGCCCTGCCCCCAGGAGGTGTTCAAAAGGCCTGATGTCTACACAGAATCACTGACTGTCAGAGCGGACATTTGGATCTTATTAGTATTTTAATTCAGAACAGGACAGTAGCTTGGATGCTGCCTAACTTCAGACAGCGCAGGAACCTCTCCTCAGCTCCACAAAGCAGGAGTACTCTCTGGCCTTGGGGAAGTGGCCTGATGAACCTCCCTGGGAACTAGTAGGTATCTGGATCCCTGAGGGGGACCCGGGAGGCCAGTAGACATCACACCTCAGCTGACTGCAGAGAAAAGGAAGTGTGAGAGACCTAGAGGTTGTGTGAGGTCACTATGTCCAGGATGACTGGGTCACCCTGATGCCTGCCTGGAATTGTTCTCGGCCTCTCTCTCCTTTGGTCGCTTCCTGTAGGAGCGCCAGCCCTTCACTGAGAATGAACACCGAGGTCCCAGGGGGCAGACCCCATCCGGGGAGTCTGAGTGCTCAGGTGGTATTCTCCAGAGGGTGGAGGGTGGCTACCAAACCTGTAGGTGCCCTGAGCAGCTGAGGAGAGTTGCTGTGACCTCAGCCAGGAGGACATCCCCTGGAGTTTATCAAGCTAACAGGACTCCCTCAACCTCTGGGCTACCCAGCATCCCCTGCACACACATTCCTCACAGGAAGCCACAGGAGCAGTGAGTGAGCTTGAGCCAAGAGCCCAAGGGCTCTGAGCAATCCTGTCTGGCCCTTTAGAGTGGGATAGGCTAACGGCACACAAGAAAAGAAGCAAGCAGGAATTCACATTCTAGGCTGACCTAGGGGTCTTGTCTTGATGACCTCTATGTAAAGCTTCGTAAGTTTCTCCCACGGCACAGGAATACTTGAGTCACTGTCAAAAAGGGGCACCCTCTGGGACTGGGGGAGTGGAGCTAGTCCTAACAGTCTGTGCATCTGTTGGGCTCAAGCTAGGGAGGTATCCAGACGTATATAATTCCCAGGCAAAAGAAGCTCAGGGTGAAAAAATCCAGGTCTAGCAAGCACACGGGTCACCAAGGCAAGTGACCATGTTATCCTCCCAAAGAGATAGGTTCTAAGGCCAGCCTCCTTAACCTTTGTCCCAGGGTTTACTCCGTGCTCCCCAAAGTCTCAATGAGAGGCCACATTCACGGTTACTCGAACCAAACTCCAATCATGTAGGGGAAGGTTGAGAACAGCAGGATGCACTTTGTGCATGGACAACACTCTTAGGCCAGCTTCCTGTCCCCACACATCCCAGTGAGGAGGGCATATAGCTCAGATGGATCCCTGCAAGACATGCAGCCAAAGAGACACAGGACCAGATTGGCCTGGGGGGTGGGGTGGTGGTCTACCAGTTGTCTCTGCTTCCTCCTTGCCCATTGCAAGGCTGGTCCTTTGGCTCCTGAATTTGGCACGGGGAGAGGAAATACTCTCAGAGAATGACAATTCCCAGTGACTCCTTACCCAATCCTTGCTATCTATCAGAGCACTGGCTGCGTGGAGAAGGAAGTTCTCTGCAGATCTTCCAGCCCCACTTCAGCTGCAGAGGCATCCAGATCAGCGTCCTCTATAGGGAAATGGTCAGCTGCTCCCAGGAGCCTGGGATGTAGGAGGATGTGAGCTTTCCTGCTCAGGTATGAGCCTGTTCTTGATACATCCCAGCCCCCGCTCTTCCAAGCTGGTCTCTGTCATCTTACAATTACCAACACATTACTTTAGACATACTTTCTTTAAAATAAAAATGAGCCACTTTTGGAAGACACACCCCAGGAAAGCAGTCTGCTTTGATTCGACAGCCCTGTGACCATTTGACCCATTTGGTGGGAGCTTGGGAGTGTGTGGGTTGGGCCTTGCTAGAACTGGACTCATCTAAGTTCTTCTGTGTCTGGGTCAACCCTTGGGAAGAACTGTTATCAGTATGTATTCCTCGTCATATCCTAGGGTCCCCAAGCTGTGGTCTCCATTTGCTGTTACTAGTGTGTCTGTGCTCTTGTCTCTGGCTATGGAGCTCCTAAAGGCCAATGTTCACTTCTGTCACATGTTCCCTTTCCACACTGCTGTGGTCCTGCCAGCATAAGACACCACTGCTGACCAGAGAGGAAGTCAGACTGGCTGAGTCCTTTCCCCAGTCAGGCCTCTCAGTGGGAGGTAAGAGACTGAGGGAGGCAGTTATGGCCAGAAATGACTGAAGTGCAGCATTTAGGGAAGAGCTGAACCTCTGAAGTAGCAAAACAGTCCAGGAACATGTGAGACAAAAGGGCCTCATCAGAACCAGCTGCTGAAGGTTGGCTGCATCTTGTCACCTTTTCTTATTGACTTTGAAGCCGCAAAGTTTGCTTGACCCAGAAACTCAGTGAAAGAAAATGTTATCTGCTGTTGCCTGGCACATCTTGGGGCATGAGGACAGAGGTGGCTCGTTGTGGACAAAGCACCTGAGGGTGACAGGACATATGAGCAGGCTCAGCTAACCAGCAAAGCTGAGGGAAAAATTACCTTCAAAGTAAACAGGCACCCTGCCTCAGCCCTTGTGAATTCCTAAGTGGACATAAGTGCCCAATGGCTGGGCTGAGTCCTAGTGTCAATCAAACCCTTGGGTGTAGACTCAAAGAGGCTCATGGGAAAGGGCAAGATGCTATGAAAGAAGCCAGATGCCATTACTACTTCCTGTGTATCGCCCTTCTACCCTACCCATCAATGAGTCCCATGAGAGATTTTGGTTCATATGCATGCTGGGTATTATTTATTTATTTATTTATTTATTTTTGGTTTTTTGAGACAGGGTTTCTCTGTATAGCCTTGGCTGACCTGGAACTCACTCTGTAGACCAGGCTGGCCTCAAACTCAGAAATCCACCTGCCTCTGCCTCCCAAGTGCTGGGATTAAAGGTGTGCGCCACCACCGCCCAGCTGGCTGGGTATTATTTAAATCAAGGCAAAGCTCTCTGTCTCCTCAAATCTGTTTATGGTGATAAGAGCTAGAATTGTTTGTTTGTTTGTTTGTTTATGTGAGTACACTGTCTTTCTCTTTAGACACACCAGAAGAGGGCATTGGATCCCATTACAGATGGTTGTGAGCCACCATGTGGTTGCTGGGACTTGAACTCAGGACCTCTGGAAGAGCAGTCAGTGCTCTTAACCACTGAGACATCTCTCCAGCCCAAGATCCAGAATATTTTACAACACACTTCTGTTACCATCAGACATTTCACCAAGTGCCACAAGAACACTGCCATGGAGACAGGGTGGTGTCCCTGGATGCAGGATGCAGGATGCAGGATGCAGGATGCAGGATGCAGGATGCAGGATCTGAGGCTGCTTCGAAGAATCTTAGAGGTCATTGGGACAATGAGTGGAAGAACCAATTCATACAGAAGGTATGACTCCTGAGGCTAGTGGCTTGCAGATGGAGCTGCCTAGAGCACAGGCAGATTCTGTGGATGGTCACCTCTGATGGCCTGGGGTTGTCAGGAAGGCTGGCTATGTCTTGCCACCTTCCTTTATCCACTTTGAAGGGATGAAGCTTGGTGGTGAGGCAGAACCCATGCTGGTCAGACAGAGGATGGGGGTGAGGACAGTGTGATAAAATACTATAACACAGCCGTGTGGTGGTGGCGCACGCCTTTAATCCCAGCACTTGGGAAGCAGAGGCAGGCGGATTTCTGAGTTCGAGGCCAGCCTGGTCTACAGAGTGAGTTCCAGGATAGCCGGGACTACACAGAGAAACCCTGTCTTGAAAAAACAGAAAAAAAAAAAAAAACCAAACAAACCTATAACATAGCATTTGAAATATGTAGCCCGGTGGCAGGAAGCATGCTCACCAGACAGCCGCTATCACCAACTGCCCATCTTCAGGGATTTTCCAGTTCCCCAAAGTGAGACTGTACCCATAAAACAGTGGCTTCCCCTTCCCTAACTCCACCCACCTCCGAACCCTGGTCCCCACCATCCACTTTCTGTTTCTGGGAACTCATTGCAGAGGAGTCACTGGGAATTGCTCTGCTGTGACTTTATTACTTCATGCCCAGTCATGTCTGCAGGACCCCACCATGGTGTCATGCCTTGGTGCCTTGGTTCATTCTTCAGGCTGAACAAAACTCTGCTTGTATGGGTGTACAGGTGGAATGGGATTTTAATATTGTAACACCACCTCAAAATTTGTAAAATATGTCCCAGCTAGCTTTATTTTCTCAGCTGTCTCCAGTGATTACAGTCTAGACATGGCAAGGCATCGTGGAAAGGATTGTCTGTGCTTGTGAGTGCCCAAGAGACCCAGAAGAGGAGTTGGGGAGCATTAGCCTCTGAGGGGTGTTCCCAAATGCCAGAGCATCAACACAATACAATATACTTCCACAATGAAGGGGAATGCCCTCCTGAGTAAACTCTGCAGCAGGCAGACAGGAGAAAACAATCTCTCATACCCGTGGCTTGACTCTTCCTCAGACACCAGTTCAGCTGGTGTCTGTTAGTTCAGTGTTAGCCCTACCTTCCTGGAGGCAGCATCAGATGCTGCAGGTTCGGGTTCCAAGACAATTACCAGTTCAGAAGGCTATGGCAGTTCCCAGCTGTGACCCATACAGATTAACTAGCTGTAACCCAAGGCCTCACCACCTCTTCACTGGGGTCTGTTAATTTCCTGGAGCAGCTGAGGGGACTCAGCAAGCCACCTGCGTTTTGCCAGATGGTTAAAGAGGGTATGGGGAGAGGTGCACTAGGCAGTAGAGGAGGAAGGGGTGGAGCTTCCACACCCTTCCCACTACCCTCCAGCTGCCTGAAGCTCACTGACCTTATTATGGGGTGCTGTAGAGCCTTCCTTGGAGGAGACATGCCATAATCCCTCTCCTCAGCTTTATTGTCCTACCCTTGCAACTCTGCCGCATCCTGGAGTAACTCCAGCCACAGATGTCCCACCTGTATGCAAAAGATACAAAAGGAGCTGTAGGTCGGAAGCAAGGACAAAGGTGAGTTTTTCGTGACATCGTGGAATCAATCATGACATTGGGCGATGGACACAAGGTTGCTTCTGATTGTCTCACACTGCTTCTGATTTGCGCCACAGTGCGGTGGGTGGGTGCGTGTGCCCCAGGGTTGTTTTTAACTCTACCCTTAAGACAAAAGGACCAAACTGGACCAACCAATAAAAATCTGACGACAGTGTTCGGCAGAAAAAGGACAGCATACCATTGTTGTTGCTCAACGGGTGGGACTCAGAGAACAATGTCCCCCAGGACCCTCCCCCACCCCAGTACAGGATGTTTTTTCATGCTGAACATTTGGAGCAAGTTGAAACAGACAACATGGAGGCTCAGAGTGAGACTTCTGGTTGAGCTCCATTTCCTGCCAGAGACCACCTAGGCACACTTCCATGCCTTCTGTAACAGACATAGTGGTCCATAACTGAACACCTACCACCGAGGAAACTGGGCCTGCCAGACTCCATCTCTTCCTCCAGACCCATCCAGGGCACTCTGTACTGTTTGTCAGGTGTCTAGCCCAACAGACCTTGTCACAGAACTGTTGTTCTCTGGGCCCACTGAGTTCTCCAGAACCATGGTTCTACTTCCCTGAAGGTTTCTTGCGCCCACACTCCCCGTCCCCGAAGAAACAGGGCTCTGCCATTTCTGAATGGGGCTGGGCCGCCTCATTGCTTTCAGTGAGCCTGCCTTTTTTTAATTCCCAGCATGCCTTTCTCCGTTTACCATGTTGAATTTTGGAAAGAGAGGCTTTCCAGCTCAGTCACATCCACAAATGTCCTCAAGAACAGTGAGGGTCTGGGTGACAGCCAGAACTGGGACTGCCTCCCTCCAGGCTGCAAAGAGAAGACAGAGCTGCTGGGAAGAGGGGAACAGCTGCCCACCTATCAGGCGGTGGCCTCCTTCTCCCAGATAAGATAATGCTTGAAGCGTACACAGCTTTGAGTTTGAGGAGGTGAAGCTAAGAGGGCCTGAGCTGCTGAGGTGAGGTCACAGGAACACATCTCAGAGCTGCAGCTCATTCAAAATTAGAGACCCAGATGCCCAGGGGATCCATGAACCCGGCAATACCCTTGTGCAGTGAATAGGTGGAGTCCCTCTATGATGGTGGAGTGTGTGTGTGTGTGGCATGTGTTGTGTGTGTGTGATGTAACACTGTGGAGTGGTGTGTATGAGGTAGCACTGTGAAAGCTGGACATTCTGTGTTCCCCCTTTGGTCCTTAGTGTTAGTATTCTGTCTAAACTCCACCTCCACAGTTACCTGGCAACAGCCAGGTATGCTCCTCCCCACAGTTACCTGGCAAGTATAGTGGGTAGGCCTGACCCACTATGAAAGGGGCTGCTTGCCCCCTCCTCACTCTTTTACTCTTTTTTTGTTTTGTTTTGTTTTTGTTGTTGTTGTTTTTTTTTTGTTTGTTTGTTTGTTTTGTTTTTTTCGAGACAGGGTTTCTCCGTGTAGCCCTGGCTGTCCTGGAACTCTGTCTGTAGACCAGTCTGGTCTTGAACTCAGAAATCCGCCTGCCTCTGCCTCCCAAGTGCTGGGATTAAAGGCATGCGCCACCACTGCCTGGCACTCTCTTACTCTTAATCTCTTTTTTACCCTCTTTCTCTCTTACTCTCTTGCCTCTCTGTCCACTCCCTCCTCTCCACGTGGTCATGGCTGGCCTCTACTTCTCTATGCCTGCATCTCTGCTTCTCTCTCTCTCTCTCTCTCTCTCTCTCTCTCTCTCTCTCTCTCTCTGCCTCTCTCTCTCTGCCTCTCTCTCTCTCTCTCTCTCTCTCTCTCTCTCTCTCTCTCTCTCTCTCTCTCTCTCTCTCTCTCTGCCTCTCTCTCTCTCTGCCTCTCTCTCTCTCTGTCTCTCTCTGCCTCCACTACCCTCCTGGCTCCCCTCTCCATGCCGTCAATAAACTCTATTCTATACCAGTGTGTGACTGGTCCCTCACGGGAAGAGATGCCTCTACATGGGCCCGCTGAGACATCCCCTTCCCCATACCTCTCCACACACCCACCGAACATACTCTCTTTATCTTTCTATCTTTTTATAAACACTTCATTGGCTGCTTGTCCCCTCCTCACTCTCTTAATCTCTTACTGTCTTACCCTCTCTCTCACCTTCTTGCCTCTCTGTCCCCTCCCCCCTTCCTCTCTCTCCATGTTGTCATGGCCGGCCTCTACTTCTCTTCTCTCTTACCTTTCCACCTCCTTCTCCCCACCTTTGCCCTATCTCCTGAATAAACCTCCTCCCCCTTGGAACCGTGTGGTCTGGAGTGGTCTGTTATGAACTGCGTCAGATTTCTAACAACTAACACTTAGTGCACTAGGACTTAGACACAACTAAGCACGAACATACTGGTCCCACTGATCTACTTAAAAAGACTGATGTTTAAAGAAGAATGTGTCCTAGGGGTAGGGTCCTTTTAACCTGAACATTTTCTGTTTCTCTTCTGCTAAACTGTATCACATCATTCTATTATAGCGTTATTTAATATATATTGTTATATATTATAATTATATATTTGTATGATTTTACAAATTAAAACCAAAACAAAACAAAACAACAAAAAAAAAACCCCCTTGATCCCATACAGAGCTGCCTCAAAAGGTATCATGGGAGGTGTCCACTTACTGCCAGGGTGAAGAGTCGCTGTGTTTTGGAGCTTTTCTGGAATTCCTCCCAGAACTTTCTCTTTGGGCTTTGTGATCTGGACAGTACACCTTGGCATCAAAACACTTTGCCTTCACCCTGCTGTCCCTCCTCCACAGTGCCAGCTGTGCACCCTGAAATGACTTTCTTCTTTAAACAGACTCGGTCTGGAATGTGTCTAGTAAATATGGTGAAAAACAATAACTGGGTAATACAATTTTTGTTGGAAACCCATAAAAAAAAAAAACAAAAACAAAACAAAAAAACAAAAAAAAAAAAAACCTGGCTCTCAGGCGACTCACAAATTGACCCTGGGAGATTCCACTGATGCTGTCAGCCCTGGACTGGCCCTGCTGTGAGGAGTGGTTTCCTGTGGTGTCCACTTCAAAAGACAGCCTGGCTGCTCACATAGTGGCCGCTGATTAAAGAAATACACTGTCCTTGCTGGGGCCTTCTCCCACACAGCCATGGGTCATCTAACATTCCCTTCCCTTGTTACTACACAGCCTGTGGTCTGTCCAGCAGAGGAGCATCACGGAGATCGAGACAGGTCTGTTTCTCTCTGGACGATGTCCAACACCAGACAATGGCTCCTTCACCCCATCCTCGAAACTGGGCTCGGGTTACTCCCTGCCCTGGTACCAGGAAATTTATTTTTAGATCAGTCAGGAAGACAGTGTGGGGGAGGGGGAGGGGGAGGAGAGGGCGTGGACCCTGCAGGAGCAAACATTTGACGGCTGGCTCTCACAGCAGAAAGATGCGCCTGCCCGTTTGTGTTTACTTAGAGTAAGTCTTTCTGTCAGAAAGGGGCCAGGCAAACAATCAATAAATAGACAGTACCCTTCATCTACCATTCCCCCACCCCACCCCCACCCTTGTGCAAGTGGATTTACACTGAGACTATCAGGGAGTCAACCAAGCTTTTGTTTTCTGTAGGCAGCTCTGGGGGGTGCACCACAGCTCCTTGTTCACCTGGAGCCTTTTCTCAACCTGCTTTTTGTCCTCCCCCATCCCCTGCAGGATGACTTTGTCATCAACCTGACTGCGATCTGCTTCAGATGTCTCTCTATTATCTCTCACATCTGTGCTGCCTAGGTTTTCTTCAAATTGACACGAGCCGAGCCGGAGGGGTCGGGCAGGAGGGAGCCTCAACTGAGAAAATGGGGGGGGGGGTGTGTGCAGTAGGCAAGTCTGTAGAAAAATTTCTTAATTATTGATAGGGGAGGGCCCTCATTGTGGCGGGGTCACTGTTGGGCTGGTGGTCTTGGGTTGTATAAGAAGGCAAGCTGAGCAAGCCATGGAGAGCAAGTTAGTAAACAGCACCCTCCATGGCCTCTGCATCAGCTCCAGGTTCCTACCCTGTTTGAGTTACTGCCTTGGCGTCCCTCAATGGACTGTGAATCTAGATATGTAACCCAAATAAACTCTTTCCTCCGCAGCTTGCTTTGGGTCATGGTGTTTCATGACAGCTATTGATAACCCTAAAACACCATCACAGCGCCTGAGAGGAAACACACCCCACTTTTGATAGTGCTATGGAATTCTATAGTTGAGATCACATTAGGCAGCAGAAAACCATAATTAGAATATATTACATTTAAAAAAAATCTATTTTCAATTAAAAAGAAAAATCCCCTGCAAGTTAATGCACAGCCTCTGTGAGCTTGCGAGGGCCAGCTGCAGCACACATGGGGTAGAGTGGCCAGGCCACTGGGGTCTGTGACACTTTGTCTACTCAGGCCTGTGCCCCTCTTCCCCTGAAGTAAGGTTTGGGACTCTCTGGGGTCATGTGAACTTTTGGAGTATATGACACTTGGATGGTGTCCCCTTGAAGTGTCCTGGGAGCTCCTAAAATGTTATGTGGGTTTGGAACATTCAAAAAGGATTTATGTTGTCATTCCTTAGTCCTTGTGTAGTTTAATTCCCAATTATTAAAAAAAAAATAGATTATATTATGTGTATGAGTGCTTGGTCTGCATTTCTGTATGTGCACCACATCTTGTCTGGGGCCTATAAAAGTCAGAAGAGGCCATCAGATCCCCTGGAACGGGGTGGGGTGGGTGGATGGGAGCCACCAAGTGAACATTTGACTCCTAGTTATTGATGAAAGAGCACTCTTGCAGTCCTCAGAGAAGGTGAACTCTTCTTGGGAAGCCCTTGGGCTTGAAGTGCAAGGGTGTTATCTATGGAAGTGCAAGGGTGTTATCTATGAATGGGCAAATGTGTTATCTATGGAAGTGCAAGGGTGTTATCTATGGATGTGTGAGTGTGTCATCTATAGACGTACAAGTGTGTTATGTGTGGAGGTGCCAGTATGTTATATATGGAAGTGCAAGTGTGTTATGTGTGAAAGTGTGAGTGTGTTATCTATGAATATGCAAGGGTGTTATCTATGAAGGTTCAAGTGTGTTATATATGGATATGCACGGGTATTATCTATAAACCTGGCAGTGTGTTATATATGGAAGTACAAGGGTGTTATCTATGGACGTGCAAGGGTGTTAACTAGCTTACTTAGTAGCTGCTCATCTGAAAGTAGAATCCTCTGTCTTTGCTTCAGCCTTTTTGAGAACAGGAGGCCTTCCATAGCACCCAGAGAATGAGGAAGGATCTCTGATTACCTCTCACACACCGCACAGCTCATCTGGCCAGCAAGCTGCTCCTGTTCTCATGTGAGCCTAGGTGAGGCTATTTTAAGCGGACGTTGCACTTGTCGATAATTGTCTCGGTCCATATTAAGAACCTACTCATCTTGTCATGACTGGGGAGGACTGGGGTGCCAGTTGGCTTTCCTACTCTTTGTTATTCAACTTGGGACCTTATGCACCTGGCGCAGGCAGGCACTTGCTACATTCATTGTAACCTGTTAATAGTGGGAACAAATATGTATATTATAAATGATACAAAAATATAAGCAAGCTGTGTGTGTATGTATGTATGTATGTATGTATGTATGTATCTATCTATCTATCTATCTATCTATCTATCTATCTATCTATCATCTATCTATCTGTTGAGGCCTAAGCTCGAGTCCCTGTTCGGGCGCCAAAAATGTTGAGACCTAGGCTGCCCCACTTTGGGCGGCCAAAAATGTTGTGGCCCTCTCCACTCCACGCTTGGCGGCCACTTTATCCCGGCCCAAGCTGCTGCTCCAGTC
Source organism: Arvicanthis niloticus (assembly GCF_011762505.2). Taxonomy (NCBI): domain Eukaryota; kingdom Metazoa; phylum Chordata; class Mammalia; order Rodentia; family Muridae; genus Arvicanthis; species Arvicanthis niloticus. Next base: position 3,723,903 of record NC_133436.1, read on the forward strand.
TGCAGGTCAGGGTTCAGCAAGAGAGAGAGTGAGGACGGACTGGAAGAATGGAGACCAGACAGAGTGTGATTCAATCCCATTTATTCTTCAGTCTCTCTTCCTAGTCCAAGTCCCAAGTCTTGAGTTCCTAGTTCCTAGTTCCTAGTTGTACTCCTGTTGTTCTCTTCCGAGTGTTTAATGTGTACTCCTACTCCTAGTGTCTGAATCTCTGTTACTTCAAATTGTTCTCTAAGTTGTACTCTCTAAAGTGTCTGATTCTCTGTTCTCTCTTCTGTCTGCCTCTCCCCTTTATATGTCTCACTTCTAAGCCATGCCTTTTGGTCACACCTATAATCATGCCCTTAGGTCTTGTCTCTAACTCTGATCTCTACACTTCTAAGTCACACTCTTAAGTCACACACCTTTAATCTCACACACCTTTAATCTCACACACCCAAGGTATCTAAACCAAGATTATCAGAGTGTGCTCAGCTGTTGTAGGCTATTGTAATCCAAGTCTCATGTCAGGGTATATGGCTCAAGATGGCTGCAAAGCTGATAGCCGCTTTCTGCTAAAAGTCGGCCCCCAACATCTATCTATCTATCTATCTATCTATCTATCTATCTATCTATCTATCTATTCCCTAGTCCACATCTCCTTGCCATCTTGGACCTCCTGAGAACAAGTGGACTTGAGAACAAGAGGCCTTGCCCTGTACAGGGTACTGAGTTATTCCCAGGCAAACTCAGAGGATTGATGGAATTATACCCTCTAAAGGAGGCTTCTGAAGGGCAGGCATGTCTCATACACCCAGTTCTGTAGTCATGGGTCAGTTAGGAAACATGTGTGCATGCACACAGTGTTTTCTCTCCCTGAATTCCTTGGCCTTGATCTTCTGGGGTCTCCTCTCCACACAAGCCACACTGGCTGTGGGAGGCTCTGCTCTACATATATCTTGGCTACAGGAACTCTTGTGTTCGTGGCCCTGCTGTCTGCAGGAGCAGCACCACTTGTAGTCACACCCTCTCTGGGATGTGCCCAAGGTCACCTGTTCCTATAAGGAACTTTTTCACACCTTGAGTGTTTTGTTTAATTTCAGTTGCTGAAAACCACAGGAAGACTCTGCTGCCTGCTGTCTGTCCAAGTGACATTTAGAGCAGCAGGGGCCCCTCCCCTCCCTCTCCTTCCTCCTTCTTTCTGCCCCCTTCTTCCACTCCCATCTCCCCCCTTCTCTTCTTTAATTCCCAATAACTGACTTAAAGTTTCAGTCCCTCCCTCCTTTCTTGCTCTCTTCCCTTCCCTTTTTTATTTCCTTTCTGCTTTTCTTCCTCCTCCTTCCTCCCTCCTCTTTCCCTTCCCTCATTTTCTTCCTCCTTTCTCCCTTCTCCTTTCTCCCTCCTCCTTTCTCCCTCCTCCTTTCTCCCTCCTCCTTTCTCCCTCCTCCTTTCTCCCTCCTCCTTCCTCCCTCCTCCTTCCCTTCCCTCATCTCTCTCCTCCTTCCTCCTCCTTCCCTTCCCTCATCTCCCTCCTCCTTCTCCCAGTTCTTCCTCCTCTTCCTTTCTTCCCTTTTTCACTCTTGCTGTTAGAACAGTGCTTACTTCCAACAGCTCCTGCAGCCTGCAGTGGGTGTATGGGTGTACAGATGGCTGGTGGTGTGTGTGTGTGTGTGTGTGTGTGTGTGTGACAGCTCTGTGAGCCTCTGAGCTCATGCCTTACCCCAGCTTCACAGGACCTACTTCAGTGCCAATTAATTCTAGCATAGCTAACATATGGTGTACAGAACCCTCATTTCCTATAGAATATATAACTTGCTGCAGGACATCATGAAAAAGCATTATTGAAAATATCTGGGCAGCTTTGGTTCAGTACATTTGCTTAAATTGGGTTACACTAGGCTCACTGCAATTAGCTAAAATAATACATAAAACAATAAGGAGAACTGATGAGATTTTCATCGTAGAGTGTACCGAGGCTCTTGAGAATAGCTATTAGCTCTGAAGTCGCGTCACATTTGCTTAGAATAGATGATGTCATTCAGTTCCTTCCAGGAGAAGAGGAGGGGGAAGGCCACAGAGAGGCCACACAACATACCAACTGTCACTTGGCCGGTAATTGGAATAGACCCCCTTGTGTCTCAGCTTGATCTCTGAACTTCTGTTCAGGCCATTGAAGAATGGCCACTTAAAGTGAATTTGCCTCATGTGAACATTGACATTTAAAACAAACAGTGGTAACGGTTTACTGAGATGTTGGTTTACAAAATTAGAAGGTTTGGAGCAAATTTACTTTCTCACGAGAGGAACATAACTAAGTACGTTTTGCAGTTCCAAGAAGAAAGGAGAGTGAAGTGTGTGTGTGTGTGTGTGTGTGTGTGTGTACAGGCATGTGTTTGTGTATTGGTGTGTGTGTTTGCACCTATATTTATGTATAGGTGTGTGTCTGTATATGTCTGTGTATTGTGTGTGTGCATGTGTGCGTTTGTGTATAGGTATGTTTATGTATACATCCATGTGCGTGTTTGTGTGTAGGTGTATCTATGTGTGCACGTGTGCATATGTATGTGTTTGTGTGTGTGTACACACATGCATGTGTGTGTTTGTGTGTAGGTGTGTGTAACTGTGTGTGTATGTGTGTGTGTTTGTGTGTGTGGTTTTTCTGCATGAATTTTTCTCTTGCATTTGACATCCACCTTGCTTTTTGAGACAGAGTCCCTCACTTTGTACCTGGGGATTGTCAAGGAGGCTAAACTGGCTGGCCAGTGAGCCCCCAGGATATGTCAGTCTCCATCTCCCCATTGCTGGGATTATAAGCGTGTGCTACCAGGTCTGACTCTTTACATAGCTCTGAGGACAGACCTCAGGTTCTCAGGCTGCCTTGGCCTCACCTAGAAAGGTTTTGCTGGTGCTGCATCGTTTCCCAGAGGCCTCTTTCACACCCAGATGACTCTCTGGCTCCTGTGTGAGTTTGCTGATCTATCTTCTTCCTGGTGCCATTAGAGTCTGTCCTCTAAAGTGAACCCCTGTGTAGGTGCGTCAGTCAGAGTGTGATGGCTTTCCATTTTAGTTCATTGAGTGGGATGCTGCAGCCTCCCAGGTGTGTATGTATAGGTGAATGTGTACATGTATGTGTACATGTGCGTGCGCGCGCACACACACACACACACACACACACACACACACACACACTATCTGTTGAATTGCCTAACCTCCATCAATCCACAGGTAACAAACCTGCTGTGTGAAGCAGATCCCCACCCCCTTTTCCTGGCCTGTAAACTTTGAGTTTGGTCATGTGACGTGCTGTGGCCAATGAAGTATTTTGTAGTGGTTTATCATCTCACAGTTTTTTTTGTTTGTTTGTTTTGTTTTTTGTTTTTTTTTTTTCGTTTTTTCGAGACAGGGTTTCTCTGTGTAGACCAGGCTGGCCTCGAACTCAGAAATCCATCTGCCTCTGCCTCCCAAGTGCTGGGATTAAAGGCGTGTGCCACCACCGCCCAGCTCACAGTTTCACTGCCCCTGAGAAAAGCCCAGGTCCTAGGAGGAAGAGAAGTAGCAGATGGCCCAACACTAGGTCCATCTCAGCACACAGCCAGCAGCCAAGCCCAGATTAACCAGCTGACTTGGGGCTGAGTGTTAAAAGTGTTCTCACATGACGTCATGAACCACAGCTGCCGCAGTGGTGCTGCCCAGCAAAGGCAGCCATAGTGTGCAGGGACAGACATCAGCTTTAATGAGGCAGTGTCTGAACTGTCATTGCCCAGGGATTTCTTCTCTGAGGGACAGCTGTGCTCCAGTCATGATGGCATCTTCTGACTTGTAGGGACTCAGGCAACACGTAGCTTGCCTCCCAGAACCTTGAAGAAGTCTACCTCACAGGGCCAAGCGTCACATGGCCAGGGCAGCAGGGTTATCTGGAGGTTGGACTTTGAGTTAACACAGCCTCTGAATTAGGAACATTACAGGTTCTTGCTCTCCTGCATTTTGGGGTGAACTTTCTATCTGGTCAGTTTCCAAAGCAAGGAACACATACACAGACAGATAGACACACAGACACATAGACACACAGGCACACACACACAGATACACATATACAGACACAAACACACACAGAGACATAAACATAGATATACAGAAACATAGTCACACACATGTACACATATGTACATACACATATGTACACAGAGACACACATATACAGATACATATGTACACATGTGCACACGTACAAACACACACACACACACACACACACACACACGCACACCCCTCCTCCGAGGTCCTGCAGGGATTCTCTGTCTAAGCAAGGACAGCAACAACAACAACAACAACAACACTAGGTGCCACCAAAAAGGAGGCTCAGCTCCTTTTCAGAATAAATCATTCAGGTTTGAAGAACCATCTTAGTGAGCTGGTATGGTTTTAACCTCCTCCCAAAGAGAACATCAGGTCTCCAGTCTCAGGCTAAGGAGGCCTGAGGCATAAGAAGCCAGTTTCTGGGAGTTATTCAGAAGCACCATCGTGCTAGGGAGGCTGTCTGACTGCTGGCCTCTGATTGGACAGAGGAGAGGCCCAGTGTTGTTGCTGTTCTTGCTTAGACAGAGAATCCCTGCAGGACCTTGGAGGAGGAAGAGGTATGTGTGTGCGTGTCTGTATCTGTGTCTCTCTGTGTACATATATGCGTGTGCATATGTGTACATGTGTGTATGTATGGGTGTGCCCTAGCTCCCTCCTTGGGGGGCAGTTTTGGCATAATTCCCTCAGCAGTACAGGGAGCATCCCCACGAAGGGTTAGTCGCACCAGTGGGTAGGTCTGCAAGGTTCTAAGGCAAAGTTGGTGAATAAGGATATTTCTGAATAGAGGAAAGGCTGGTGTGCAGGGAATAGAAGGATACAGAAGTGTGTGAAGGCCGGGCGGTAGTGGTGCACGCCTTTAATCCCAGCACTTGGGAGGCAGAGGCAGGTGGATTTCTGAGTTCGAGGCCAGCCTGGTCTACAGAGTGAGTTCCAGGACAGCCAGGGCTACACAGAGAAACCCTGTCTCGAAAAGCCAAAAAAAAAAAAAAAAAAAAGAAGTGTGTGAAGGCCCCTGGGCCACAGGGACCTGACAGCCAAACTACAGCCAAGATGCAAGTAAGAACTTCAAAGGAAGTTTCGTGGCTTCAGGAAAGTATGATATATTTTCTATTATTTAAGGCTGTGACTAAAATCCATAAACAACTTGACAGGTGAAGCTAAGATCCACCAGCCAAGCAGTGGTAAAGCAAGGAGCACAGGGGTGGCCCTGAGGACATTCACTGGGAGAGCTGGAGGTCTAGGGTGGTGAGTGCTACTTCCTGTGTGGGCGGGGATTGGAGCCAAGGTACCCTGTCTGCTTAAGAGCACAACCTTGAGTTCTCCTCATGGGCTTATGAGGAGGAGAATTCCTAAAGAAAGAACCTGGATGGAGCGTGGGAATTGCAGGGCCCTTGGGCTCGTCTCACCTTTTGCATTAGGAACCAGTGTCACTTGTTGCATTAGGATTCCTGTTCTGTCACCTAAGCTGTGAGAAGAAGGACCCTTACAGCTGCACTCCCTGAACCAGAGACTAGATAGGCTTCCCAATGACAAACCATGGTGTAGGCATAAATTCTTTGCAACCTGCTTTTAATAAGGGCTAACCGCTCCTCTAGCCCACCACTCAGCAGAGGTAGTGGAAGAGAAGTTATTAGGATATGGGGGAAGTGAATCTGTTCAGCAATAGTTCTTTGGGGGTGGGCTCAGTCTTCTTGGACAGCAGTTCAGTCCCATAGCAAACACCAAATATGCGTCCACAGCTACTGACCAGTCCTCTAGGCAGGCAGACTCCAGGCACTAACTGGCAGCTAGAGTCCAGTCCTTTCAACAAGCAGACACCAGACAGCTATAGTTCTACCCTGAAGAAACTGCCAGGCCCACCAACTTGCCTGAGGCAAGGCCACAGAAACAGCAAGCTGCTGCAGGAACCTCACGAGCAGTTCTTGGGCGAGTTTCTCTCAATGTCGGAGTATTCACAAGTTGAGGTCAACGATACTACGTAAGGTGAACCAATACATGCCTGTCTTTAACGAAGAATAGAGAGGCGGAGCAAACTGAACCAAAGCTCAGTGCTCCTCTCCCACTGTCTGTGGGGTCATATTTATGCTCCTTCATCCCAGGTCCTTTCATGTGTCTGCTATATTAAAACATCCTTTCACTCATGTCTGCTTCAGGAAAGCAGTCTTTCATGTGTTTGCTTCAGCAAGACATCCTCTCACCTGTGTGCCCCAGCGAAACATCATCTGACATACCTAACTTTCCAAAGAACTAGAAGTTTCCACTTCACCATGGCATCTGTGGGATTCTCCCAGATAAAACCAACCAACCTCAAGAACAGCCCAGAATAGGCCAAAGGCTGTTAGATCCTAACCTAAATTGAAAAAAAAAAAAAAAAAAAAAAGTCTGTACTTAAAGTCTAAGCATATATGCACATAGTATAGACTATGTGATTCAGTCAGCGCCCTACTGCTGTGACGAGACTCCATGACCACAGCAGCTCTTCTAAAGGAAAGCGTTTAACTGGGGCTGGCTTAACAGTTTCAGAGGTTTAGTCCGTTATCATGTCAGGGAGCACACAGCACACAGGCAGATGTGATGCCAGAGAAGCACATCTGGATGGGCAGGTACCAGGAAGAGAGAGATACTGGGCCTGGCTTGTGCTTTTGAAACCTCAAAGCCCATCCACAGGAATAGACTTCCCTTAATAAGGCCACACCTCCTAATCTTTCTCAAGTAGTGTCACGCCCTGATCACCAAGTATTCAACTCTATGAGCCTATGGAGGCCATTCTTATTCAAACCACCACACTACGTTGTATCTTTAACACAGTAGAGGCAAACACCACCTTAATATGAACACACAAGCCCAGAATTGGTTCACATCTCTCTACATGTCTCACACACACATACACACATATGCACACATACATATACACTCATATATACATATACATACATACAAACACACACATACACATATACATATATATATACAGCACACATACATACACACATGTACAGATGTATACATACATCCACATCCACACATGTACACACACACATACACACACAAACACACATACACACACAAACACACATACACACACAAACACACATACACACACACACACATACACACACAAACACACATACACACACAAACACACATACACACACAAACACATACACACACAAACACATACACACACAAACACACATACACACACAAACACATACACACACACACATACACACACAAACACACATACACACACAAACACATACACACACAAACACACACACACACAAACACACATACACACACAAACACACATACACACACACACACATACACACACACACACACACAAACACACATACACACACAAACACACATACACACACACACACACATACACACACATACACACACAAACACACATACACACACACACATACACACACACACACATACACACACAAACACACATACACACACACACACACATACACACACATACACACACAAACACACATACACACACACACACACATACACACACATACACACACAAACACACATACACACACACACACATACACACACACACACACACATACACACACAAACACACATACACACACAAACACACATACACACACACACACAAGCTGCAATTTGTAGCTGGTTCTGACTTTTAGGCAGGAGTTGCTGGGGAAAGGCCTCAGAGGGTCACCAAACTAATGGCTGACATGGTTGGATTTTTTTCTCCCCTCGTATTTACTGATTCAGGTTATTTTATGCAAGAGAATGCAACTCTGAAATCTGTGGTTTTCAGAGAGAGGGGGTGAGGTGCACCCCTGTTTGGGCAAAGATACACACTGGTATCTTTGGGAAAGGTGCTGCCTGGCTCACCCTGGTTCTTTCTAGGCCAAAGCCTTACATGAGGAAGTGGCTGGCAGGTATACCTCAGGCACCAAGATGTTTACCATTCATTATGACAAGGGAGCTGAGATAAAGGCCACCTTGAAGGCTGGTAAACTCAGCTGTTACCATGGCACCCAGTGGCTGGGTGGCATTTCTCCTGTTATGATGGTGTGACAGCATGCTCTCATTCAGAGAATTCGTTTCTGTGCCTTGGAGCTGAGGCCTCTCCTCAGCCTCCTGCCACAATGTTCAATAAAGAAGGCCACCTCCTTCATGTCCACGAGTGGAAGAAGGCACATATCCTGTACTATCCAGGTTTATTTTTGTTTCCCCTGAAGTCTGTAAGACGTTAAGGATGGAAATAATGGATTAATTATTTTCTATTTTTCCAGGGCCAACCAAGATGAACACACAAGGCAAGAACTAGACAATGCCAAATGGATATGGGGGTTGGGGAGGGGGCAGGGGTATACAGTAATTGCTTAGCTAATGCCAAATGACGATCCAGAAATGGTTTGTGGAAGCAATGTTAAGTGAGCCTCAGTGAGCATTCCACCTCTGCACTGAACCCCTGTCATAATCAACCTAGGTACCTGATGGCTTTGGAGCTGCCTGCCTCTAAGGAGAATTGTCTCCCAGGAGGCGTCTGGTTCTAAGCGGTGGGCGTGACTTCACATGCCTTTGCGAGCATATATACATGTGCATGGTGCCTGTGAGGTGACCTAGGAGCCATCATTTGGTGACAGGGGAGGGATGCTCTCCACCAACTGACAGGAATGCTGATTATAAACTACCTTTTAAGATTCCAGCTTCACATGTTTGACTTCATAAACGGTTCCGCGTTTCCGGTGCTGAGTATGCAGTTGGGGTGTTGCCGTATTGCTGGGACATTGGGGCAGAATAGTTAATGCAGATGATTGCCTGTAACGATGGTCTCTGGAAGTGCCTGGCTGATTAAATGCCGAAGGAGGAGTGCATAATCGTTGGAATTTCAATTAAACACTGGTTTTGTATTATCAGAGGAAGAAGCAATTTCATTTGCACTTCTTCGGGCCTCAGCTCCACAGCCCTGTCAGACGCTTGCGGATTCTGTCTCTGCGCCATGCAGCCAAACTGCATCTCCAGGCCTGGACTTCAGTCTGTGCCAACATCGGTCCACCCAGAGCAGCAGAGCGTAGCTCAACAGCCTCCATTCCTTTCAGGGACCTCGGGGATGCTCTCCTCCAGGCCTTTTACATTAATTACCATAGAAAACCCGGTTTGCCCAGAGGTAAAGAGTTGTGTGCAGACAGAGCCCACTGGGGTTTTGGGTCCAGAGTTAAATGCTCTGAGAGTCAGTCACCGTGCAAGCTTAATGAGAAACAGCTCCGGTGAGGATGCTCTGAGCCACCAATGCCAGAGGAGCAGCAGACTTCAGATCTAGAGAGAGCCTGAACTACAGCCCCACAGGGAGCTGCCCCACCTCCTCATTTTCTTTTTCCTCTCTCACATCATCTCCTCTCTCACCTGCTCCTTCCTCTACCTCCATCTTTTCTTTTCTCCTCATCCTGGTCCTCCTCTTCCACCTGCCCCAATATCTCTTCTGAAGGGCCACTCTGTCCACTCCTCTCTCAGTGTACCTCCTCAGTGTCTGTCACTGACTGTGGTGTTCGTTTCTAAACCTGTGTACACTGGGCTCTGCTCTCTGCTCCCCAGTACAGAGATTTCTCCAGTTGCTTTCTGGTTTCAGGGCCTGGGTCACCATGGGAAGTGGTGGCTTTTAGTGACCGTTGGCTCTGAAGCCTCCTGCCTTCTCTGTGTGGCTTCCTTTCTAAGAGCAGAACATCTGTGGCCCTTGGTTTGGGAATAACCTATTGCCCACTTCCTCCCTCGGTGGTCCTGTCCTAAGAGAGCCCAGACACATTCACACAAGACCCTGGAACAGGCCACCACTGCTGCTTCCATATCGTACAGAGGAGTGGACAGGGTGATAACCATGTGTACAAGTTTGAGTCCAGCAGTTTCACGTCATGAAGTCATCTTTCTCAACATGGTTCAAGGCGTTCCTCATGTGCTCACAGTCACAATGAAGTACATGTACCTCCATCAGTGCTGGTCAAATAAAACTAGAGTGCACCCAGCACTCAATGGTGCTCAACGGTAATGAAAGGCTGTCCTGGGTTTTCCTACTGCTGTGCTCGACACCACAACCAAAAGGAACTTGGGAAGTGTAGTGGTTTGAACAGGTTTGGCCTCCATAGACTCATGTGTTTGAATGCTTGGCTCACGGGGACTGATGCTTTTAGGAGGTGTGGCCTTGTTGAAATAGGTGTGGCCTTGCTGGAGGAAGTGTGTCACTGAAGGGACGGGCTTTGCCAGTCTTCTTCTGACTGCCTTTAGAACAAGATATAGAACTCTGAGCTGCTCCTGCACCATGCCTGCCTGGATGCTGCCATGCTTCCTGCCATGACGATAACCTATAAGCCTATAACCTCAGAACCTATAAGCCAGCCCCAGTTAAATGCTGTCTTTTAGATGAGTTGTCTTGGTCATGGTGTCTCGTCATAGCAATGGAAATTCTAATTAAGACAGGGATGAAAGGGGTTATTTTATCTTTTTTTTTTTTTTTTTTTTTTTCGAGACAGAGTTTCTCTGTATAGCCCTGGATGTCCTGGAACTCACTCTGTAGACCAGGCTGGCCTCAAACTCAGAAATCCGCCTGCCTCTGCCTCCCAAGTGCCGGGATTAAAGGCATGTACCACCACCGCCCGGCTGGGTTATTTTATCTTACACTTCATACTTCATCTTCAGGGGAAGCCAAGCTAGGAACTCAAGTGGGCCAGGAACCTGGAATCAGAAACAGAGATGAATGAGGGGTGCCGTTTATTGGCTTGCTCAGCCTGCTTTCATAGGTAACCCAGGAACACCTGCCCAGAAGTGGCACCACCCATGGTGGTCTGGGCTCTCCAGTGTCAGCTATTAATGAAGAAAATACCTGTACCGACTTGCCTTTCCTACAGGCCAATCTTAAAGAGATATTTTCCTAACTGAGCTTCCCTCTTCAACAGATGACATAGCTTGGATCAAGTTGACCAAAAGTATAACAGTATCTGTAACTGTTCCTAGTTCCCATGTTTATTACCATGTTCTTATTGCCTTTGTTGTGATATTGTTGTTACTTTAGCACATGTTCCTGTTGAAACAGAGACAGAGGGTGAACAGTCTTCTGGGTGAGGGAGTGGCAGCATCGTTCATCCTGGTTGCACCCCCCTTCATCATTTAGGGTGCTGTGTCAGGCAACTAGCCATCCTTCCCAGTCTGTAGAACAGATGTCCCCTGTGATGTCCTCACAGGGTAAAATCATCCAGTGGTGCATTTCTAGGTGTCCCCGTTGTTCAGCCACGTCGGACTGTTTTCCTTTGCTCCCAGGGCATTACTTTTTGCAGCCCTAGGTGTGGACTTTGCTGTGAGTTGACCCCCAGGGAGAGACAAGTGGGAGTCTGGAGTGCACGGCCATGAAAATGGATCCGCTTTAGAACCACAGGTACCGCCAGCCTTTGTGTGAAACTGCCTCAGTCATTTCCGTCACTAGTATTGGGACAGACAGCAAGCTCAGCTGTTCTTTGGGGCCACTTTGAGTGACTGACTGACCGTTTCGTGAGGTGGCAGGGCTTCTTTTGACCTCCTCCTTTTTGGCTGCATATTCTTGCGCTCATTGCTCCAAGACAGAGCAAGAGCTGTGGATTTGCGCTTCTTGGTGCTTGTTTTAATGGCGAGCTCAGAAAGTATGTTTTAATTCTGCAGTTTTAATTCACGGACAGCTTCTGTTCTAAGAATCTGATGTCTCATGAGTTGATTTCTCCCACCTGTCTTCCTCTCCCTCCTTCCTTACCCCCCTCTTCTCTCTCTCTCTCTCTCTCTCTCTGAGAAAAAAATCTAGAGTGTCATTTTTGACATTGACTTTGAAATGATGATGTGTGTGTTGCTCTGTGGGCTAAGCTCTCAATGTGATTCCGAGAACCCCCTGGAGGCTAATGACAGTATATCATCTCGAACAAGAAGAAGACTCCTTTAATTTCAACTAGAACATTCTTTTCTTCTTCTTCTTCTTCTTCTTCTTCTTCTTCTTCTTCTTCTTCTTCTTCTTCTTCTTCTTCTTCTTCTCTTCTTCTTCTTCCTTCTCCTTCTCCTTCTCCTTCTCCTTCTCCTTCTCCTTCTCCTTCTCCTTCTCCTTCTCCTTCTCCTTCTCCTTCTCCTTCTCCTTCTCCTCCTCCTCCTCCTCCTCCTCCTCCTCCTCCTCCTCCTCCTCCTCCTCCTCCTTCCTTCTCCTTCCTTCTTCTCCTCCTCTCCTCCCCCTCCCCTTCCCCTCCCCCTTCCCCTCCCCCTCCCCCTCCCCTCTTCCTCCTCCTCCTCCTCCTCCTCCTCCTCCTCCTCCTTCTCCTTCTTCTTTCATACTGTAAGCGTTTCTTTTTTTTCAGTAGTTCCACCGAAGGATGACTTGCACAGGACAGACCTGTAAACAATGGGAGTCAGAGCAGCACTAGCTCCAGACATGGGAGTACAGCCATTCCTTTGTCCCAGTAATTCTATGATCTGTGAGGTTGTAGCCTAAGAAACACAAGGGGAGCAGACGGAAGGCCTTCTCCCTAGTGCCTGAAACAAACATCTGCCCCTCCCTGTTTGTCCCAAAGCTTCCCTCCTCAACACCTAGGCTTCCTCCTTCCTATCTTAGTGTCCGGGCCCTGGGGAGCAGTGGACATGAAGCTGCAGGCCTGCCTGCCTTCATGGGCGGCAATGGCTCCTGTGAGCACTCAGTATGGTCTTGGAGAGAGTGGTAAGAGAACTGCCCAGCTCTAGGCCAGGGGACTCCAGCTGGTTGTATTCCAAATGCTCTTCATGGCAAGGGCAGCTTGTGTCCTCACTCAGGGCAGGTCAGGGATGATAGCCATGGAAAGTCACCCAATACATCATGCTAGCTCCTTACTCCAATGCAACCATCCTGGGGGTAGCCTCTGCTCCAGGAACTGATATTCAAATGAACCAGGAGGTTCAAGTAGACAAAGGTCCAGAAGAAAGATGAGTGATGTTCACCTGTGTTAGCATTAATCTGGCCTCTTTCTTTTAAAAAAAAGATCATAAACCTGATGTCTCCAGTTCCTGTGAACAGGACCTCATTTGGAACAGAGTCTTTGTAGGTCAAGGGTAGGCCTGTTTTCTTGTTGTTTTGAAAGAAGGAAAAGCTAGGTGGGGAAATGGAGACTCAGCAGGAGGGCATGAGGTGACAGGGTTAGAGGATACCTTATGCAAGCCAAGGAAAACCAGAGACTACCAGAAGACTCTGGGACTTTCAGAAGACTTCTAGAGAACCTTATGAAGACTCTCTCCATCCCCACCTAGGGCAAGGCTCTGTGGACACCACCATTTCCAACATCCAGTGAGCACACATGTTCTATTCTCAGCTTGAGGCCTGTTGTGGCCGGCTCTAAGACACATCTTAAACCTTCTCTACTCTCAAGTCCTTTTGGCCCAAGAAATTTTTATCCAACCTTAGGTATACAGGAATATAAAATAGGGATGTAAGTCAAACATTTATTGATTATAAACCATAATTGTTAGGATAAGGCAGCGAAAAGTCCCTTGGTGGTCTGAACCCATAGAGGGTAGATCATGCCTCAAAACGGGTCTAATGGAGAGGTCTCTTGGGGGAGGGGTGAGCAAAGGGTCATCAGAGAAGGGACATGAGAGAGTTATAGAGACAGAGTAGGAACATGTGAGAGAGATAGAAACAGGCAGGCAAACAGACAAGGAGACAGGGAGAAAGGGGGGGGGGGGCACTAAGATGTCAATAAAGACCTTTTAAAGGTTGCCTGTATTGCACAGGAAAATACACAGCTCACAGGGACAATGGAAGTGTGCTGGGCCTGGCAGTAGCATGATGTAAGCAGCTGAGTCACTGAGAGGCAAGCTGGGAGAGCGCCTGATTCACAACATTAATGAAACCCTCTTTGAGACAGTTCTTTGGAATATTTATGATTTTGCCATTTATTAAACACAATAGAGAATTTGCATACTAATGGGACGGACGTTGCTTGTTTATTTCAACACACAGAATTAAGTCTTGGCTAAATGTTTGATAGTGCAGGGCACATAACATTTTCATTTTCAGAGCTGATTGATATTTTGGCTCTATGAGGGTCAACGCTGAGCTGCCTCTTCACATAAATCAGCAGTGCCGAATGGCAGTCCGCTTAGGATCATTTCAGAAACCATTGGAAATTCTGTCCTAATCTTAAGACAAATGGACTGCTTGGCTTAAAAAGGAAAAACCAGCTGTAATTTAAGTACTCAAATTGCAACTTAAAAAAAAAAAAAAAAAAAACTGTACTCTGCTGTGTGTGGTGATAAATATACCCTTAACCTTAACACTCAGGAGGCAGAGATGGGTGGATCTCTGTGAGTTTCAGGTCAGTCTGCTTTGCGTAGTGAGTTCCAGGACAGCAAGGATTAGTCAGACCCTGTCTTACAAAACCAAAAGAAAACAACCAAACCTTCTGGCACAATCCAATCCAAAGATGTACTCATTTGAATGTACCGTAAATGCAATTCATAATACGTGTTGGTGTCATGCCTGAGCAGAGGAGTTTCATGCAATGTTCACTAGTATGACGCGTGTCGTGGCAGCACACAGATACAAAGATCACGTGTCATGGGTTCAGAATAAAGCCTGCAGAACATGGGTTCAGAACCAAGCCTGCAGAAGTCTATTGAAGGAACAAGGGTGAGCGTTGACACAAACACCTGTGATCCACCATGCTTTTAATGTTGAATGGATTTTTTTTTTTTTGTTTGCTGCATGTTCAGAAAGCGTACACTTCCCTGAAATTCAGTAATCTCCATGTGGTGGTTTGAATCTGAATGTCAGGAGGCTCAAACACTTGAATACTTGGTTCCCAGGTGATGGGTTGTTGGGAGGGATCAAGAGGTGTGGCTTTGGGGCTGGAGAGATGGCTCATTGGTTAAGAGCATTGACTGCTCTTCCAGTAGTCCCAAATTCAATTCCCAGCAACCACATGGTGGCCTACAACCATCTGTAATGGGATCTGATGCCCTCTTCTGGTGTGTCTGAAGACAACTATAGTGTACTCATATGCATAAAATAAACAATTCTTTGAAGGAAAAAAAAGAGGTGTGACCTCCTTGAAGGAGTGTCCATGGTAGACTTTTAAGTTTCAAAAGCCAACACCAGACCAATGTGCTCTCTCTCTCTCTCTCTCTCTCTCTCTCTCTCTCTCTCTCTCTCTCTCTCTCTTCATGCCTGTCTGGGTAGCAGGATGTACATTCTCAGCCCCATGCCTTCCGGCCACCGTACTTCCCACCCTCCCACTGTGATAATGGACTAACCCTTTACAATTGTGAGCAAGACTCCAGTTAAATGTTAAGAGTTGCCTTGTCCAGGGTGTCTCTTCACAACAATAACTAAGACGTTCTACATTCAGTCACGTGACTCCATATGAGGCTCATGAACCATAGTTTAAGATGCTGTATTCCTAGGACCAACCAGGCCTGTAACAGAACAAATAAGTAGCTACACTGAAAAAAAATCCTCATAGACACTGGGCTCCACCCCGCGGCTCCACCCCTCGGCTCCACCCCTCGGCTCCACCCCGCGGCTCCACCCCGCGGCTCCACCCCCAGTTCCACCCCCGGCTCCACCCCTGGCTCCACCCTTGGCTTCGTATTTCATCCACCACTAGAGAGCCAGAAGACAGAACAGAGTGTTCCCCAGCACAGGCTGAGTGACTTTAGATTAAAGCCCCTCTGTGCTGGGTGCAGAGTTCCTGCAGACTCCCACTCCTCCACCTGACACAGGAGTGCAGCTTGGCTCGTCTGAGTATTGTTGGAGCTCTGAGTATTGTTGGAGCTCTGAGTATTCTTTAGAGCTCTGTGTGCTCCCCACCTCACAGGGAAATATCACTCACAGGGAAGTATCACTTCCGGTCCTGGAGCTAACCATGTAGTGTTGTTTCACTGTCTCCTGACTTTGACAGCAACAGGAGTGATTTTGATCCCCATCACGCCAGCCTTCGGCATCTTATTGAGGACTCTTATCTTTGCCAGGGGCAGGGTTGTTTCTAGATAGAACCCAAATGCATGTTTCCCTTTTGACTCTTAGCTTCAAGTTTTACCCGGGAACACACATGTGTGGGTTTTCATCCCTCATGTCCTGCTTCCCCTCTGCAGAACATTCTCTAATGAGGGGTGCACACATTTACCCCTGGAGGTAGATGCCTCTCTGGGCTCCCAACAGATGGACTGTAATGCAAGCTTACCTCTATCTCCACTCACCCTGACTGTGCTCCCTGCAGGTACCTGGGGATGAAGGAGGGTTCTGCTGTACCTGCTGCTCTGGGGCTCAGAGAACAGGAGAATCCAGTCCCCTACTTCTGATTCTAGGGACAGCAGTTTTGCTAACTGGATGGCACTGTTCAATGAGTCCCTATGCTCACTGAGTTTCTGTTGGCTTCTCCCCACTCTTGTCCTGTAACCAAACACCAATAGCACAAACCACTTAGATTTCCTGCTGTTTTTCATCTAAACGGCACTGAGATGCACTCTAAATGTGAGAATTTGAAAAGGAAAAAAAAAAAAAAAATGCTTTGGCCCTGTCACCCTGAGGAAGTGTCTCCAGATCTGAGGAGCTCATTTCCAGCTGAAGTAGTAGATACTTTTGTTACGTGCCTACTGTGTGCCAACACTGTAAGTGCCTACTGTGTGCCAACATTGTACTCAACACTGGGCTTGTAGTTTCACTACATTTACCAAAGTCCCAGCAGGTTTTTGCTACCATCACGGAAAAGGTGAGAAGGCTGGCTCAGGACAGCAAAGCGCCTACGATTAGTTACCGGAGGGCTGTAAACTATGCTTACACATGTGCCACACACTCCTGAATGCTGATCCACATGTGACATCTGTAGCTCAGGCACACACGTACACAAGGAACACTCTGGGCTCCCACACACCCGCACACAAAGAACATATAAGATACATAAACACTTGTATACACAGAGCTTCCAATGCATGGGCATGTGTGTGCATCATGCACACACTTGCACATGGAGCCCATGGCACATACACCTGTACACATGGAAAAACACAGCATGCATACACACACACACACACTTGCAGAGAGAGAGAGAGAGAGAGAGAGAGAGAGAGAGAGAGAGAGAGAAAGAAAACTACAGCATATGCATACACCCACATCCATGTAACCCACAACACAAACCTACCAGCATGGAATCACTAGCACAGACACACCTACACACACCAAGCTGACAGACAACTCCTTTGCACACATTTGACCGTCCTCCATACAAAAATCAAATCAAAACAAAACCACCCTGTTATGTTCTGAGTTTGGACGGACTCAAGCCAAGACACGTGATGGGGTAGGGGTGGGGCTCCAACTCTTCTGGGCTTTGTAGCTTGGCTGAGTAGTGAACCAGAGGGAGTAGAGTCTGCCACTGGGGGTGGGGGTGGGGAGACTGCAGGTGCACTGGGGGAAGGCATCCTCAGCCTGTCCTCACTACACCCTCTGTTCCTGCCACAGACCCCTGTGAGTGCTTTCTGGAACCAGCGGAGCTCTGCTAGGTCTTTAAGACCAGAGGGCTGGCTGCAAAAATTGTACCTTCTTGTATTGCTGCTGTGAAGGTCAGGCCCAAAAGGTCTCCATTATCTTCATTCCTGTGATACAAGTTCCAAACCTGTCCTGGAACATGTTCAACCTGCCTTGCTGCCTTTCCTCTCAGATAGAGACCTCAGTCTTCAGCGATTTAGGAACCAGGTGTCTTCAGTCATGACCTGCTTGCCCTACCGCAGATTCCCAGAGCCTTTCAGACATGAATGGGCAGAGTCATGCCTCAGGCTGTTATGCTCCTCAGAGGATCAGCCTATGGTTCTGGGACTTGAGGGTAAGGGGGGCAGGATGTTGTTGAAGATGAGAAGTGAAGAGCAAAGTCGAGACTCTTCTCCAGACCCTTCCCAGGTGGGACCTGGTCCCTGTAGCCATGTGATCCTGCACCTGACTGGAATTTTAAGTAGGTTCCGAGTAGGTGTGGGCTACCTCCCCAGCTGGTGTCCATTGTACCTCTGATGTCACACTTGTAACCACTACCCTTTCTGGTCACTATTCAGGAGTCACAGTGAAGACTAGGAGTCTCTGTCTTCCTGCATTCAGCATGATCAAGCTCCAGATTCGTGTGTGTGTGTGTGTGTGTGTGTGTGTGTGTGTGTGTGTGTGCCTCCCCTGTAACCAAGTCTCCTCTGATTTTTTCCAAAACAAAAGAGGTTGTAGCTAATCCCCAGTAACTGGTTTACACACCTGAGAATGCCAGAGGTCCCTGGGTCTTGGGGTTCTCACCTATCTCTCTGTCTCCTTTTCTCTCCTAAGCCCTGTGTCACTTTAGAGCCCTTCCTTCCCATGCATCCCACAGAGAATGTGCAGTGTGCACCCATTATAGCGTGAACACAGACAGTTAACATCTTCCTTTTATCTTTTTCTTTTCCATTTGTGTGTGTCTATGTGTTCCGCACCTGTGCATCTGTGTGTATGTTTCTATGTATACACACATGGGCATATGTGTGTGTCTGTGTGTTCTGCACCTGTGCATCTGTATATATGTTTCTATGTATACACACATGGGCATTTGTGTGTGTCTGTGTGTTCTGCACCTGTGCATCTGTATGTATGTTTCTATGTATACACACATGGGCATATGTGTGTGTCTGTGTGTTCTGCACCTGTGCATCTGTATGTATGTTTCTATGTATACACACATGGGCACATGTGTATGTGGGTGCATATACATTTGCTCATTTTTGTAGAGGCCTGAGGTTGTTGACATTAGGAATCATCTTCACTTTCTCTTCTGCCTCATTCAATGAGATAGGGTCTGTCAATCAAGCCCAGAGCTTGCCAACATGGCTAGTTGTGCAAGCCAGCTTGCTTTGGGGATTCTGTATCTGCCTTCTCAGTCTGGAATTACAAGTGGGCTGTCATGCCTGCCTGGCATTTTTATGTGGGTTGTGGGGATCTGAACTCTGCTCTTCATCCTTCCTTGGCAAGCACTTAACCACTGAGCCATCTTCCCGGCCAACTTCAGGAAGAGGGACCACCACAGGTCCACCTGTGCACACAGGTGTTGATACCCGGGGGCTTGAGGAACACGTTCTGGCTGCTTCTGCACAAGGCCATAACCTTCTAAACAGAAATTTACTAAACATGATTTTTGTCTTGGGTTTCTGTTGCTGTGAAAAGACACCATGACCAAGGCAACCCTCATAATGGACATTTAATTGGGGCTGGTTTATAGGTTCAGAGGTTCAGTCCATTATCATTGTTCAGGAAGCATGGCAGCATCCAGGTGTGGAGCTGGAGAAGGAGCTGGGAGTTCCAGATCTCCATCCAAAGGAAGCTAGGAGCACACTGACTTCTAGGAAGCAAGAAGGAGGGTATAGAAGCCTATCTCCACAGTGACACACTTCCTCCAACAAGGCCACACCCACTCCAACAAGGCCACACCCACTCCAACAAGGCCACACCCACTCCAACAAGGCCACGCCCACTCCAACAAGGCCACTCTCTGTGTTAAGCATATTCAAACCTCCACAATTCTGGAGATTGAAGGCCAAGATTAGGTTTATGGTGATGGTGACTTTCTGATTCATAGTGGCACCTCTCAAAATCCCACCAGGCGGAGGAACTTTCTGCAGTCTCTGTGAGGGTGCTGACTTCCCCATGATTACCCGCATGACCTCATCACCTCCGTAAGCCTGCCTCCTAACACTGGCTTCTTGGAGAAGTTTCCACACTTGACTTTGGAAACACAGACCACAGCTCCACCAGCAAGGTAAATTGTTCCCAGACATTCGATAGAACTTTCTAGCAACTCCAGAACATGAATTGAGCAGGTGATGTCAGGTCAGAAAAGCACTTTCAGAATGCTGATGCCAGGGTCTGGCAGTGGTGGTACACACCTTTAATCCCAGCACTCAGGAGACAGAGGATGCAGCCTCTGACCCCCACAGAGCTCCACCCTTCTCCCTGCATTCTGCCCTTGGATGAGGCAGACTCTACAGACCCTCTGCCTCACAGGCTGAGCCAGGGTGTTGACAGTTGGTTTTCCAGAAGCCCTCATCATTCTGAAGTCATGCCTGTCCTCAGTGTGGCTGGCTGAGGGACACATGGAAGCATGTTTAAGCCAAGCCCTTGAGCGGTACCTCCTGGTACCTGACTCCAACCCCAGTTCACAAAGAAAACAAAATAAACACAGCGTTGAAATCGGGATTTTTTTTCCCTTCAGTCAATACAGAAAATATCTGGAAACCGCAGTTAACACTGGGTGTTCTGCTAGCAAACACTTTTCCATTTTCCTCTTGTGGTTTTATTTGTCAATATTTGAATTGTTACGTTGATTGTTATAATGTTATGACTTCCTTTCTACTTCAAATAATTTCCCCATTTTACCTCATTTTATACCCACAATTTCGTGGGGTTTTTTTTTTCCCCTAAAATATAGTCTCTGCAATTGTACATTTCTAAGCCTCCAGGAAAGCAGCACTTGGAACGAGGCTGGCCCCTGACCAGCTCAGCCCCTCCTCACCTGGGTCTATCTAGAGCTGGAACTTGGACAACCTAAGACCCAGGGTCTTGATCCACTCTAGAAGTTTGATCTGGTTCTTTCTCCCAACCCCATACTCCCAGAAATAAGACTCAGATTCAAAATATATTTACAAATACCTTGGCGGTATAGCTAGGCTCTTCTCTGGCAAGGTCATAAGTTAGACAACCCATTTGTTCTAATCTGGTTACCTGTGCTCAGGTACCATGAGTCCATCTTGTCACATCTTCCTAGGCGAATCTCGAGCCTGGCTCTATCCCAGAATTCTCTCTGTCTCCCTGATGTTCTACCCTTTCCTATAGGCCATTAGTTTTCTAATTGACAGGTGACGTAACCATACAATAGATATTATATTCTCTCTACCATCCACCAACAGCCTGTTTTCCATTTGTTGACCTCCACGGGGCCTGAGCATGAGCAGTTGGGTACATACATACACTCCCTGAGAGTTCTCAGCCTCTGCCCTCCTCAGGGATGCCTGGAAGGGCCCAGGCTGTTCCCTCACCCCAACTTCCTTCAGTGCTCCCCTCTTTCCTGCTACCCTCCATCTCCCTACTCTCGCCCCGACTCCCCTGTCAGGCCCACTGCCAAGTACTTCTGAACATCCCTCATGTTCTTTACTCTCTGCCTTTGTTGGCTTGGCTCCTTTTTTTCTGGAAAGTTCTTTCTCCCTGGTGACCAGATCCTATTTGGTGACAAAAATCACCATATCTGACACCATGGGACCATGGCCACTGGCTGGCCATTGCTCTAAGTGGAGTTCACATCACCTTTATCCTCTCAGTGTGAGAGCACATGTACTGCAGGCATGTGAGGTTGGGAGGTTATATATTGATGGTGTTTGGTAGATTATAAAAATCATGTAGCAACTGCCCATAAGTGGCCCGTCAGTGCTGGTCCCACTTAGCAGTCTGATGCGAGAGTCTTTCTTGGGACAAGAGTCCTGGTTGGTGTGGCATCTGTGTTTCTCAGCTGTTTGTACAGCTCACAGGGAGGTGCCTATGGTGGGCCCTCTTGGAAAGCAGTGGGGTGTGGCCCTCAATTCCTGGGTGGGTATTAGAGTGAATCACAGTGAAGGAGTGTGCACACTGTGGTCACAGCTCAGTGTTCTCAGTAACACCCGGTCTCCTGTAAGCCAATCTGCTTCTCCTACCAAGGGGCCTGTCGCCTCTGAGGTGCAGCAGGAACAGCATGCTGACTCAACAGTGACACATTGAAGGTGACCCAGTTGTCAGCGTGAAGTTCTAAATTAGAGGTAGCTAGAATCTCTCTTCAGAACCACCTAACTGCTGGCCACAGGGTAGTCAGTTTTGCATTGAAAATTTAATTTCAAAGTAAGTCATATGAAAAAAAAATTTTTTTCAGAGCTAAAACTTCTGCAGTTGCCCTTGGGAAGGTGGAGGGTTGGATGAATTTGCTGGACTATTTACAGGTGTCTTTTTGTGTTTAAACTAGTCCCGGTAGGCATATGGCATCGGGGGAGGGTGCTCAGTATAGTACCATGCCCTGAGATGCCCTGAGTCAGTGTCCTGCCCACCTCTGGGCATCCTTACTTCCATGGATAGCAGACTATGAGGATGAGCCTGGGAGGTCATGGTTTACCATGAGCTTGGGAAACAGGGTGCAGTTCACTGGGGAGAGCTGATGCCCAGTACCAGGGCCCTATGGGAGTGGGGTAGGGATCAGAGAAGGGGGAGTGGAGCATGCAGCAGAGACCTCTGGAGAACTAACTAATGAATGGAGAGGCTGTGAAAATGCACAGAGTGGGAGGTACTTATGCTAAGTAGCCAAGGGTTCTAGGCTGCAGGGATTAAGGCGTCCATAGGAAGCAGGGAAGTGCTGTCAGGATAGAGGGAGTACAGGCTGGATGACACAGGATGTTCCCTCCTGGTACTTGGTGATCCCCAGTAACCTGCTAAGTCTCCGCTGAGGTGTACAAGCACAGTGCCCAAGCCTTTAGACTTCCCATCTCAAATTGGGTGAAATGACCTAGGGCAGTGGTTCTCAACCTGTGGGTCTCAACCCTTTTTGGGGGGTGGGGGTAGGGGATCAAACCCCACAGAGTCCTCATATCAGATATCCTGCATATCACATATTCACATTATAACTCATAACAATAGCAAAATTGCAGTCATGAAGTAGCAACAAAAGCATTTTATGGTTAGGGGTTACCACAGCGTGAAGAATGGTACTAAATGGTCACATGGGTTGAGAATCACTGAGCTAGTGTCAGAGGCTCTGGGTTGGTGGGCAAGCACTTACAGTCCATTTGATCCGCTTCTGTCTGGCCCACACACACCAGCCCTGCCTCAGACAGTGAGGGGTAGGACCTTCAACTTCATTTTGTGTAAGTGGGGACATTTTGTAGCCTTTACATTTTAAAGAAATTTGTTAATATGTGTTAATTATCAGAAAACATGAAACACTAAAGCCTGGGTGTGGGGACTTCTGTATTGAAATGGGCATAATTCCATTTGGCTCAAGTTCTGGATTCCAGGCCCACCAGGACCAAGCTGTTCATATCAGTGACACCTTACAAACAAGAGGACAGTGGCACAAACCCCTTAACATCTTTTCTTCAGTGACAGTCACTATAGCATACAGTTTTTATAGCATGGTCATTCAAGCATCACTCCTGGCCACGGTCCCTTCCTTACCTTTACTAGTGGTTAAGAATAGCCTGAGAACAAAATGGGACAGGCTGGGGAGAAGGGCAGCCGCCTCCTTGTTTGGTGACTCTCATTACAGGTGCTACATCCTGGGGTGTGAACAGCACCCACAGGCAAGGACCCAGGCATTCCTCAGCTTCAGAAGTGCATAGTTTAATTTTTTGTTTTTTATGTTCTGTAGAATTAAGGATCTGCTTTTTAAAGTTGCTTTTAAGTTCTATTCCGTTGCTCAGACTGTTAAAATTACTAGTTCCCTGGGAGCTGAAATGCTTCTCAGTTCTCTTTGTGGTTCTGAGAGAATGTCTTGTAAGGTATTAAAAACCACTCCTGGACTGATTAAAACATGGGGCCAGGGAGACACACCTCTCTTGGTTCTCATCGCCTTAGAGAGGGTGCAGGCATTAAAGGTGATGAGGTACTTCAGTGAAGTGCTGGGTGTGGCCAGCGTTGGTTTCCACCCCGCCCCAGCCCACAGCTCTCATGGGATCTTGGGAGTCTCACGGGCCCCTTCACTCCTGATTACAAATCCCCAGGGATTCTGGGCCACCCCTTTCTTTTCTTTAATTTCTTTTCTTCTCTTCTCTTTTCTTCTTTTCTCTTCTTCTTCTTCTTCTTCTTTTTTTTTCCTTTTTGATTCTGTTGTTTTTATTTCAAGATGATGTCTCACTGTAACTCTGGCTGTCCTAGGATACACCCTGTAGAACAGGCTGGCATTGAACTCACAGAGATCCACCAGCCTGTACCTCCCGGGTGCTGGGACTAAAGGTGTGTGCCACCATGCCTGGCCTGGCCTTTCATTTTCTTTGGCAGAAATGAGATCATAGGAGAACGTTTCACTGCTGTGCCCCTGCGTACCCTGCACATACAGATGCAATTCTTTCCAAGACAGGGGCGCTTAGAGTAGACTCCAAGCCAACATTTTTCTCTAGTGACCATCAAGTAACTCTGTTTTTGTGGACATTTCTGTGGAGCTTTCAGGTTTAAAAGAGGCTGTGAAAAGCCATATAAAGGCAGAGAACACAGCCAGGGCTGTAGTTTGTCATTTAAATATGTAGATTCTTTGTAAAATTCTTCCCAAGCTGATATTATGATGATAAAAAAGAAACAAAATGCATATTTGTACATAGACCCTAGGCAGCAGCATTCTGTGCAGTGAAGCTCAGGTTCTGGATATACACGGGAGAAGAAAAGACAGCAGCTGTTGAATCAAGTGAAGACTGACGTGAATGTCCTGCATTGGGCTTTAGTGGTGGTGAAGTGAGACAGGCTGGAACTTAGCCGTGACAGGACTGGCCTTCATGGAAGAGTCAACGCGTACTCCTGAGTCCACCTGAGCTGTCTCCAGAGCAGGGATGATGGTTCCTGACAAACAGCACCAGGAGGGTGGTAGGAGTTAGAGGTCTGTCCAGACACCTATGGGTTAGGCATACTGAGCAAATCATGTACTGGGTGCCTGCTTCCTGTTGTACATAAGCCTACTTAGTATTTAAATCTAATTTCAGTATTTATAAGCACTAAGCCATATAGTTCTTGATACTGTGATTTGAACTTTAAAGATGAGAAAACAAAGGCTCAATTAACAATGCATCTTGGCTGCGTTACATATCCTAGAACCAGGTATGTTTGTGACTCTTGAGTCCCCTCTACCTCACCCCACCCCCTCCTCCGAGACGCTCTCTCCCACACTTGGCTGTGCAACTCTCGTCAGCCTGAAATGATAAGGGCTTCTAGAGATGTTCAACATTCTCTCCGAAAGAAGCCATGAGGACCAAAGAAAACTGCGAATATGGGTGTCTCATGAATGCCGGCATGGTACTGCTGGGACCCTGCAGCCTTTTCAAGATTGGCATTGTTCAGTGAACAAGAGGCCTGAGAAGGGGACTAGATACTGAAGCCATGGGGCTGGCTGGTGTGCAACTCAAGGAGAAATTGTAAGGGGACATTGTTCAAGTTTGAGAATTCTGTAAACGAAAGAGAATTTTAAATATCGTCATGGTTTACCACTGGGTGTCTTTAAAAATAAAATTTATATGACTTTAGGCATCTCTTTAAGGCTACCATTTCAGGGTGGGCATTTTTATTGGAACTTTAAAACATGGGACCCCAAGAGATTCCATGAAAGTGATGTGGAAGAAAGAAAGACTTCCAGAAGTGCCGGGGGGCGGGGGGGCGGTGGCAGAGATGCCCTGACATGAGATTTAGGGTGTTAGAGTATGAGAAGACAAGGATTTTGTTTTTTGTCTTCTTTTCTTTACTATAATATCCAAGCTTGGAAACACAGAAGCATGTGGTTCCTCGAATAGCTGCATCCACGTCAGCACTGAGCCTTTTCTGACAAACAAAACAGAAAAAACAAAAAACAAAACAAAACAAAACAACCCCAAACAAACCAAAACCAAACCAAACCAAAACAACAAAACAAAACAACAAAACAAACACAAAACCTGACTAATTTCACTGGGAGAGTTGTAGAGGATGTCACTCTCCTCCCTCACAGAACAAATGAGAACTTGAAAGGACTTATGTGGTGTCTGTGGGCCTTTAGGAGCCAGGTTTGCTCCTCCTGGTGCTGGAGCTTCACAGTGAACCACACCACTAGCAGAGAGGAAGAGTCCAAGCACAACAGGGGTCCCCTAAACTGAGAAGAGCTCCTTGGTTCAGCCCCTGTGGTCCAGCTCTCTCTTGCTCTCTCCCCCTGCATATCTCAGTCCTATGACCCGGAACCCCATGGCTTAACCCTCATAGCTTGGTATCTCATGGCTGAAAACACATGACTTGAACTCTTATGGGGTAGTGTCACCACAGTGGCTCAGTCCCTCTGTGACACAGCCCCTTTCCTGGTGCAAGCCAGATGGTATGACCCTCCCTGTCCTGTGGTGAACCTAAGGTCTCCCTAAGGACTGTTCTGGTCTCAGGCATCTCTGTAGGCTGTGAGAGGCCTCTGGAGCCACACCCGTCCTACAGACTTTGGGAGCAGGAAACTCAATATGGATGTTTGTTATTGTAGGAATCACTGTTGTTTCCAAGGGCTCACTCCCAGACCAGACCGGTACATGATTAAATACATCGTTCAGTTTTGTTTTTTAGAACTGTTTTTATGATACAACATCTATGTTCATATTTCTTAAAATACAGGGTATGGAATCTGGCAGGAGTCATAGGGGACGACATGTGTTGGTGTGCACACAGGAGGGATTAGAGGGTTGGGTAGGGGCCACCCAGGCAAGGCACCCTGAGGAAGGTGTGGCAGCAGGCCAGGATCTAATGAAGCTAAGGAGGGAGAGAGTGCCCGGGTCAGGGTTCAGGGTGTGTCAGGAAAGAAGTATGTTATTTTTATGACTTTAGAGTTTGCCTGTAACATTGTTTTTCTCTTTGAAAGGGAACAAGCACAGCTAAGATTTCTGAAACCATTTTTTTTGAACAAAAAAAGAAATACAGTTACTCTTATTTCTTTATAGGAATGGGACACCAGCCTAGTTCAATGTTTGAAGCTCGTGAGAGCCCAGTGGTCCTGTTCCACATGGAGAATGTCTTTCTTTTTAGAAGCAGCTGACGCATTTTAGAACTAAATACCATGTGTTCTCTCTACACATAAAGTCATCGTGTGACAGCTTAGGCTCCTGGCCATGCCCTGGGAAACCCAGGCAGAATGTCTCCATCTCTGGTACTAAGGTCACACCTTACTCACCTCACCAGCCCAGTGATGGCTCGATGGCCACAGGACAGAAGTGGACCTGACATGGGGCCCTGTAAGCTAGTAGCCCTCCAGTGAGGTCACTCTCGGGAGACAGGCACCCTCTCTAACCTACTCTATTCTCTTCAGAAGATGTAATCTGTAAGATGTGAATCTACCTCAGAAGAAGAGGAAGAAATATTTTATTAGAGAAATTTTTAAAAAGTGCTCAAGCCTGCAAGCAAGAGAAGGGCCACCTGGCCGAAGCTTATGACCCCTGTCCTCTTTGGTGCCCCAGTCCTACTGTTATGACTGCCCTGCAGAACACAAACACCAGAATGAGGGCTGGCCTTTCAAAGAGCCCTGTTTTCTAAAGCCCATCTAGTGTTAACGCTCGCTCGCCAGCAGGGGCAGAGTTGAGTGAATTCCTGCCAGGAATCTAAGCGGCTAGGAAGAAGTGGCGACCCTTATTTATGTTTAATCACAGAAACAAGTGACTCAGTAAGTCATTGCAAAGAGGGCGAGGCCACAGCCTATGAGCAAGACACCATGCAGGGGAAGGGCTCTCATTGGCGTTAGAAGTGTACGAGGTCCTTAATACAGAGATTTCTGATATGTTTGATAGCTAGGCAGGCTTAAGCCTCATAAGCCGAGGGATGAATTGCTGATAGCCTTTATCATAGTGACAACTGCTGGAGGAGGGGAGGGGCCAGCAAAAGCAGCCATAATGAAAGCCCTTTGCTAAACATTTTTCTTAACAAGTTAAGTATATGCAGAGACAGACCACAGACCAGATTAAGACCTTTCAGCAATTTGGAGGGGTTCTCTCCCCATGCCAGGTTTGACGGATCTTCTCTGACTGGTCTCATTTCCACCCTATTTGTGTTCTCCCAATCAGCCAATCGGGTGTGGCGTCCTTAGTGTGTGCCTACATTTATTTCCAGGACTTCAGAGGAATTAGGAGGCTCTAGGCACTCTGGCATAACACACACATCTGGCTGGAAGGAAGAGACACTCCTCCCCACCTTCTCCACCAGCAGCAACGCAGCGTGGCCTTGATGCGCTCGTGTAGGTCCACAGTTAGACTCTGGGAGCACTGAAGCCATTATTGGTTAAGAGACTCAGCTGAGCAGGGGGGACTGCTGTCCTCAGACACAGGGTAGAGGAAGGGGGAAGGGTTTAAGTGAGTAAGTGGGAGCCAGACCTGCTCAGATGCTGAGATCCTCAGCTCAGACGCTCAGATGCTCAGATCCTGAGGTGCTAGCCTCACCTTACGGTGCCATGCCTGTATGAAGATGGCTTTCAAAGCAGCTCACAAAGAACTGAAACCAGCAGGAGCAGGAAGGTGCAGTAGGCCTGGCAGCAGCCTCCACCTCATGAAGTCTCAGCCAGCACAACAAACAGCAGCAGGGTGGGGTGCAGGGGGTGGGCCTGTCCTCTCTACTCAGGTATAAGAATCAGAAAACAGGGAGGCGTTGGAGCCAAGTTTCCACTCAGTGTCTTGAGGTGACGTCATTCAGATGCCATAACACTACCAAAAAGGAGCGCAGACTGTGAGTTTTCTGCTCAGACCACAGACTCAAGGCAACCTTCACTTGAATGAGATTATCCACACTCTTTAGCTGATCCCTGTTCTCTCCTTAAAATAAAAAACTTCAGTGAAGATGAGTGTGCCTGTGGTATTGGCCCCCAGCAGGATACAGGTCATGGTAGTGTGGTGGTTTGAATATGCTTGGCCCAGGGAGTAGTATTATTAGGAGGTGTGGCCTTGTTGGAATAGGTGTGTCACTGTGGGGGTTGGCCTTGAGGCCCTCCTCCCAGCTGCCTAGAAGACAGTCTTCTCCTGTTTTACCTTCAGAATAAGATGTAGAACCCTCAGTTCCTGCAGCCCCATGCCTGCCTGGATGCTTCCACGCTGCCTGCCATGATGATAATGGACTGAACCTCTGAGCCTGCCCCAATTAACTGTTGTCCTTTTTAAGAGTTGCTTTGGTCATGGTGTCCGTTCACAGCAATAAAATCCCTAAGACAGGTAAGAAGGAATGATTTTTACAGTCCACTGTCCACTTCAGACGGCTAGATCAGCAGTTGCTTTGGGCTTTCCGTGGAAGCACCCTCTCTGCTCAGGTGGCTAGGCCACAATCTCAAGAAAAAAAAAAAAAAAAAAACCAAAATGAAACAATTAGTTTCTACCAGTTAAATAAGTTACTGCAAATTTAAAGCATTTTACTTTGTCTGGGGTTTTTCTTTCCTTCTGTCAGAAAACCTGCCTATTGATGAAATTTATTCAGACTGCACATGTCTTCTGTACACGTGGTTTGAATGAAAATAAGCCCCATAGGTCAAATGAAACTTCGATCTTAGGAGGCCTGGCCTTGTTGGTGGAAGCGTGTCACTGGGGGTGAACCTTACGGTTTCAAATGTACAAGCCAGGCCCAGTGTCTGCTCTTCCTGCTGCCAGCTGAGCTAGATGTAGAACTCTCAGCTGCTTCTCCAGCACCATGTCTGCCTGTGTGCCACCATGCTTCCTGCCATGATGACAATGGACTAAACTTCTGAGCTGTAAGCCAGCTCCAGTTAAATGTTTTTCTTTATAAGAGTTGCTGTGATTATGGCATCTCTTCACAGCAATAGAAACCCTAACTCAGATAGCTTGGGAAGGCCATCCTGTGGTGTGGCCCAAGGGCCTGTGTCTACTTCTTCAACAGAACCCAGAGCACATAGAAACCAGGGTTGGGTTCCTTTATAGTGGGGAAGGAGTGAGGGCTGGTGGGGAAGCTTATTGCTTATCCACACGCCTGTGGACTGTCTCAGGAGCTCTGTGAGGAGAAAGGCATTTAAGTTTCATGTCTCTTGTTTTGCTGGTGATTGAACACAGAGCTTTGTGCATGTCAGCAGATTTTCTGAGATACCAAAATTGTTTTAGGAAATGTAGCAATGTCTCTATTTAGGAAATATAACAATAAATAAATATGTCCTAACTGGCTGTCTTTTAAAGTTCATGTGATTTAAAGGAATTTGCATATCCTTTACAATTTATAACTAAAAAAGTATTATTATTTTATTATCACTGTTGGTTTTTTTTTTTTTTTTTTCAAGTCTGGGTCTCACTGTGTAGCTTTGGCTGACTTGGAACTCATGTGTAGATCAAGTAGACAGGTCTCAAACTCACGCAGATCCACCTGCCTCTGCTTCCCAAGTGCTGGGATTAAAGGCGTGCATCACTACACCTGTCTGTACTTTAAATCTTTATAAGTATTTTTCATAATCCAAATGCCAAATGAATACGTTGAACATTTGAACAGAACATTTGAGATAAACTCTGAGTGATCAGAAGAGGCTTGATCACATGTTCATTTCAAATCTATAATAAAACAAAAACAATTTGAAAGTTATTTTAAAATCCTGACGGTAGGAAAAAAAGGGCGTAGCAATTTAAAAGAATGTTGAGACACAGAAACTAGGCCCATCTGAAATATGTTTCTGGCGTGTGTGTGTGATTTTTATTTTATTAATTTTTAATCTTTTGGGGGAAAAAAGTCACTTTAATGTCCTCTGTTTCTCTCTAGCTTTATCTAAGGTTCTCTGCTGCATGCTGAGTTTGTCAGGCTCCCTGATTGTGAAACCTAAGGACAGTACCTGCCTCTATTTGATGCAGCTTGGTCATAAAAGTAGCTGAAGAAAAAACAAGCAGCGTCAGTCAGTGGTGGGGTGCGCCTTTAATTCCAGCACTTGGGAGGCAGAGGCAGGCGGATTTCTGAGTTCGAGGCCAGCCTGGTCTACAGAGTGAGTTCCAGGACAGCCAGGACTACACAGAGAAACCCTGTCTCGAAAAAACCAAAAAAAAAAAAAAAAAAAAAAAAGAAAGAAAGAAAAAAAAAAAAACCAAAACCCAAGCAGCTTTCAGTTGAATTAAGAAGCAAGTGCCAATGGGGACAGGCAAGGGATAGACGTCCCAGCCCACTGGTGTGTTTTATTTCATACATGTGTTTGTTACACACATGTATCTCCTAGTTTGATCTCTGCTGCTGGTGAAACACTATGATCAAAAGCAACTTGGGTAGAAAAGGGTTTATTTGACTTATATATCCTGGATCATAGTCTACTTAGGGAACATGGAGGCAGGGGCTGATGCAGAGGTCATGGAGGGATGCTACTTACTGGTCCACTCCCCAGGGCTTGCTCAGTCTGCTTTCTTGTACTAACCAGGACCACCTGCCAAGGGGTAGCATGACCCACAGTGAGCTGGACTGTCTCAGATCAATCATCAATCAAGAAAATGCCCCATAGACTTGCCTACAGGCCAATCTGATAGAGGTGTTTTCTCAGTCGAGGCTCCTCTCTCCATGTAACTCTCGAGTGTGTCAAGTTGACCCAAACCTAACCAGGACACTTGTGATTGTACAAACAGTACATAAGTATTCTGTGTGCCTTAAGTATGTGGCATTGGTAAGAAAAAAAATCTCAAAAATGTTCTAAATGAAGTGACAGACTGGAGCGTGGTGGGAAGGGCATTTATCTTAAGAGATAGCTGTAGTCCAAGCCAAAATAGAAAAACAAAGAACCACTCCACATTCTTGGAGCCAACCAGCTAAGAAGGGCTAGCCTTCCCTTCCTCAGAGCTGCTTCTGTCCCAGGGTTCCACAGCCTCCCCTCCTGTCACCAGCACAGCCCAGTGGAAGCAGTTGGTTCCTTGGCTTTCATTTTCCTCATAGAATGCCTTGACTCTTTGAGGCTGTGGGACATTCTCCTACATCTGTCTCACTTGTGCTTCAGGAATCCAGCCACAGCTGGTCCTCTGCTGGTGTACACTGGTACCCTGAGGATGTCAAATTAAAATTTAGAGTTAAAAAGGGCTTCTCCTTGCTGCCTGATACTTCGAACCACCATAGAACAATTGTAAGCTGACCTTCTGTAGGCAGGCACTTTCCCATGCAAGTCTGTACAATCATTTGTTCATAGTATCTTCTGATATTGCATTCATTTCTCCTTTGGCCCCTGCATTTAAAATTGCATCATTTGTCTTCTAAAATCTGAGGGTTCCTCCAACCCCCCGCCACCAGAGATCTTTCTGTTGTGATTTTTTTCCTTCCTTTGTGGTCAGAAGAATTCATTTTGGTTGATTCTAATGATTTTATGTGCATGAAGACTTATTTGTGGTAAAAATAAAAATCTATATTTCTAAATGTCCCATGTGTGGTTAAAAAAAAGGGGGTAGCCCACGGCTTGGGAGAGGAGGGACCCAAAATGCCAACAAGTTCAAGGGGGCTAAAAGCCATCTATTACCTGTTACTGTTTCACAGTCCCTGCTAAGTACCCACAATCCATCTCTCTCACCTTGAAATCCCATCAGTTTTTACATCACAGCTTTGCAGGTTATTTATTCAGCACCCAAGTGTTTAGAATTGTTGTGTCTCTTTTACAGATTTCTTTCTTCTGAACAATATCACTACAGGATTTCCCCTTTCTGATTACAGTAAAGATGCATAGCTTTCTCGTGATCAATGATAACATGGTATATTTTGTCCATAATTACCCCTACTTTTCTCCCTTCTCTCAGCCCCTTTCCAGCACTAGAGAATGAAGGCAGAGTAAGCCTCCACCACTGGGCTACATCTCTAAAGCTCTTTTATTTTGAGAAGGGGAGGGTTCACTAAATTTCCCAGAGTTGCTTTGTAGCTCTGTATCCCAGGCAGGTCTTGAACCTGTGCTTCATCTGCCTTCACCTCCAAGTAGCTGAGGTTGCAAGCCTGAGCCACTAGGCTCATCTTAGATTTTATTTGTGACAGAAGGTCTCGCTGGGTATCTTAGACTGTACTTGAACTCATAACCTTCTGTCTTCTGTCTTAGGATTACTATTACTGTGATGAAATACCAAGACCAACACAACTTGTATAAAAAGTTTGTTCGTGGCCGGGCGGTGGTGGCGCATGCCTTTAATCCCAGCACTTGGGAGGCAGAGGCAGGTGGATTTCTGAGTTCGAGGCCAGCCTGGTCTACAGAGTGAGTTCCAGGACAGCCAGGGCTACACAGAGAAACCCTGCCTCGAAAAACCAAAAAAAAAAAAAAAAAAAAAAAAAAAAAAGTTTGTTCGTCTTAGACTTCCACACCTCTCCTCATCACCTGGAGAAAATCAGGGCAGGAACTCAAACAGTGCAGGAACCTGGAGGCAGCAGCTGATGCTGACACCATGGAGGGGTGCTGCTTACTGGCTTCCTTTACATGGCTTGCTCAGCCTGCTTTCTTATAGAACCCAGAACCACCTGCCCAGGGATGGAACCACCTATCCATGGGCTTGGTCAATCACTAATTAAGAAGATGACTTATAGCTGGATCTTATGGAGACAGTTTCTCATTTAAGCTTCCTCCTTTCAGATGACTCCAACTTGTGTCAAGTTGACAGAAAACCAACCAGCGCACCTTCCTTCCATGCTCTCTCTGATACTAAGACTATAGGTGTGCGTTACCATACCTGGATCCATTTGCTTCCTTACATTAAAGTGTGCTTCCTGCAGAAAGGACAGTGTAATAACACCTGGCAGTAGCTGGGCCCACTGTCAGCTTGTGTGCTTCTTAGTGGTTAGGCCCAGGTCAACGGTGCCTGTTGTTTTCAGGTGTTTGTACTCTATTTCATCTCCTCTGGTGGATTGTTGTCTGTAACTATTTTTTTTTCCCACTCTAGAGTTGCTCAGCATTGGTAGGGCACAGGTCACAGTCCAGTCTCCTGGCCTCACTCCACCTCTTGAGTCATTTATTGTTAGAGAAAAAAAAAGTGACGGTCCATTTTCAAAAGTGCCGTTCGTTAGTGACTTCAGGCCTAGTTACAGGTAAATAGGAAAACACTTGGCCCCTGCTTACACTTGCTAGTTTAGGTACCCTGACCCAAACTAAACTTAGATTAGAAAATTATTAACAGCCAACCTTGCCTAATGGCTTCCAGACATGACAAGGTCGGGCACCTGATAAAGTTTTCAATGAACAGGATGTAAAATGCAGGGATGAACCCTCACGTGGTTGTGTTGAGAAACAAACAAACACAAGCGGCAGAGAGAGTTAAGACCCAGGTGGCAAGGCAGTAACCTCCTGATTACTCAGCCAATGAGGAAAGAGGGGTGGGGCCTGAATTAGGGTTATAAAAACTGTTCTTGGTGGTAGTTGTGGAGACACTTCAGTTTATAGTCCACTCATGGATGATGGACATGTGACTTGCTGCACTTGCTGCCTTAATTGAGAACATGCCTTCTTCAAGAGAGCATGCCTTCTTCATGAGAGCATGCCTTCTTCATGAGAGCATGCCTTCTTCATGAGAGCATGCCCACCTGGCTCTTGCTAATGCCTTTTTTGGTCCTATCTGCCCTTCAATCCTTGACATCTTGAACACACTATATTTTTATAGTCACAGTGCATGGGGCCTGTCAGCCCTGCACTTACCCTCCTGTGACAGGGGCTTTGGGACCTTTGCTTATAGCTGGTTCCATCAGCCTCCTGAGTTCCCGGCAGCCTGTTTCCGTGAGAGATCAGTGTCAATGGGGTTGGGTCCGGTTTGTGTTCCTTGGGGCTTTGTGGTCCTCTTGCTTTCCTAATGTTCAGTACCTGGCAGCAAGTGCAGCCATGAACAGAGCTGGAGAGCTCAGGCAGACCTGTGTCTGACCCTGGGTATCCAAGCTAATTCTGTAGCCAGTATTTTCCTCGTAGGAATTCATAAAAGCTCTCTGCTGCATTCCTTCAAGCTACTTCCAGGGCCACGGCGCTTTTATCTAATGTCATCAGAGAATGTTTTGCTTCATGCAAGAAGCGGGGGTGGGGGTGGGGTGGGGTGGCAGATGGTATAAGGTTAACAGATGGAGAAGGAACCGGACTGACTTAATTTAATACTGCATTTTCATCTCCTTTATGTAAAAATGATGTTCTAGCAAAAGATAGAGAAACAGAAAATAAAAGGGGAGCTGAGAGAGGGGAGTGTACAGCTGTGGTAACCTGTGTGCGTGGACGTGGACGGGACTGAGAGACGGAGGGAGGAGGGGGTGGAGCTCACGGGAGAGAACGAGCTTTGGCTTTCCTAATGGGAATAGATGGACTCATCACTGAAGCATGACGGATAAGCAGCTGATCTGTGCGCAATTTTAGTTTAGAAGTAAAATGGATGTTTCAGAATGTCTGGGAAAGGAAGGTAAGCACAGGGGCTTTCGTAAGAAAGAAAAGGGCCACCCCAGGTTGGACTCACCTTCTGACATCGTAACTTTAGCGGATATTCCATGTCTCTAAATGCAAGGGCAGGGAGACACCTGTTAGAGATATGTCTTCAACTGATGGTAAGTAGCTGTCTGTCTGCCTCCCAGTGTTGAAGTTCCAACCAAGGGTCCTTCAAGTGCTAGCCAGTGTTCTACCCCAGAGCTACTTTTCAGCCCTGAGATTCCCTAATCTCTGTGACATGACATGGAACCTTTCTTTTCTTCATTCCCCTTCTCTTCTTCCTCTATGCCCTCTATCAGAGTTAGCAGAAGCCTTCCCACTTCCCTGACTCCTCTGTTGGGGCAGACCTGGATCTGTGGTGTCAGATGTGTGGTTGCAGGAAAGGAAGGACAGAGGGAAATTTAAACTGAACATGGGGCTGGGGGTGATGCATGTCTGTGATTCCAGGGATGTTGGGGACAGGAGGATAAGCAGTTCAAGGCCATCCTTGACTACGTATTAACTTTGGGCAACATGAGACACTCTCTTAAACATAATTAATTAGATAAATGAATAAAATATAAAGTCTATAGCCATACAAAACCAAACGCTCTGGATTGTGAGGTGCTTATGAACGAAGCCAAGCCTAATTTTTGTCTCAGTTGTATAGCATGTAAAGTCATCCTTTGGCCCAGTCTCTCTGGAATTGCTTCAGCCAATACTAGGAAAGACCTCAAACCCTCAAGCGACTCCTGGAACTCTAGTGGAGGACAGATGTCAAGACAAGGCCATAGAGACATGTCTTCCTTCCCCAGAAGGCTTTGCTCTTCTGGCCGTTCCTGGCCACCCAGAACAGACAGTGCCTAACTGAGAGAACCACACACCAGCCCAGGAATTGCTGAACACAAGCAGGGTGGAGATTTCACTTTCTCCATGGTCCTTTTCACATGGAGTAGATGTTTGGGACTAGAGATATGAAACAAGTAAGTGGATAGTTAGAAATGGTTTTTTTTTTTTTTTTTCCACCAACCACAGAAGTGACAAGCATCTAATGATTTTTTAAAGTTTTCTTAAACAGTTTGCAAATCTCTGTGGAAAATATTCTCCTGTGTTTCACTCTGGGCTCTTCCTGTCTTGCTGTTACTCAGGAGGAACCGCAGTCTGTGTCTCTATGACCTGCAACTCAGCTGGGGCATGGGACGGTTAGTTTTAATTGTCAATCGACACAATCTGCTTGAGTAGGGAGTCTCACTGAACAAATAAATTGTCTAGATTAGATTGGCCTGTGGGCAAGCCTGTTGGGGATTTTCTTAGTTGGGTGAGTGGCATCGCTTTTAGGGTTGGGGCATGGGATAAATGAAAAGACGTCCAGCCGTTTGCCAGCGAGCATACAGCAACTCACTGCTCTCTGCTGACTATGCATGACCTGAAGAGCTACTTGAGCCTCCTGCACCTGACCTGCAGCAATGACTGTCACCTGGAACTGTGGGCCACATGAGCCCTTTCCCTTGATACTTTTGTCATCAGGGTGCTTTATCACATCCACAGAAACAAAACTAAGACAGCAAGCGTGTGTCAC
Organism: Arvicanthis niloticus; assembly: GCF_011762505.2. Classification (NCBI taxonomy): domain Eukaryota; kingdom Metazoa; phylum Chordata; class Mammalia; order Rodentia; family Muridae; genus Arvicanthis; species Arvicanthis niloticus. The sequence goes on from NC_133436.1 coordinate 3,760,611, forward strand.
AAGCCAAGGGGAAGCCGCATGACCTTTAAACCAGCAACGGTAGTACCAACAACTTAAGCTTCCTTCCCCCCCCCCCCCCGCCCCCAGCTTACAAATAAATGAGACTCAGACTATGGTTATTATATTTGGCTTTGACAATTACTGGGTGTTAGTATTCTGTCTAAACTTCACCTCCACAGTTACCTGGCAACAGCAGGGTATGCTCCTCCCACAGTTACCTGGCAACCGCCAGGTAGGCCTGATCCACTATAAAAGGGGCTGCTTGCCCCCTCCTCAGTCTCTTACTCTCTTACCCTCTTTCTCTTATTTTCTTGCCTCTCTGTCCCCTCCCCCCTTCCACTCTCTCCACGTGGTCATGGCCGGCCTCTACTTCTCTTCTCTCTTACCTTTCCACCTCCTTCTCCCCACCTTTGCCCTATCTCCTGAATAAACCTCCTCCCCCCTTGGAACCCTGTGGTCTGGAGTGGTCTGTTCTGAACTGCGGTCTTGGGACTTCTAACAACTAACACTGGGGGTCACTCCTAATATACTCTTCTCACTGCTGGCCTGGCTACCTCCCCAGTGGTGTTCCTCAGATACTTGCTGTGTCTCCTGGCCACATGCTCATGGTTTCTTTCCCCCAATGGCTGCTTGCTCCTCCATTGTCCTCTTTCCTCCCCATCCCTCCTCCTCCAACCCTAACCCACCCACCTCTAACCCCTCCAGTAATTGGCTGTAGCAATTTTTATTTCACCAATAGTTTTAAATCAAGGAACAAGGTTTGCACAACAAAAAGTTGTAATGGGAAAAGAAACTCCTGGACTTTGTGGTATAGAATTTAGCATTACAATACACAGCAATAGAACAAACCTCAAAAAAAAAAAAAAAAAAAAAAAAAAAAATGCCAGGCTGAGGATAAAAGTTCTAGAGACCTTAAGATAGGCCATGGATGTAGACATCCAGGTAGGAAAAGGAGGTCCCCTTCATGTGAAGAATTGTGATTGAATTTGTGGGTCACTAAAGGACAGACGTATATAACACTGCCCATGACAAGACAGGCAGAAGGGCAGGGTGGCTGGCTCCATTCTACAGGGTTCTTTAGAAGTAGTGCTTTTTATCAAAATGGTTTCTTAAAATTCACTCCTGATTCCCTATCTTTCTCACTAGTTCTCATTCTTGTCCACAGCCACTGGGGAATTGACAGAAAGCTCCTGAAGGCTTAGCATCCTTGAAGAGATTGCCTTGGGGCCCAACACTAAGACCAGGATGTGTTTCTGGAATCACCCACTCCAGTCTCTGCCCTTTGCAGTGCACAGTCGTCCCAGCATCTACAAGGTATTTCTTGAAATTTAGTGGCATGAGTTCTGGTGGCTTATGGACAGATATGATTCCTACATTATGTATTCAGACTGGCTGGGAGATCCAGTCATGGAATGAGGTATGGTGATGTCCCTGGAAATCTTAAGCTACAGGGGAGTGTTTCCCTGTGTACCACCTTAAACACCCCACCACCACCACCAATAACAGAGTCAAGTGGTGTCATACTCAATCACATACTGTCAGAATGTTGAAAAGATGATATTTGAAAATAATAATCATAGGGAAATAGATGATTCAACAAATTTAACAGTTACTAATATTCTCGAAATAGAAATTAGTCTGTTTATGGTATACTGCCATAGTAACCTTGAAATAAATCCAATTTCAGGTCTCATGAGGCATGTAACACAGCTTGGTATTTAAAACCTACTCATCCAGCATGAAGCCACATTCCTGCACCAGATGTGCACATTGCTGTTTAAAACCCTGTCTCCAGCTGCATGTGGAGACATGCCACACACCCCACACACAGTACCTCAGTCCGGCTCACACCCCGACAGCATTTCCAACAGCTTGTCTGGATCCCTGAAGAATCTACCACATCTCCTGTGTTTAATGACTGTCTGAGAATTTGGTGAGGAAGGACATGAGGAAGCAGGTTCTGTTAAACTGCCCACATTCTTCTGTGGTGGGAAATTGTTCTTGTCTCACCATGATGCAATGAACTCAAAGTGTCATCAAGTTTATCTTGCTGCCCCTGCTGTGATGGCTTTCTTCTGTCCAGTTGTTGAGTCTGGACTGCCTGAGCCCTTCAGATGGGTGCTATGGGAGGATCCTCCACAGAAACTGGACTCCCTCTGTGCCTTCTAGCCAGTCACACTCTGCTTGAAAAGACCAGCCACAGCCAGCCACATACCACAGACCCTCAGAAAGCAGGGTAACTGCAGTGCCACAGCCACAAGAGCCTGTCTCCTGCAGTGTCTGGGTGACAGCTTTTGGGGGCTGCCTAACTTTACCCCAGCAGAGTGTGGAGATGCCAGATCCTTCAGCTATCCTGGGGAAGTGCAGGGCAGGAAGCAGCAAATAACCAGTGCAGGCATGAGGGTCCATCCAGGGCGGGGATCTCATCTGGGAGGTTCAGGGGGACTAGAAGAAACAAAGGATATGTTTTAAATTATTAATATTTAGAAGAGGTGTATGCAAAAATTAGATTTCTTCAATATTTTTAGAGAACTGGTAGTAAATACAGGAGATAGGTTGCTTGCTTGTTTGTTTAATTTATTCAAGATAGGATCTATGTATTTCTGGCTGTCTTAGAACTCACTGTGTAGACCAGGCTGGCCTCAAATCTACAGAGGCCTGCCTCTGCTTCCCGAGTGTTCCGAATAAAAGCATGTGACACCATGCCTGACTTTATTTATTTAAATTAGTTGCTTTTAGTTTTATTTAGGCACAAATGATAGAATGGCAGCTATTTAAAGTGTGGGTATGCTGGCTTGAGGTGAGACACTCTGTGAAAGGATTTGCACCATCAGGCCAGCATGAGGCTGTTGACTGGAGGCCAGTGAGACCAGAGAGACATGCTCTCAGACTGGCATGTCTTCAGCTGTGGCCCTTCCTCCTGTGTGACTGGAGGCGGCAGGTGGTTGCCTCTGGACATAGAGCAGGTGCTAAGCTAAGCTCTTTTCAGTTTCACATTCCTTATAGCACCTTACAGCTCTGCTGCTGAGAATTCAGGAAAAGGGAGAGAGGGGAAGGAGGAGAGGGAGGAGAAAAATGGGAGGGAAGAAAGGTGAGGGAAGAGCAGGAAGAGGAGGGGAAGGGAGAGAGGGAAGGGGAGTGAAGGAGGGGGGAAGGGAAAAGATGGGAGGGAGAAAGGGAAGGCAGGGGAGACATGGAATGGAGAAGATAAGGGAGAAGATGGGAGGGAAGGAAGGTGAGGGAAAAGGAGGAAAAGGAGGGGAGGAAGGGGAAAGGAGGAGAGGGAAGGGAGAAGATGAGAGGGAGGGAAGAAAGGGGGAGGGAAGGGGAGGGGAGAAGAAGAGAAAAGAAGGGAGGGGAGGGCAAGAGAGGGAAGGAGAAGGGAGGGAAGAAGATGGGAGGATGAGGAAGGGAGGGAGGGAAATGGAGGGAGGGGAAGGAGGGAAAAGTTTTTCTGGGGTCATACAGAACTCTTGCCTAGGAGCTTATAGGTCACTTTGCTTGTTGTTGTGACAAAATGTTTGATCAGAACAGATTAAAGGAAGAAGGATTATTTGGACTCACAGGTTGAGTGTCTAATCTACCAGTTCTCAACCTTCCTAACGCTGCAACCCTTTAATTCAATTCCTTATGTTGTGGTGACCCCGCAACCATAAGATTATTTTCACTGCTACCTCATAACTGTAATTCTGCTATTGTTATGAATCATAATGTAAATATCTGATACGTGACCCCTGTGAAAAGGTCAGTCTACCCCAAAGGGGTCACGACTTACAGGTTGAGAACCATGGGTCTAGTCCAGCATGACAAGAAAAAAATGGTGGCAAGAGTTCTTGTGGTGGCCAAGGTGGCTGGTCATGTGTCACACTCAGAAATCATATACACAGAAACACTGCTGCTCCACTGTTGTTCTCCTTTTGATAATCCCAAGACACTAGCTCATGGGATGGTGCCAATGACATCAGGATAGACCCATGACCTCAGGGTAGACCATCTTCCTCAGTCTCCAGATACCACCTCACAGACATGTCCTGTGGTGTGCCTCCTGGATGATTCTAAATCCTGTCAAGTTGACAGTTCAGTCCAGATTAACCCTCACAGCACTGGATGGCAGCAAGATGTCCGCTGGCTCTGACTGTCCTGTGGCCACCTCCACTGTGGAGATCCATGGAGTGCCCACTGTGCCCACTGTGCCCAACTGTGTGTTGACTCCCTTCAGGAAGACCCTGCAGACTTTGCTTTCAGCTCATTGTTACAGTGTCACGGGGCTGACTGAAAGTTGTTCCAAGGATTCACAGCACCCAGAGAACTGAAATCAGAGGCTGGGGGACCAGAGTCCTCTTGTTGCCCTTATGATGGGCAGGTGGTCTAATTCCCTGTTGTCAGGTGCGTACTTTACATGAACCTGAACATTATCGTGATAATGAACACACTATTCGTTATCTTCTGGGTAGCATAGGCTGCATTGCTCTATCCTCCTGTGAATTAGGGAGCAATTATTAGGAGGACAAAGGTGACTTTGCAGCTGGCCACAAAGGCCAGCTCAGACCCTGCCTGATACATGCTGACCCCCTTTCATCCATTACTGGTCTTTAAGAAGCAAATTCCACATTTGTTTTCTCCTGGTACTCTAGCTGATCACAGCCACTAGAGTCTATCCCCCACTTGGGGAGGGTTCACAGGAAACTGGCAATGTGTTTTACCCACAAGCCCTCCTTCTGGCCTGCAGATCAGAAGGTTAATTGAGATTTCTGCATGTAGGCTGTAAATTGCTGATGTATTCTGGGCCTACCTCCTCCCAAGCTGGGCTGAACTTCACTGCTGCTCCCAAGGTAAAGCCTCTGTGTTCTGCATGAACTCCAGGGCAAGAACATTCCTGAGAAAGCCAGGATGCAGATGACAGGTGTGAAGGATGCAGGGTGGTACCAAACAACCTAGTGAGAACATTCTCAATGCAGGCTTGTCAGATCCGATTGTCCCTGTCCTCAAACATTTGGGAACTGGTTGGCATGAGTTTCACTGTCCACTTACGGTGGCTTGTGTATGGCATCAAAATAAGTTGGTTTATCTTTAGAGACAGATTGCTTAGATGAGAGTGGATTATTTTCCAAACATTAGACAGTTGGTAGAGTGGACACAGTGTCTATGCTTGCAGATGTTCTTTCTGCCTTCATTTAGAGCAACACAACCTTATTTTGATTTGGACATGAAGGACACTGGAGTGAAGGAGAAGTAGGAACACAGAAGGCAGCAGTGGGGGTTGAGGTCACCTTAAAACCAACTTCAGAGCCAGGGGCATTGTTTCTGAAGAGCTCTGAGTCCACAGCTGAAGGGAGGGAGAAAGAGGGGAGGGGGAAGGGAGAGGGGTGGAAGAGAAAAGGGGGGAGGAGGATGGGAGAGAGAGAGTGGAGGAGAGGGATGGAAGAGGGGGAAGGAAGGAAAGAGAGAGGAAGAAAGGAAAGGAAGGAAAGAGGGAGGAGAATAGGAAGGAAGGAAGGAAACCCTGTCTCATATGGAGCTTTTTAGGGTTTAAAACAGACCAGCAAACATTGTGTGTGAATATCTTTGCTTTTGTTCACCTCATCTTTCATTTTGTTTTAGGTTTTTCTTTTTGAGACAGCATCTCACAGGCTAACTCATGATTGTCTCAAACTCAGGGATTCTCCAGGTTCAGTCTCCCAGATGCTAGGGTTACAGTGGGAGCCTCCACTCTGTGTGTGTTTTGAGTTTTTTCTATTTTATGCACATTTGCCTACATGCATGTATGTGTACCACATGTGTACCTGGTGCCCTCACAGCCCAGTACAGAGCATTGGGTTCCCTGGAACTCAAGTTACAGAAGCTTGTGAGCCGCCCCATCGGTGCTGGGAACCAAACCCAGACAGGTGCTCTGCAAAAGCAGCCAGTGACCATAACTCCTGAGTTAGGAATCTCTCCAGCATTGTTTCCTGTGTTTCTGTCCATTTTGATGTGAGGTGTTAAACACTAGACATTGTGTTTTAACAGTTAGCAACTGTTTTCACCTGTAAAATGAACAGAGTGTCTTTTAACATACTGCTGGAGCTTCCTGACCAGTTGCTGACCTTGGGGCAGATACTGGCAGTTTGAAGGGTGACGAGGTGACACTCAATGACCTTGACTCTGCAGTCAGCAGTTCTCTCAACTTCTATCGTCTAAGACTGCCTTGTGGGAACCCCCTCGGTAAATCCTGTGTACCCCAGCTTCAGTTGTGATCACACCCCCTCCTTCTCCCTCCCAGCCACTGAGTGATTTCACCCTTCCTATTGCTAGACAGAAAATTTCTTCAGGGAGAGGCTGTGTCTATTCAGAAAGTTATATGAGCACACAAAATACCCAGGTGTCAGACAGGAGCCATGATTTTGAACTAGGTTATGTAGAACTTCAGTCAATATCCAAACAGCTGGATTTGAGCTTGTGTTTCTCTTTAGCCTTTTTAGAAAGGTACACAGATGTTGACAGGGTGCCGGAGATGCAGTTCCAATCCAAGGTCAGTTGTGTCTGTTTGCCCTGTCATTTGTGACCTGTGCTGTTCAGAGATGCTCTGAAATATCACTTGTTTATTGCTCAGTCACATGTATTCATCTGGGTGGTGACGGCTGTCCTTAGTCCTCTGTCAGACTGACTGCCATGATTTGAGGCTTACAGGAGTCTCCATGGTGGTGGCCTTGATGTGGTGAGAACTTTGTGACTAAGGCCATGTGGAAGAGTCATGGGAGCACTACCTACAGAAGGGACAGGTTCTTATAGGCCTGAGCTAACTCTATCCAAGAGCTGTTATTTTAAAAAAACAAAACAAAACAAACAAACAAACCAAAAAAACCTGCCAATCACCACCACCTCTCTGTCTTCCTGGTGACTGCTCTGGTATGTGCTTCTGCCATTATGGGGACATCAGAGGCCCATAGGAACCAGCCCACAATGATGTCATGCTCTTAAATTTCTGAAACAGTCAGATAAATAAACCTTTTGTTCACACATTATCCAGACTTAAATATTTTGTTATAATGACAAAAATTGAACAAACACAGTGACTTACCTCTGTGACAAAACACCTTGGCTCACTAGGAAGGACATATTTTTTCCACAGATTACTATCTGCAGACACAAGCATGTCTCTAGTTCCTGGCAGACCGGTGTTTAACACACAGCCTTCTCCTTCCTCATCACTGGCCTCCTCTCTTCAGGACCAGGGCTGGTGCAGGTGAGCAGTACAATGGGATCAGAGTAGATGAGCTGGATTTAGGCAGCAAGGATACCTGACTCCCCTTCATCCCTTAGACTGATGCTTCAAGAAAGTGGCCAGCATTCATGTAGATGCTTGGCACTGAGCAGGGAGCACAGAGAGAGTAAGGCCATGCTAATGACCAGGAGCAGCTTCCACCCATGGGAATCAACCACTCACCAGTGCACCTCCCAGCCCTGTCAGTCCTCTTCCAGATAATGGTCACATCTCTGACAGACATCCAGGGCCACTCTGCTAGGCAACTCCAAATTCCTACCTATAGACTATGAAGGTTTTAGGCCATTGAGTTTGGGGTTACTTGGTACTCATCACTGATTACTAGAGCAACATTGAACTAGTGACCTTATGTCTTTGCTTAACATTAACCAAACTGACAAAAATACCTTAGAGATTCCCCAATGGGCCGACTTTGCCACAGTCATTTCCAAAGACTGAGGAAGTTGAAAGAAACTTCCCGCAGGGCAGTGGTGGTGCATGCCTTTAATCCCAGCACTTGGGAGGCAGAGGCAGGAGGATTTCTGAGTTTGAGGTAAGCCAGGTCTACAAAGTGAGTTTCAGTATAGACTGGGCTATATGGAGAAACCCTGTCTTGACAAACCAAGAAAAAAAAAAAAAAAAAAGAGAGAAAGAAAGAAACTTCCCTTGATCCTCTCATCATGCATGAGTTTAGAAAAACATTTCTCTTTTCCAGATGTACAGGGAAGGATGAGTTTACGCCAAGGAGGACAACAGAGAACCACCCCGGGCAGATGGATCTATGCTCAAGGTAAACAGAGAGTGGAACCGATTTTTCAAGAGTAGTGGATTTCTAGACACCGCATTAAGCCTCATTTATCTGCTGTGAAATGTGGCCCCAGTTATCAAAACAAAGAAGGAGACAAAGAAGGAACTAGACAGAGACCACAGAGTCCCAAGGCAACTGCTGGCTGCTGAGCTGTTACTTGAGAACTGTCATGTCGTCATGGCCATCATGGTCACTGTGGGTTTTGTCATCACAAAACTTGGAGGAATGCAAATCTCAGCCAATCCCAACAGACACAAGAGAGGAGCTTTTGACTCACCTCAGGACAGAAAAGCTGCAGGAAGCAGGTGGCTGCTCTGCTCTGAGCCTACCTGCCTCTGTGTGGCCAGGGGGGTGGGGCCCACCTCACTCCTCAGAGCACCTGAGGGGGGCTTCTGGAGGGAATGGCTGTCATGGTGGTATTCACCCAAAACTAATCAGTTTACAGATTCACACTTGCCATTCAAGACAAGCCCCACCAATGCCTCAGCAAATGTTCTAGGAAGAGGCACGTGGACCTCCACCCCCCAGCTCCTGTCAAATGTACCCCCATCTGAAGGTAGGCTGTGGGTGCTCATCCACTGCCAGTCTGGGGAGTTGGTCTATGGGGAGAAGAACAGCCAGCTCTGCCCCTGCAGGCTCTACCTCAGCTCTTAATAGTCGTGACTCTGCAAGCAGGCTGATCTTAAGTTTTCCATAAGACCCACACTCCCCAGGGACTATGCTGGGAACCAGGAGGGCCATGGTTCCTTAGCCCCGAGGCTGCCCAGTTCATTGCCTTTCTGTCCATGTAGGGACCCAGACAGGACATGTCATACCCTGCCATGGGCAGTGAGAGTTGCTTTGTCCCTCAGGATCCTTCATGCTAACTATGCCTCTGGTTTGAGCTTCAAACCTCCTTGCTCTGACTTTGCTTCTGCAATCAGGACTTAGCACTGAAAATTTCACCAGAAGCCTCTACAATCTGCAGCCTGATCATGTAATCCATAACGAAACGCACAGCTTTCAGATCATCACCTGGCTTTGCAGGAACACAGCTGACTGATCTATAGGGCAACTCAAGAGGCAACCGAGGGCATTTTCTTCCTCAAGGCAAAGTCTGCTTCACAGCCAGAACACACAAATTCACTACCTCCAACCTGGGCTCACCTGTGTCTGGATCAACCCTTGGCAGGCATTCCTGAGGTGGACTGAAATGTCAGGCTCCTTCCAACCCTGTCTCAGAGAAGGGACACCTCCCTCTGCCAGGTTGTAGCTTCTAGGGCTCAGGGAAGTCCTTCCCACAGCAGTTTGGGTTCTGATCTGGGTGCCTACACCATGGAGGCTGCTGCATCAAGGTCTTTCTCTCCTGGGCCCATCCGGGGGCCCGGTAGTGAAAGCTGCCCTGCTCTCTCCCTCAGCCCCTCAGAGCCCCAGCTGTGCAGTCAGAAAAGCTCATCACTGAGGAAACTCACACAAACACTACAGGTTCACTTGTTCTTAGCTGACTTGAAAATCTCTGATCATGTATGAATCAAGGTGTGTGTGTGTGTGTGTGTGTGTGTGTGTGTGTGCCAGGTATGAGTGTGGGAGAATGGGTGAGCCTGTGTGTGACTGAGCATGAAAAGCCCATGCACACCTGTTCCTTATGCTGCCCATCCCTACTTCAGGAGAGGTGGATGGCTAATATGTCCATGTCGGTGACTTTCTTCCCTGGGTTCACAGTTGCAGGAAGGAAACCTTCAGCTGCTCTTTATTGATCGACATGGTTACTAAGGATACTGTCAGGACATGATTACCCTAAACAGTAACAGTAGACTCTGTATAATCCAGGAAGGTGACATCTAGCCCCCTGCTAGTTCTGTGGGAGGATGATGAGACCCACAGGTGGGACAGGTGTAGGGAGGCTGGTCTTGGAGGCTCCGGCCACAGCTCACCAACCCTCAGAGCATCACCTTCAAGCCCTGATTCCTATGCTGAGTGTTGGTGAGATGCCAGGAGGTGACAAGTGTTTTCAGTCTTACCATTAAGGGTCTCAAGACTTTACTGAAGGATGGACACAACACCTTAACCAGATAGTAACAAGACCAAAAGGGCTGTTCACCCACACAGCCAGGGCCACTGACAGAGACTGGAGCATAAGAGGATACAAAATGATGACGGAGCAGTTTCAAAGGTCCTCTCATCTGAGAGATATAAACCTCAGTTGGGTGGCACTGAGGGCTAGGTTTTAAATTACAGTGAAAAGGACCCCTCCAGGGTCCCAGAACCTTAGTGGGGCAGGGTCCTCTTGCTTTCTCCCTTAAGGGGACTAATCAGGTGGCTATCATACTGTTCCTATCCCTGGTGTTAAACCCTGGTTGGCATAAAGGTCCTTATTGGTGGTGGTGGCAGATCTCTGGTGGCCATCTAAGCCAAGCCTCTGCCAGTTCCACACACAGTCCCAACCCCACATCCCACCTGACCCTGCTCTGAACTTGCCCTCTATGACCCCACTTAAGCCTGAAATCAAAGTCCCAAAGTGTGGTTGGTCAGTTGCAGCCTGCTCTGACCTTCCTGGGTGTGTGGGTAGACGATTGCTCTGGTCTTTGTGGTGGGATCCACACACATCTTGTTCAGTCCCTGGTTTGGTCTGCATCCTGCCTGCTGTGTATCCTTTCAGTATCATCTGCTGTTTGCCCACCTCTTTGTGTCTCTGCCCACCTATAAACATGTGTCCTTAAGGACAGACTGGTGTTTCAGTATGTGGGGTGCAGCAGGTGCTCAGAATATTGTCTGAGTGGGAGCATCTGCAGCAGGCATTGCCCACTGCCCTAAGCACACCCCTCTCATTTTCCCTGTGGGTGATGGTAGCCATGTTGATGGTAGCCATGTTGATGGGCTAGTTCCCATGGCAGCTGAGGGGATTCAGCCCTGCTGGCACAAGTAAGTTGCATGCGAATTATAAATCTGAATTATGTTCTCTTTCTTTTGATGTGAGATCATCATACTGTGCAACTCATATTGGTCTCAAACGCATGACTCTCACACCACAGGCCTAGAAGTTTTGGGATAAGTGTTACATATTGGATCCTTTTAAGAGCCGGGTGGTGGTGGTGCACGCCTTTAATCCCAGCACTTGGGAGGCAGAGGCAGAAGGATTTCTAAGTTCGAGGCCAGCCTGGTCTACAGAGTGAGTTCCAGGACAGCCAGGGCTACACAGAGAAACCCTGTCTTGAAAAACAAACAAAACAAAACAAAAGATTTTAATGGTCTGAAACTTGAAATCAGTTATGTTTTAAATGTGCATACCATAGTCTCAATGGAGTTCCAGCTTTCCTGTGTTTGTAGCTATTCTAGTTTCTTTGAATTACCTATATTTTGTCCTTATTTTTACTATGATTTGTTTGTCTTCTAAAAGTTGATTTAGAATTGATTTGTAGGAACTCTTTATATAGGTGGGCTAGTTCCCATGGCAGCTGAGGGGATTCAGCCATGCTGGCACAAGTACTTTTCATGCCAATTAGTATAAATTTGAATTATGTTCTCTTTCTTTTGACGTGAGATCTTCATACTGTGCAACTCATATTGGTCTCAAACTCATGACTCTCACACTACAGGCCTAGAAGTTTTGGGATAAGAGTTACAAATTGGGATGAGGGGTTTTTACGAATCCTACAGAAATTCCTGTTTTGAGAATGTCCTATGCTCTACACAGCAGTTAACAGAGGTGGGCCTTTGGAAGAGGATTGGATGTTGAGAGCTCTCACCTCAGAAATGGTTCAGTTCATTTATGAACATGGGGCTTAGTGGCCAGAGAGGACACATTTATAAAAAACAATTCTTTCTTTTCCTGGTCTGGCTACTGTGAGGCACACAATTGGTTTCACCAGGTGCTTCCTGCTGTGACGCTCTGCTTCACCCCAGCCTAACACATAGAAACAGACACCCAGGAGCTATGAACTCAGAAGCAGTGAGCCAGCAGGAAACTTGTCTTTATCACATGGTTAGCTTGGGTATTTTGTCACTGCAATGGAAGTCTAATGTGGAGCCATGGCCCTAATGCTGAAATGTCCCTGGTGACACATGGTTCAGACACCTTTGCAATGCATTTGTGGGAATCGTTTGGAGAAGTTTGGGGATGCAGGCTGCTGGGGAACCGGGCAATGTTCTCATGGAGATAATTGACATTGTGACAGATACTTGACCAGAGTGACAGGACTGAGGAGTCTGATAGGAGGCAGACTGGAGGGCACGCCTAGTGTGATATATCCTGGCAAACAACATGTATACACACACACACCTACACACACACACACACACATGCATACATGTATGCACACATGCACATACATGTTCACACAGAAACACACATGTGCATACATGAACACAGGCACACACATAACACATTTGCATACATGCACACACACAGACACATGCAAACACACATGTGCATACACACATACACGCACGCGCACACACACATATATACACACGTATACATGCATACATGCACACACAGGCATAAACACACGCACGTATGCATGCGTGCACAAACACGTGTGACCACACACCGGTTCCCTGAGGGTTCCTGAGGCTGAATCTAAATGAGGCAAAGAGTGCAGTTTAGAGAGGGGTGTTTCCTGAAGAGATTGGTGACATAAAGAAGCCAAAAGCTTTCTACTAGGACACCTGAATGATGTTGTAAGTGTAGCTCAGGAATCTGAGACCTTTCCATCAGAGTGACGGGTATACACATGAACGGCTTCAGTGCTTGTGAGATTAGGCTTCTCCAGGCACTGGTAATCTGTCAGGTATGATAGGGGTTGGGGTTGGCATTGTGAGGTGATGTCCCTGTGATAGAGTACATCTGGTCTGTGACAGGAGAACTTGTCCTCTCACAGAGAATATCTCTTCTCTTTCCCGACAAACATCCTCCTTCTGCCCCAGATCTGACTTGTTCACTGAAGGACACTTGCCTGAGATAGGACATAAGGGAATGTCATTGCCCCGTGGATCTAAAGAGGAAAATGCCACAACAGGAAGAGTGAACATCTTTTAGGATACAATTATTGCCCTGGGGGTTAGGATGGACATGTGGCTCCTTACAACCCTGGGATCCACCCCATGCCACATCTGCAGCACTTTACAGGGTTACCAAGCTTGTCTGAGTACAAGTGGGTCAAGCTGATGGTAACTAATATTCTCCCTAGTCCTTCGAATAATGCTTCTGGGTCCAGAAGGACCCAAAGTCCACCCTCAGCTTCTACACTTCCCCCTTCTGGTACCTTAGAACTTGGTCCCTTCAAAGGCTCTTTGAATGATTTAGTGGTTTGGGGTATGAAGTTATTCTTCCTGGGGCTTTGGAACACCACAGGGCCAATTTTCCTATGTCAAGAAGATGCAGGAAAATCTCCAAGGTCATCTTTCACAAACGTCTATTTTATTCTCTGCATCATAACAAACATGTCAAGAAGCCTTCAGTCTTCTACTAAGAGTGAGGCGGGAACGTGCACGGGAGGAAGGGTCTGATATGACCCCGGGTAGGCAGAGGGCCTCCTGTTTCTACCAGTTTTGGAAAGGATTTCAGCCACTGCCCCGAATAGTGATGCCTTTGAGGTAGGATTTCATTCTTCCTGCCACCTGGAATTTCATCATTTGCTCCCTTCCTCCTGGCTGGACCCTGGGCTCTGAGAAAAGTGTGGTGGACCTGGAACATGATGGCTTTCCACAAGGCTCTCTCCTGCAGGTCGGTGTCTGCACATGGGTCCTCTCCAACACTGTGACTGTAGAATTGTAGCATCCGGCATCCTCTAGTGATCTTCTAAAAGGCAACAACACATGTGAGAGGGACTCTGGGAACCTCAGCTGCACAGGACATCTCTCCAGCTGTGGTCACCCTGTTCCACACTGCTCCCCAAGCTGCCTCCTCCTGTCTAAACCTCTTCCTCCAATCTCCTAGTTCCCAGTCCACAGCCCCTCTTGTCCCTCAGCATCTTCCTCTTCCTTCTCCTACTTCCTCCTCCTAGCATGGTCAGTACCCACCTGCTGTCTGCTAGTTCAACCTTTATTAAATTTCCCATGCTCAGGATATGCATGGGAGTGACCTTCTGGGATGCTAGATCTGTTGGTAGATTCCATTTAACCATCATCTTGTGGTGTCTAGACATAGCTTCCCCATGCCTGGTACAATACACTCATGATTATAATCTGCCATTTGACAAAGACTTGAGTAAAATAGATACAATCAAATACAGAAATGTACCTGGGCCAGGCGGGATGCTTGTTCTCCGGATGCGCTCCTGGTGTTTTATGTCTGTGGGGAGACTCTCTTCTCCCCCAGGCGACGTTTCTTTCTTGCTGGTATACAACAACAGAGACTCCTTAGAGCATTTCCTATCTTTCTGACCCAACCTTTGAATCCTGTGCGCTGGCCCCTGCTGGGGACAGGCTTGTGTTCTGCTGAGGCACTGGTGCTGTGCATTGAGTACCTGAAGGGGACACTCCTAAGAGGTATGTGGGCTTGGCCCATTGTTGGTGTAGTCTGGAGTGACCTGCAGGGAGGAACACCAGGCCAACTGACCCTTCGGTCTTCTTTCTGCTTAGGCTTCTGGCCATGAGTAGCCATTTGGCTGTTGGAGGAGGAAGAAAACAAGATGGGCTCGCTTCTTCTCTTTAGTTCTGGGCAGAAAGTAGCAGGATAATCCCACGAAGTGTATGGTGTTATTGATGGATTCATGGGTTGAGCTGGGGTAGGGCTGTCACACTCCTGACCAGCCTGCTCTTTGAAAAAACAATATGACGCCATGGCCTGATTGTATTTTTTATGGCATAGTGAGTCTTCAATGTCTTCTGCTTGAAATCCAAGATGTTCCATGGCTTTTACAATGGCTGGGTCTGGCCTGAGGGGGATCGGTTTCTCATAAAAATCCGGGAGATCCTCTGAGTCCTCTGTGAGCCAAGGATGCATCATTGCTTCCTTGATTGTCGGTCGGTGTTTTGGGTTCATTGTCAGTAGGTAACTAATCATGTCCTCGAGCTCTAGTGACAGGTGATGGGGGATAGAATACTTTCCTAACAAAATCTTCCTTCGCAACTGTGGTGTGTTGGCACCATCAAAGGGGACCCTTCCCGTTGTCATGCAGTACAGAAGAACCCCTAGGGTCCATACATCGATCTTGGTGCCATCATACAGTCTCCCGAGGACTACCTCGGGAGAACTAAATACATAGGTCCCGCAGTGAAAGCTCAGCAGTTGACCAGGCTTCACTTGGGTGCCAAGCCCAAAATCAATAATTTTTATTTTTCCATTATTGTCTATCATAATATTATCTGCTTTTAAATCTCTATGAATGATCCCCTGGTCATGGCAGTAGCTCATAGCACTTAATATTTGTTTGAATATTTTTCGTGCCTCATCCTCCCGCAGGTAACCAGCTTCTAGGATGTGTTGGTACAGCGGTTTACCCGCTGCCAATTCCATGATGAGGTATATTCTCTTCTTAGTCTCAATGACTTGAAAGAGAGAGATGATATTGGGATGGTTGGTCATCTTCAATATTTCGACCTCGGAGGTGACCGGATGGCACCATTGCTGCCTCTTGCGGATTATTTTGACAGCCACGAGCTTGCCTGTGAGGCGGTGCTTCGCCAGCTTGACTTTGGCGTACCCCCCCTGACCGATGGTATTTAAAACTACATATTGAGAGTGGAAACTCTCCGTGCCAGAGGGGCTGGGCTCCGATCTGAGCTTTTCTGACTCTTGTTCGCTCTCAGAGCTCATTTGAGGTAACAAAGTATTAATGCTACCTAAGAGGGAAAAAAAAGAAAGATAGAAATGAAGAAATGGAAGAAAGAAAGCTAAGATTAGAAACTAAGATAATGAAAAGTAAGCAAAACAGAAAACTAAAACCCAACCAAAATAACAACAACAGCAGAAACCCAGAAAAGCAAAACCAGGCACAGAGCCAAGAAAATCCAAATTAAAAAGTCTAACTGCAAGTCACTAGGAGGGAGGAGCACAGCTCAGCAACACTGAGAAGGAATATTACTAATTGTGTAAGAAGAAAAATACACAACAAAATACATAAACAAAGACATTTTAAAAATTAACGATTAGAAAACATAAACAATATTGCATTAAATTAAAAAAAAATTGAACTCCAAACAAGCAAACCTGCAAAAAGGCTAAAAACTTAGAGGTTAAAACAAATGTAACAAACTCATCAAAAGTTCTAGAATATGCAAAGAACTAAAAAAAAAAAAAAAAAAAAATCAGCAAGAAAACAACCCAATGAATAGTTGGGAATATTAGGATAGGGATCTAAAAAGAGTTTTCTCAGAAGACATGTAAATGGCAAGAAATACACACACACACACACACACACACACACACACACACACACACACATATATATATATATATATATATATATATATATATATATATATATATATATATATGTTCACCACCCTTGGCCATCAGAGAGATGAAAACTAAAACTTGTTTGAGATTTCATCTTATTCTAATTAGAATGGCTAAAGCACCAATGCTGGTGTGGATGTGGGGGATGGAAATCCTCATGCACGCTGTCCATGGGAGGATATAAGCTGGTGTGGCCACTATAAAAAAAAGTGTGGGGGTTTCTCAGAGAACTAGAAATCAATATGCCATGTGGTCCCGCTAGCCCGATTCTGGGATATACTCAAGGAACTCTATTTCCTACTGCAGAGACACTTGTTTCTCCATGTCCAATAGTGTTCCATTTATTCACAATGCAGGGTATGTAAACAGCCTAGATATCCATTCGGCCGACGAATGGATAATGAAAAGGTGGTACCTACATACAATGGAATGTTATTCAGCTGTAAAGAAAACTGAAATTATGAAGCTTCCAAGTAAACGCATAGAACTGGACAACATTACACTAAGTGAGCCAACCCAGACTCAGAAGAACAAACATGGCTGCTCTCATACACCCACAGATCCTTGTATCAAATCTTCAGATTTCTTAGTACAACTCTTGTATCTCATAGAAATTATATTTATTAGTGTAACTCATATCTCAGAGAAATTTCTTTGTGCAATGACACAGAAATTCAAAATTGGTCAAAGACTGGAGAACAAATGTTATCAAAGTGCTCACATAAAAACAGGGATGTGTACATTGTACCCTCCCTCCTTCCCTTTTTCCTTCCTTCCCTCCCTCCCTTCATGTCTTAAGGACTATCATGGAAAAGAGGGGCAGAGAGATTGTATGAACCAGGGGTTGGGAAAGGCCAGAACAAAATAGTATCTTCTTGACATGACAAGACCATGGCACTCATGAATTCCCAGCAGCTCTGGCTGCCAGCATGAGATCTACATGAAATCAAGCATTCCGACATGACCAACCTCTAGCAAGAACATTGGCAGTTGATGACATCTAGGGAAGAAAGAGGCAATCCTCCTTAAGAATGTGTCTCCTGGTAGGTCAATCACACTCCAGTGGATGTTCCCACACTCATGAATATGTATGACAGCAGGCTATTAAAAAACACATGAATTTTTGGGTTGTGGGGAGTGGCTGTGGGGATGGATCTGGGAGGAGCTGGGGAAGGACAGGGAGTGAATAGGATCCAAATACATTCTATGCATGTCTGAAATTCTCAAAAGATAGTGTAAGTTTTAAAAACCAGAAATAATCAAAAACTTAAAACTCCAAACAAAGCCAAAGCAGAAACAATCAAAGATAAAATAAAAAAGAAAACCTAGAAGAGCAAAAATTGGTTACCCAAAACTGGCACAAAATTCCTCAAAATACAAACATGAGAGAGAAAGAGAGAGAGAGAGAGAGAGAGAGAGAGAGAGAGAGAGAGAGAGAGAGAGAAAATTTCAAACAAAAACCTCAACAAATTCTGAAAGCAAAAAACCGGACAAGCAAAGAAACCAGAAAATAAAACCAAAGCATAAAAGATTAAAACTCAACCCCTGGGCAGTGGTGATGCATACCTTTAGTCCCAGCATTCAGGAGGCAGAAGCAGGCAGAGCTCTGAGTTTGAGGCCAGCCTGGTTGACAGAGCAAGTTTATTACAGTCAGAGATACACGGAAAAACTCTGTCTCAGGAAAAAAGAATTAACATAAAACAAAAACAAACCCTCCACTATCCACAGGCTGGGGAGATAGTTCAGTACTTAAATAGCAAAACACAAGGGCTGAATTTCAATCTTTAGAAACCCTGTGAAAAATAGTCCACCAAGTAAGTCATTTTAATTTTAGATTATAAAGTGGACCAAAGACCCCAACATAAAACCAGACACACTAAATCTAACAGAACAGAAAGTGGGAAATACCCTTGAAATCATCGGCCCAGGAGACAACTTCCTGAGGAGAACATCAATGGCTCAGGCACTAACAACAACAATTATTAAATAGAACCTCATGAAACTGAAAGCTTCTGTAAGACAAAGGACACTGACATTAGGACAAAACAACAGCCTACAGATTGGGAAAAGATCTTCACTATCCTACATCTGATGGAGGGCTAATATCCAAGATATATAAAGAACCCAAGAAGCTAGACACTGACAATCCAAATAGCCCAATTGAAAAGGGGTGCAGAGCTAACAGAATTCTCAACAGAAGAATCTCTAAAGTCTGAGAAGCCCTTAAGGAAATGTTCAATGTACTTAGTCATCGGGGAAATACAAATCAAAATGACTTTGAGATTCCATCTTACACTCATCAGAATGGCTAAGATCAAAGTCTCAAGTGACATCGTCATGTGCTGGTGAGGATGTGAAGCAATGGCAACAACACTCCTCTATTGCTGGTGGGAGTGCAAACATGTACAACCACTCTGAAAGTCAATTTGGCAGTTTCTTCGAAAATCGGGAACAGTTCTACCCCAAGACCCAGCTATACCACTCTCAGGCACATACCCAAAAGATGTTCCACCATACCGCAAAGGAACTTACTCAACTCTATTCATAGCAGCCTTATTCATGACAGACTAAAACTTGAAACAACCCAGATGTTGAAGATATCCCTCCACTGAAGAATGGATAATGTTTGTTTTCACAGTGGAATATTGTCAGCTCTTGAAAAACAAAGGTGGTATGAAATTTGAAGGCCAATGATTGGAACTTGAAAATATCATCCTGAGTGAGGTAACCCAGACTCAGAAAGACAAATATGGTATATATTCACTTATAAGTGGATATTAGCTCTAAAATACAGGATAACCATGCTATAATCAACAGACCCAAAGAAGCTAATTAACAAGGATGACCCAAGGGAGGACGCTTGAATCTCGTTCAAAAGAGGAAACCAAAGAGTAGGATGGAAGGAGGGAACCGAGAAGGAGAAGGGGTTGAGATGAGACTAGGGGTCCAGTTAGGTGTGGGGAGAGCAGGGAAAGTGGTCAGGAGAGGATGAGTGTGGGGGATGCTTCTCTGGGATGAGTTGGGTGACTTGGTGGGAATGGGATTGGGGAGGCTCTAGGGAGTCTGTGAGAGTGATGCTAGTTGAGACTCCTAGCAGCTGGGGTTGGAGAGACTGAAGTGGCCACCTCCTGTAGCCAGGCAAAATTTTCAGTAGTGGGAGGGGGACACTAACCAACCCATAATACCTTCAACCCCAAATGTGTCCCACCTACAAGATGTTCAGGGATAAAGATGGAGCAGAGATTGAGGGAATGGCCAGCCAATGACAGGCCCAACTTGAGACCCACCCCATGAGAGAGAGAGCACTATTAATGATATTCTAGGACTTGCAGACAGGACCTAATGTGTCTTCTGCAAGGCTTCAATCAGCAGCTGATGGAAACAGATACAGAGACCCTGAGTCAAATATTAGGCAGAGCTTGGGGAGTCTTGTGGAAGAGTGAGCAAGCCAGAGGGGTCCAAAACACCACGGAGTCAACTAACTTGAGCCTATGGAGGCTCACAGAGATTGAACCACCAATCAAAGAGCATGTAGGGGCTGGACCTAGGCCCCTTACACATTTGTAGCAGATGTGCAGCTTGTCTTCATGTGGGTCCCCTAACAATTGTAGCTGAGGCTGTCTCTTCCTCTGTTGCCTGCCTTTGGATCCCTTTCCCCTAGCTGGGCTGCCTCTTCTGATCTCCGTGGGAGAGGACAAGCTTAGTTCTGCTAGAACTAGATGTCCCAGAACAGGGTGGTACACAAGGGGTTGGCCTCACCTTCTCTGAGAAAGGGAGGGAGTTATAGGAGGAAGGGCATATGAGGTGGGCCTAGGAGGAGAGGAGGGAGTGAGGGGCTGTGATTGGGATGTAACATGAATAAATTTTAAAAATTCTTTAAAAAAATTAAAGTAGATGCCTTACCTTAGAAACAATGGCCAAGCTGACTGAAGGCCTCAAATCTTTCCCTCACACAGGTGTTCTCACACCTACCACACGTGTACTTACAGGTCACAAACACACACACACTCGTGCTCACACACACACACAGATTCACCCACAGTCACCCACAGGTATATCTACACACACACACAAAGAGGTACTCACACACAAGTAAACTTAAAACACAATGAACACACACACACAAGCAGGTACTCACATGCATGTAAACTTAAAACACAACACACATACTACACACACACACATACACACACACACACACACACAAGCAACCCTCCCCCCAAACACACACAGATCTAGACACACACAAGCTCACACACAAACCAATCAAAAGCAAAATCCACAACCAGCTCACTAGATACAACAAAATCGCAGAGGGCACCACACCACCACTCCTCTCAACGCACTCAAAGAAATCCAGGTGTGACCACAGCTTAACATCTGCTGGCTGGACCGTGTCACAGTTGCTCCTCATGAGGTCATAGCTGTCCTGCCAGGGCTGGGAGGGACTCCAAGGCTCTGGCTAGGTGGGCTGTGGAGACTGACATTAGGCTTTCAGAAATCAAACCTGTAGGATGTGCTGATGTCCTCAGTTCTCTGGTTTGAATGTTTGCTGTGCCTCCTGCTTTAAAGTCCTCATGTCTACACTCAGCATGTCACTTTTGCATTCCAACTGATGGGTCCAAGATGATGCTATAGCTTAAGTTTTTTTTAAAAAAGTTCATATGAAGACCTAGGTGGCTGTTGTCTTTCTGACATTACTGTAGCCATGTTGTTTTATACCTGTAGCCTGCTGTCTTACATTAATAACAGAGGACCCTTCTCATGCCCGGCTAACCATTAACCACATATCCCATTAAGGTCTATGCTCTGGTAGTCTTGGAAATTCTCCTGACCCTTGCCCTCCTTTAGGGCCAATCATAATTAAGGTCAGGTAGAATTGCTTTGTACAGTTAGCAGCAATAAGCCTGGACCTGAACCAACTACCCCACTGCCTAGCAAGACTTCCTGCACCTGTGTGTGAGCTTTTATGGTTGCTATGTGGTTTTTGCTTTTTATAAGCCACCCCTGGGAAACAGTCAGGGTTGCCTTCTCAACTCCCAAGTCTGATCTGCATCCTTGACCAATCAGTCCCAGGATATATGTTCAATAAACTACCCTTGCTTGACTGAGATGGCTGTCTGAGTGGTTTGTGGGGTGATTCCTGGACTCAACACTGCTCATGGAATATAATGATGCAGCTTATTACCACCTGTGAGGATGACAGGAAGATACCTTTCTCATAATTTCCAAGGTTCTTTATTCTTGTCAAAAACATGGGAGGTGAGCTGGTGAGATGGCTCAGAGGTTAAGAGCACTTACTGCTCTTCTGGAGGTCATGAGTTCAAATCCCAGCAACAAAATGGTGGCTCACAACCATCCTCAATGAGATCTGATGCCCTCATATGGGTGTCTGAAGAGAGCTACAGTGTACTTACATATAATAAATACATTAAAATCTTTTTTAAAAACATGGGAGGGGCCAGAACATCTGCCCCGCAAAGTGTGAGGACCTGAGTTTGAACCCACAGGAAAGCTGGGTACACACGTGTAATATCAAAACTTCTAGGAAGAAGGAAAAACCGTGGAGAGAGAAAAATGCCTGGGACCTTGTGGGCCAGGCAGCCTGACATATGTAGTATCAAACCACACACCCAGTTCAAACAGTGTAGAAGATGGTAAGGTCTGACAAAAATGTCCTCCAACCTCGGCACACATGGTGGGACATATCTGTGACCATATACATGCAAGCTTGTTTCATATTCTCTCTCTTCCTCTCTCTCTCACACACACACTCACAGACTATTACACACATACACTCAGACAAATACACATACACTCTCACATACATTCATACACTATTACAAATACAGGAACTCACTCTCAGACACTTTCACACTCACACACAGACACACAGAATCATTGAGTGTACACAGTGTTATATTAAAAACAACAAAACAAGCCCTCTTTATGAACTGTGATTCCCTTCCTCAAACATGAGGAAGAAACTAAGACACTCTCATAGACGAAGACTGAGTCAAGGGATTTCAGAGTCTCAAGAAAGAATAAAGAACAGGTGATCCATGGACAATCACAAAAGGCAAGGTGAACTTTGCTTCCCCTGAGATTTGAGAGATGCTATGACCCATGACCCTAAAGGGCTGGAGCAGTTGGTCAGGGCTTTGAGAACAGCAGCAACACCTTTCACATAGGAGAGGTGGTATTTTAGCATCAGTGTGATCTTTATGGTAACAAAGGAAAAAAAAAAAACCAAAACAAAACAGAATAACAGAGAGGAAGAGAAAATCAAACATTTCTTTACTAAAAACCCAACGGAGGGCAAAAGACAATAATCAAGGAACAGAGACAAAGCTGTGAGGCTCATAAAGAACACAGCAAATGCTTCCTCGGTGGCTAGTGCTTTCTCTCTCTCTCTCTCTCTCTCTCTCTCTCTCTCTCTCTCTCTCATCTCTCCTCACCCCACCCCATCTTCACACACAGAGGTTGGCAGGTTGTATAGAAAAGTAAGTCTATGCAGTGTGCAGGGCTCGCTTTAGACACTAAGGTCCAAAGGTGGCACAGGCCTGTGTGAGGACCAGATGCTCTATGTACACTGTGAACAGATGAGCTGTGCTGCTGACACAGATGAAATAGACTCTGAACCACAGTCAGGTCACAGGACCCAGGCTGCTGTATTATTCCTGAGCACCCAGTGCAGCTGGAACCTAACTATTGAGCAGTAAGAGGCTCAAGCCATGAAAGGGCTTTTGCTTTTTAGAGTGCTGTGGTCAGTGCAGTGTGTAGTGCTTTCCTTTTGAGGACTCTGTTCTGGGGATTTGAGTCCCCTGTAGAGGAGCCTCATGTATGCAGACACTAAGCCTGGTAGGAAGATCCTCATCTGTGGAGTTCACTGCCAGGCTTGAGAGCAGAAAAGCAAAGAAACAGTGAGACCTGCCACCACTGGTCATTGTGGCTCAGCTTCTGACTTTGCAGTTGAGATCAGGGACCCTGGAGTCCTCCCTAGTCTGAGTCAGTGATCTCAAGTTCAAGTCCCTGCTTCCTGGTTTGTAGTATCAAAGGACAGTTTCAGGTCAGGGGAGCTGTGAACACCATCTAGGCCTTGCTGTCTGCATTTCAGGGATTTTATTGATACCAAGAGGAAGCAAGGGCACTGGGATATTAGTGACTATTAAGTCACCCTTCACCCCAACCAAAGTGCTCAGGGACCTGCAGCCTTGAGCTAAAACCCAACCCCCAAACCCAGATTCTCTGATCCCTCTAGCCCTACATTTTGGTTCTGCAACACCTCCCTGCCTTGCCTCAGACAGTTTTATCACTGAAAGAGAAGGTAAATTCTCTTTGGCCAGCTCTTTTGAAAGGTGTCCTTTGTACTGCTCAGTGACACTGCAGACTAGAACAGAAAGAGATCACCCTTCACAGTCCTGGGACTCAGTCTGTTCTCAGTCTCCAAGTTTAGCTTCCTTTAAGTTTATTCTGAGCCAAGACTCACTGCCTGGGGTGTGTTGACAAAGTGTTCTGCTGGTGGTGGGTTTCAGAGACAAAGGAAGGCTGCAGGAGGCCACTTGAGTTTAGTGACCTTGCTAATTAGGATGCAGGAGGGGACATGAAAGTACTAAGGGGCTGAATGTCTGCCAGTTAAGGAGCATCTCTCTGTGTTGTTTCTCTCTCTCTCTCTCTCTCTCTCTCTCTCTCTCTCTCTCTCTCTCTCTCTCTCTCTCTCTCCTCCCCTCCCTTCCCCTCCTCTCCCCTCCCCTCTCCTCTCCTCTTCTCTCCCTCTTGGTATTTGTTCTGCTGTTTCTGCATTAAAATCCCTTAATCTAACACTTTCCCCTGGCTACCTAGTCCTTCCTTGTGCACCTTTCATCCTTACACTCCTAGATCAAACCTCCTTTCAGGTGGTGGGAGTGTCTTAGAACCATGGAGAATCATGGAGAACTCAGTATGTTCCTTAGGTGCACTAGTTCTGGTGTCCATGCTTGGTGTTACCACGGGCATTTGGAGGACCTTGTACAGAACAGCTATTAAGTAAGTTCCCCTTCTCCCCAAGGGCTAAGGAGAGAAGCCCCTATAGATAATGTGAACTTTACAGATAAGATCTACAGAGTAACTTAAAAGTAGTAGACAGAGAGTTCTGGTGTTACAGATCCAATTCTGAGCCTGATGCACACTAGACAAGCACTCCCCCGTTGCTTTACACCCCAGCCCAGAGCTTTTGAACCTTATATACTCCCCCTGAATGTCCTGTGTTCTGTGTTGCAGTTGTTTGGCAACAAGGATGCCAAAGTGTCAGTTATGAGTGGAAGGAGACTCAGCTCCAGGCTGTCTCCTTCCACAACAGCCTGAAGAGTTTCCATAATCTTTTTAGTCCTCAACACAAGCCAGACTGGGATCTGTGACTTCTGGGCAGATGAAATTCAGGTGTATCCAGACTGAAACAGAATGGGGATTTATTACAAATATTAGAAAGGTGGACAAGAGAATGATTAAGACATGGATGAACATCTCTGAGAAAGACTAGCCTAATGTGAGAAATAGACACACACACATGAGTGCAGGCTTGTCAATGGAACACTGTACCTAAGTGTCTTAGTGTTGACCAAATGTACCATTTTGGTGTCCTTGGAATTATATTTGTATGATTGCTAAGCCACGCCCCTTTTCTCTCATTTGATGGGTGTAATTATGGGGTAGCTCAGGAGATGACTTAGATGAAATTGTAATACTTCAAAGTGAATCCAGGGGCTGCTAGAGTTTCACAAAGGGTTTAGTGCACAGATGCCCTTTCCATATAAGTGGAATTTACAGTGACAGTCTTAACAATTACATGTTTGCTGCTGGGAAGGGAGCAAGGTCTTAAGCAGGTGTTAACTGGGATGGAATTTTTGTGGGTTAGCTGGATTCCCAGTGAGGGAGGGCTCCCTTGTCTTCCTGTGTTGTCCAGTTCCTCTCTCTGCCCTGCCTTCCAAAGACACATAACCACTGACCTTTGAGGTTCTCAAAGGTGTGTCCGATGCCATGGGTGCTCATGCCTTTGAACAACCAGGGGGAATGCAGCTCACTGTGAAGAAGTCATGCTTGCAACAGCCTCTACCATGCCAAATCCCCAGGTAGCTGGCTATGTGGACTCCTCCCCTTCAGAGGCTGACCCTGACTGAGAGAGGAGACCTTGGGAGTGAGGATTAGGATGGGGATGTGCCTGGGTCCTGTGCAAGTGCTGGCAGTGCCTGGTTTTCTGCTGCTATGCCTTAGCATTCAGGTAGAAGAGCCTGGGAGTCCTGCCAAGACCCTCAGGGTGACCCTGCAGGGTGGAGCTTCTGCCAGGCCACAGAGAGCAGTGCAGCACAGCTAGATTCAAGAGCAGCCCCTGCTGGGTGGGCGGTGGTGGTGGTGCTCGCCTTTAATCCCAGCACTTGGGAGGCAGAGACAGGCGGATTTCTGAGTTCGAGGCCAGCCTGGTCTACAGAGTGAGTTCCAGGACAGCCAGGACTACACAGAGAAACCCTGTCTCGAAAACCAAAAAACCAAAAAACCAAAACCAAAAACACAAAACAAAAAAACAAAAAAACAAAAAAAAAGCAGCCCCTGAGGCTGGAGGTTGAAGGTTTTGAAGCAGAGGCTCCTTCATCTTATTTGCAGGTGACATTTATTGTCTTGTGAGGAGCCCCATGGGCTAAGGAAATGGATTTCATTAAAAGTGTTGGTGTCTCTGCTATCCCAAAGCTGGTGTTTCACCTACCTACCATCCACACCCAGCTTCTTAAAACTCTTTTATTTTTAAAAATTCTTAGGGGGTTCTAGAGTGGAACTCAGGTCCTGTTTGCAAGGCAAACATTTTACTAAGTGAGCCACTTCTGTATCTCCTGTGGGTATTCTTATCCTTCCTTGAGTTCTGTATTGCTAACCAGGGCTCTACAGGGAAAGGGGACCAACTTGTGACAAGAAGAAGGAGGTAAAGATAAAAATCAGAGTGGGCAGGCGGAAGTTAGAGGGGCTAACTCAGGGTCCCTAAATCAGCTGGACCCTTCGCTTTCCTCCTGCCTCTTCTGGGAGTCTGTACATGTCTCTTCAGAGTACCAGATTGACTCCCCAGTGGGAGCAAAGCCTGATTCCCTGACTCCACATACTCACAAACACAGATCTCCTTCTCATGCCTAAGGGAGAAGTGCAGGGGACAGCCTCCTCCCAGGGACCCATGCTGTGCAGGGTACAATACCTAAATACTACTACTCAGGCTCATTGTGAACCTGTAGGGGGGAGTCCCAGCAAGCTCTGGTTAGCATTTCAGCTGGATGGAGTCACCAAAGCAGTAATGACACATCACAGCATCACTCAGTGAGCCAATCAACAGCCACAAAAGCTGAGCCCTGTAATCTCTCAGGTACCACTGTTCACCTCTGCCTTGACCTTCATGCCAAGACTAAGTAATTGAGCAAGGATATTAACATGTGCATCCTCCAAGCCTCACAGCACCCTCTTCAGGTCCGGAGTGGATCTGCATCCTCATCTCCACCCCTGGGGTCAGCAGAACCAGGCCTTGAACACTGGCTGTCCAGGACCTCATCCATTCTCATGTAGTGGACAGAGCAGACTTCACCAAGTCCATTTCACAGGCTGGGATACAGAGGCTGCGAAATGGCTTTGCCATTCTTCCAGCAGCTTCTCTTCCGCCCTTGTTGCCCGCCTTTCTGCAGCCTCTCACTGTCCCCAACCCCATTACTACTGTCTTCCTGCTTCCCGTCTTGGCCATCAGGGAAGGGCAGCACAGGAGCCCAGCATGGTGCTCATGGAACTTTTTCACTTTACATTGCCATGGAATTCTTGATGAGACTGTTAAAGGGAGAGGTAGGGAATGTCAATACTTTAGACTTTATATCCTGCTCCATTGGGAACCCAGTATGTCCAGTCCCACTCCCAAGGGAGTTTAAGGGAAGGTCTGATAAATTGGCTCTGCGATAGAGAAGAGACGTGTGGAGTGGACTGGGCTCAGCTCCAATTTGTCAGATTGTGCAACTTTAGGCATCCTACTTGTGCCTTCAGAATGGTCAGGAGGCTAGCAAAAAATGCTTTGAACTCTCTAGGACCAAGGTCTTGGAGGAAACCTGCAGGAAACAAATGCATGTTTGTTTATAGGCAGCTGAAGCTTTAAAAACTAAACTATTTCCCTTGTGAATGGAGAGCCAAGGATCCCAGGGCTTCACCCTGGAAGCTACACTCAATGCACATAAAGTCTCAGCCTTATCCAGAGGCTCTTCGGGGACTGCAGCTCACAGAAGACCTGAGACTCTCTCCTGGGTGGTAAGATCTCTGCTTCAGTTCTTGGCTAGAGAGAGGAACTCTCAGAAAGGATAGATTTTTTTTTTAAAGCAGGAATTCCCAACAATAATGGTACAGATTTCATTATGGAGGAAGACCATCCAGTAGGCACATATTTGCACAGAATCCACCAGGATTGACTGATTGGAGTGACTGGCTGGAGAGCTGGAGACAGCTATTTGACATAGATTGGACACTGCTGCTTCTGCCTTCACCTGTGGACACATGTGCAGATGAGTAACTGGGAGTCTGAATTCTGTTCTGTTGCATCCTAAGAGTCTGATAGAGACTCTAGAGGTGGAAACGGCCATATTGAGGCATTGTTATTTCTAACCACAAATTTAGGGTATAGGATTTCATCAGACACAAGTGCTTCCTTGCTACAAGGTTCTGTGTATTGCAGGAGTTGTAGAGTGAAAAATTATAAAGGCCATTTTATGAAATATGTGTAGATTTTTCACCTTACAGAACTCGGAACTGAAAATAAGATTTCAGGCCTTCACATTCCAGGTGAAGGACACTTGCTGGATTACATTCCCCAAGCCTCGCCCAAGGCAGGAAGGCATTCCTGACTACAGATAAAGATGCTACCACCTAGGTGGGGCCATAGCCCTATAGCCGGAAAAAGTAAAGATAGTAATCTGAGATGGCAGAATAGAACACAATAGCATGGTGAAAACCACATTTTTGAGAAGAATGAGTGTGCAGAGTGATCTCATATGACTCTAGATCATTTGGGCTAGATTCTCTGAAATGTTCCACTGTTCTTGGTTACCCCTCCCTTGGTCTTCCCAGTGCTATGTTCAAAATTTGTAAAACAACCAATCATGTGTAAGTGCGTGAAAATGCCTTCCTCCCCCGACCCCATGCTATAAAAGACCCTTTAACCCACCACACGTGGCCAAAAACCCTGCTCTTGGAGCTAAAGAGCTTGTCGCTTTTGACCGCCGGCTCCTCCCCTAATAAACCTCTGCTGATTGCATCCAGGTATGGTTTCTTGTGATTTTTGGGTGGTCGCGATTTCCGGAGGCTTGAGGAAGGGTCTCCCGAGTGTGGGGGTCTTCAGAATCACTAACATGTCTTGGGAACCTGTTGGGGAATCTTCTGAACACTGTTCTTGCAGCTACACCCTGTGAGAGGGAGCCATCACAAGGCTTGAGGCTGTTGTCTCACAGGTGCCACCTCAGATGCAGAAGGCATCAGACAGGATAGGGAGCCCAGAGACAAGCTGAGCAGATCCCTCTATAGAGAAAGAGGCAACAGTGCAAACCTTACAATTGAGCTCAGAGAGGAGAGAGACCAGCAAGACCAGCCAGGGATATGTGGTGTCTTTGGATCGAGACAATGTGCTGTTGGCTGTGACCCAGGAGTACTCCTGCAGGGACTTTGTCTTTGAGTGAGTTCTCTCCTCATACACCAGTAGTGGCTACTTCCTGGCATCGCCAGGGCAACAGTGCTTGCTGGTTTCCAGAGCTGCATCCCTATGTTCAGGTGAGTATTGGGTCATAGGGACCTGCATCTGGAAGGAAGTTCGGATGGAACTAGTGATACCCCTCTGCGTACTGTCCATCCTGTCATTAATTCACCCAGTGCCACAGGACAATCAGAGACACATTACTAACTTGTATTAGGCCTGAATTTTGTACATCGTTTCCAGTTAGAAAAGAGACATTTATTTCAAGTATTCTGTAAGCACTGATTGACTTAGTGTACCAATGGCCAGGAAGGTGTGTGATGCCCAGGTCAATGCCTAAATACCCAGTCCCCAAGCCTGCAGTTTCCTGTGGGTCTGGGGATGTCCTCCTTCTGCCTTGCTGGCACAGGCCAGTCACAGGAGGCTGAAAGGGGCTGCAGGGGCAGAAAATGATCCCACCTCACCAGGAAGTTCATAACACAACTAGGTACTCAAGTCTCCTCTGTACCCCACTCTTCCTGTTTCCTGAGCCCCAGCATGGAAACAAGAAACACAGTCTTAGGGCAAGAAATGTACATTTCAGAAATGTACACCAAGGTCCTAAGTTACTAACATGGCATTAGGAGGGTTCTTCCTGAAGATATGACATCCATTGGCCTGGTGCTTGCTCTCATCATATTTATTGGAGTGAAGAAGCCAAGGTGCCCTTACAGCGTTTACATCTGGATACCATGCTCTGCCATTCCATACCCCAGGGCCTGAACCTGTTCTGAGTCCTCAGTGCTCTTCCCTGAGATGTAGCCTTGGTGTTCCTTCTATACAGGCACTAGTCCTATTGAGAGTAAGTGGTCAAAAGACTGACCACAGTTGACTATAATACAGAGGGCAGTCATGCCCAAGCCTACCACTCCCTGGCTGCAAGAGCCTCCTATAAGAATCTCTTCACTCTTTTTGGTGTTTGTACACACCCGTGTGCATAGCATGTATTCTGTAGAGAAAGGTGTGTATGTATGTGTGCATATGTGTACAAATTTTGTATGTCTTCCAGATGTGTAAGATGTATGTATGTCTGACAGGTGATGTGTATGATGTGTGGGTTTATGAGCACTGTATGAATGTGGTGTATGTATGGTATATGTATATGTGTAGTGTGTGTGTGTGGTGTGTGCACTTGGGAAACATCTGGTGGGGTCCTTTAATTCTCACACTAGCTGGCCTGCTGCAGACAGGAAATGCCCCTCCCCCCTTCCAGCAGAATCTAAGCATCCAGCCACACAGTGATGGGCCTGCAAATGAACATGGTCTGGCCAGAAACACCCTTCAAGCCGTTAATGAAGAACATTCCCATT
This sequence comes from Arvicanthis niloticus, assembly GCF_011762505.2. Lineage (NCBI taxonomy): Eukaryota > Metazoa > Chordata > Mammalia > Rodentia > Muridae > Arvicanthis > Arvicanthis niloticus. The sequence goes on from NC_133436.1 coordinate 3,791,115, forward strand.
CCAGAGGAAGCAAGGTAAAACCAAAAGAAAACCAGAAAGCATACTGACCTTTTATCACAGGAAAATTCTTATATGGAAAAGCCCTCAGGTTCCTGGGAATCAGACCTTTAAGTCCCAACTGCCTGCTCTGGAACCAACCCCACTCCCCTGAGCCAAAAATGCAGGCCAGCCAGTTCACTAGTTCCACAAAGAAAGCAGAACTAAATGTGAGATTTTTAGGTCTTAGAATTCACTGCCCCGGGATACAGTCTACATTCCGGGAGGAGTACATTATTCCTGAGTCAGAGGACACTTGCTGGATTAACTTTCAGGAGAGGAAGGGAGAGGCTGATTAACATTCCTCAAACCTCAGGGAAGAGAACCCACCTGGGGGTGGGGAAGGCCCAAAGCAGGAAGACACATTCCTGACCACAAAGAAAGATGCAAGTCATCTGGGTGGTTCCAGGAACTTGCTGACCACAAGATAGATGGTTGGCCAAGGTTACATTCTTGTGAAAGATGAGTGTACAAGATGTTTTCCACATGACACTGACTGAATTATGGGTTGGGACTTTTTGGGACTTTCCACTGTTTTTATGTTATGTTTCCTTAATTACCCCTTCACCCCATCCCCTGTTTGTGGGTTCCACTATATAAGACCGCCCCTAGCCAGGCTGTTTTGTCAGTTCCTCTGCTCCTGTGTGAGTTATGAGTTGACCATCAGTCGGCTGATTCCCAGATTAAAGCCTCTTGTTGTTTGCGTCTAGGTCAGTGTCTTGTGAGTTATTGGGTGGCTGTGACATCCCGAGACTTGAGTGAGGGTCTCCCCTCTTGGGGGTCTTTCAGAAACACCCACAGACCGTGGCCAGAAGTATGCATCCTAAGCGGTGCTACGTCCTGTCAAAATGGCCATCAAAATTAACCATCACATTTAGTATGAACAATAGAAAAAGAAAAAAAGGAGAAAAAGAAGGAAGATGAGAAGGGGGGGAGGTAGCAGAGAGATATAGGAGGCAGATGGGGAGGGGAGAGAGGAAGAAAGAGGGAGGGAGAGGGAAAGAGAGAGGGAGAGAGAAGAAGGGAGAGGGGGAGGGAGAGGGCGGGAAGGAGGGAGGGAGAGAGAGGGGGACAGTAGGGAGACAGATCTTCTAGGAATATAGCCCTGTTGGCTTGATTTCAGACTTCATACTTCCAGAACTGTAAAATATAAATTTATGTTGTTTTAAACCACTGAATTTGTGGGGATTTTAAAGTAACAAATGAAAGGTTTTGAAGGGAGGGGTTAGGAAGGACACTGAATGAATCACTGGGGAGTGAAGACGTTTTCACGAAAGTTAGTAAAGCTATGGGCAGACAGAGAGGTAAAAGCATAGCTGTGGCCCCAAAGAAGTTTCAGGACCCAGCACCAGAGACATATGTTTTCTAAAGGTAGGGGATGTCTCACAGTACAAGCCTGCAGCCAGACTTTCTAATTCCTAGGCAGGAAGGAGGGAAGATGGTGGGAATAGGATATCTGGCTTCTAACACCCCCTGTGATGTAAGCTGACTTTCCAGGTGAGAGATCCTGGTACTGGAAACTGTTAGCTAGGGGCTTAGAGACAGTGACTCATAGGATGCTTGTCAGTATCTGCAAAAGGGGAGAGATGGCAGCTCCAGATACTGGGGCCTGGGCAGCAACAGAGTCCCACATGGCATTCTTATAGCAGGAGTAAGAAACTGATATAGTATTCAAAATATTAGAGAATCAGCAATGGGCATTGTGATCAGCTGAAGTGGGCACTTAAATACTTTCCTCAGTGTCAGAAAGACCCTAACAAGCCCTCTGTGTCTGTCACCAGAGCACCTTGAGCTGCAACTGTACAAAAAAGGAGGGGACAGAATCTAGGTGAAGGTGGTGTGTGGGTGATGGGGTGGGGTGAGTGTAAAACTGTCTCCTCTCACTGATCAAATGACTGTGCAGAAGTACCCTGGGTAGCTAGTGAGTGTGTGTTTATGTTCATGTGCTCCTGTACATGCGTGCATGTGTGTTTGTGTGTGTGTGTATGTAGGGCCCAATCTACCCAAGCTTTGGGGTGACTCCATTTCTCCACTGTCTGACCATCTCTGATTCCTCATTTGAAAGACGGAAGGAATTCTTCATACCCAGTAGAAATACTGACATGAGAGTCTACTGTGAAGTGTGCCGTAGCCTCCCTCGGACACTGACTTTCAAGCTTCAAGGATCTTTGAACAGCCAAATTGAACTCTTCAGTGTGATGGAAGGTGTGTTGAGCTGCTGGGGTGTCATGTGAGTGAGTCTGTGATATTGACCACTCACTTCCTCGGCTGGTCAGGAATAGCCGAGGCCGAGCAGGCTTCTGTTAATCACTCATTTATCTCTACACAGAGTGATGGTTTTAAGAAGCATGTCCAAACTGGCTCTTTTCTATGTGGGAGCAGATAAGGAGAAGAAATTGGCTTGGATCTCTCTAGCGGTATATATTACAGAGCCATAATGAACCAAGCCACTCCTAACACTCATCTGCAGGGCTGAAGAGGGTTGAGCTGATGCTATGGACACCCCACTTAATGGAAATCCATTCTTGCTTCTCTCCTAGTTCTGTGGCCCAAAAGCTGATTTCTGTTTGGGATGCCTAGTTTTATAACATGTACACAGTTCCTAAATGTTCCTAAACAATTACTGTTATTTTTTTTATAGGGTTTGAGGCATGCTCTATTGTTTTAGATGCTGGTAAAGACATCCTGGGCGCTCGTCACTGTTAGTTCTAACCGTGGTTTTGATGGCAATGCACAGTTGTGTGAAATGCCAGCCACTGTGGCGTTCCCATGGGGAGCCACTGCTGCTCTCTCTCCGTAGGGCACATCAATGACTTCATTAACTTGCAGGGGAAACCAAGCTGGCCAGCATTTTCATTTCTGACATCTGGAAACCAAGTTGGAGGGGAATAGGGAGAAAGTGCTCAAAGGGCTTCAGTCTCTGTTGCCTTAAAAAATGGGGAGCTCAGCAACCAAGCTGGAGCAAATGTGATCCATTTGTGAGCTTCAGGAGGGCCCAGCAAGAGGTCCTTTGTCACCTGGCCCGAGAAACTGCCTTCCCCACAGGGAACTCACTCTTCCTCAGAGGAATGTGCTCACAGGATTTTGCCCAGCCCAGGAAGGGCTTTGGCAGAAATGTGGTCTTTGATCTATTAGTCACAAAAACATCAGAAAAAAGGTAAATCAGTTATTTGAGGCCTCCTGTAAAAAGACCTTCTGACAATTTCCCCTCCCAGAGCTCAGCACAAGCCAGACAGAAGGCTCAGAAGGGAGCCTGCTTTCCAGGGCAGAGGCAAGCATCTGTGGTCTGCAGGAGGCCATGGATTTGAGCTCTTTTCCTCTGGGTTTAAAGCAGTGTGCATCACTCTGCCCTGGGGGCCAGGCACAGCCAGATAGAACACTGGGGCATGCCCTGACACAAGGCAGCAGACAGTGCAGGGGATGATGGCAACCCCATTGGAGCTAGCCTGTGTTTCACTGAAGTTCCTGCATTCTGTAGCAAGGCTAAGCAGGCAGAGGAGTCCCATGCACAGGTTTCCATGTTTCAGCTACGATGAAGCTCTTTTCCTCTGTCAGAGAGGACAATGGGATTCATTGCCATGAAATATACTTCTGCAGCCTGAGAACAACCTGCACTGCTCAAATCAAATAAATGCCCAGACTGACAAAGTCAGAATTTTTCTTCCTTAGAAAAAATTCTTTTGTCAAAGAAATTGCTCAGCATGGTTCAGAAGGCAGGCCTTAGGAGCTAGTAGCCTGGAAGGCCAGAGATCTTTCTTGCTCAGGAATCTTGGCTACAATGTGCCTGCTAGTTTCTTTGCTGTACCATTAGTGGTAGTAAAACCAAGTCCCTCAAGACTTAAGGTACTGTGGCATGCTGGCACTATCAACTCACTGACCACACACACTAAAAAGTACAAAATAGGAAACTGCTTTTATGTCGGTGGCTGTGTCTGTTTCCTCCATGTTCCGGCAAAAGCCACTTAAAGAAGGATTGGTTTTGGCTCACAGTTTGGGACTACGCTCTACCACAGAGAGGGAGCCACTGGTTAGGCAGCTGCTCACATTGCATCCGCATGCAGCAATCAGGGGGAGTGAACGCTAGCACTCAGCTAGCTTTCTCCTTTTTAATTCATCCTAGGGATACCAATAAAGACCCCCCAAACTCGGGAGACCCTTACTCGAGTCTCGGGAAATCATGGCCACCCCAAAATCACAAGACACCGTCCCTGGATGCAATCAGCAGAGGTTTATTAGGGAGAGTTGGCCAGCTTGCTCACTCGGAAGCGGAATTTGACCAAGACCGGCTGGCTGAGGGGCTTTTAAAAGGGGAAAACCACAAACCAGGGGAGTGAGGAGGGGGTGAAGGGTTGCTAAGGAAATATAACATAAAAATAGCGGAAATTCCAGAGGAGCCCAACCTAAGTGAATCAGGGTCATCACTCTGTATACTCATTCTTCTCAAAATGTCTTGCCCTGTCACTTGCTCAATCATTTCTCAGTTGTTGTCCTGTCATCGTGGTTACTAGTTTCTCAGTCCCACCTAGATGACTTGCATTTTTCTTTGTGGTCAGGAATATGTCTTTCTGCTTTGGGCCTTCCCCACCCACAGGTGGATTCCCTTCCCTGAGGCTTGAGGAATGTTAATCCAGCAAATGTCCTCTGACTCAGGGATAATGTCCTCCTCCCGGAATGTATCCCAGGGCAGTGAAGGCCTGAAATTTTACATTCAGTTCCGCTTTCTTGTAACTAGTGAACCTGCATTCTTTTGCTCAGGTCTAGGGGTCATAAAAACTTTCTATATTTTTCATGCCCTTTAAAGAAAAGCCTGAAGAAAATTCTGTATATATTTTATAAAATGATCTTTATAATTTTTTACTCTACACCAAGACATTATTAAATGGTCTTCCTATCTCTGTTAACTCAGTTTAGAAACTCCTTACAGATATTCCCAGAAGTTTGTTTCCTAGGTGATCCTATATCTCATCCAGGTAGCAAACAGTATTAACCATTACACTCCCTGACCATGCATTTATCCACCTACCTACCTACCTATCCATCCATCCATCCATCCATCCATCCATCCATTCACCCACCCATAAGTTCATCCATCCATCCATCCATCCATCCATCCATCCATCCATCCATCTATTCACCCACCCATAAGTTCATCCATCCATCCATCCATCCATCCATCCATCCATCCATCCATCCATTCACCCACCCATAAGTTCATCTATCCTTCTATCCACCCATTCACCCACCCATCAGTCCATCCATCCATGCATCCATCTATCCATCCATCCACCCACCCTCCCATCAGTCCATCCATCAGTTTCCTGATCCATCCATCCTCTATCTAAGCATCTACTACTCAGTCCTTCCCTTCTTCCCACTATCTGTCTACCCATTCATTCTCTCCCTTGCTCCAAGAGAGGGGCAGACAATTAGTGTTACCAGAGTTACTTGATACCTAATGAGTAGAGAAAGAAGTTGAAACAGAACAAAAAGAGAGAAATGGTAAAAAGAAAATGAAAAATATGTGAACTCAAGTTGTTTTTTTTATTAGAAATCTTCCATTAAGTTGAACAGCAATAAAACAGAGAGGGAACAGTCAGATTCTCCAAAAGACAGTTCTCTCTATTAAAAAAAAAAAAAAAAAAAAAAAAAAAACAAGTCTCAAGCAACATACTAACAATTAGCAAAACATGCAGCTATGGGTTAATATTTATTTATTCATTTTTGAGACTGTCTCTCTGTTGCAGCCCAAGCAAAATGTTGAAGCCCGGGCTGCCCCGAGTTTGGCGGCCATTGTTTCCCGGCCCAAGCTGCTGCTCCTGTCCGAGGGTCGGGGTTCAGCAAGAAAGAGAGTGAGGACGTACTCGAAGAATGGAGACCAGACAGAGTGTGATTCAATCCCGTTTATTCTTCAGTCTCTCTTCCTAGTCCAAGCCTCAAGTCTAGCTGTACTCTCTAAAGAGTCTCCCTAAAGAGTATATCTCTCTGCTGTCTACTTCTGCCTTTTATGTCTCACTTCTAAGTTACACCTTTAATCATGCCCTTAGGTCTTGTCTCTAGGTCACACTCTTAAGTCACACACCTTTAATCTCACACACCCAAGGAAAGTCCTGGGTATCTAAAGCAAGGTGTTATCAGAGTGTGCTCAGCTGTTGTAGGCTATTGTAATCCAAGTCTCATGTCAGGGTATATGGCTCAAGATGGCTGCAAAGCTGATAGCCGCTTTCTGCTAAAAGTCGGCCCCCAACATCTATGTAGCTTATGCTGGCATCTGACTCACAGAGATTTGCCTGCCTCTGCCTGCCAATTAATTATGTTGGCACTTAATTGTTGTACCACTGCACCTAGTGACTGTGAGTTAGGAAGCATCAGAGCATCATCCACAGAAGCTTCTGGAAATGCATGACCTTTGCCTTGGCTGGTACGTGTGCCACAAATGAGTTGTTCCATATCCTGTCACTGAGATGAGCTAAGGCTTTTTGGGGTCACCCTTCTAAGCATATGGTCTGGGAACAAAAAATGTCATCTGCCAGATCTGGGGCAGGACTCATCCCCTGCCGCATACAGCTCCTCCCAAGAAAATGGTGCCAACACTGCACAGGTATGACCACCATTTGCCTGGGAGATGGCAAAGACAGCCAAGGAAGACATGCTTTCTAAAACATTTGGAGTGGGGAGAATGGGAGCGAGGGCTTGGGAGAACACTGTGAGGACCCATGAAAGCTAGTGAGGGAAACTCAGGATGCTGGAGACCTGCTCACGAGCATATGAGCCCCTGGATATGATTCCCTGCTCCCTACAAACTCTCAGCCGAGGGAGAAAAGGCTTTTCACACTGCTGAAGTCAACTCCAGCTGCTCAGCATCTTCCAGTGGCCAGTGATCCCTTCAGTTACACAACTGGGAGTTGACCCCACTCTGTAAGTCACTGCTCTGTAGCAAAAGGGACAAGGAAAGGGGATTCCCCTATGCCTTGCCTGCTTGGATGTGAGTCCCCAGGGTTATACTTTGTCTCTGGAGATGTGGCCAGTGACTCTACTCCTGGCCCATGTCAGATGTCTGCTGGTGTGTGTGTGGGAGCCTGACACCCCATCCCAGTTGGCTACTCTCTATCTCCAGAGGCCTGACTGGGTTGAAACTCTTATAGAGGAGAAGCTGTCCTGGTTTCTTTTCCTGTTGTGATTAAAAATCCCTTGGCAAAAGTAACTCAGGGAACCAAGGGTTTATTTCAGCTTCAGTTCTAGGTTTGTTCTCCATGGTAAGGAAGTTTGACAAACTGAATTCACAACCAGGGAACAAAGAGGGACAGACAGATGTACACTGCTTCACTTCCATAGTGAGCTGACAGCCCCAACCATTCAAGCTTTTTTGGAAACGGCTGTTTCTGTGCCAAGCACTGTCCTCCATATCTGAATCAATTATGTTGGGTGAGCGTACAGAGCTTCCTTTGGGCAGAAGGGATGTTTTGAGGACTTCCTGGGAGTGTGATGGACTCTGTCCAGTTGCCATAGGTTGGGCCTGGCAGCCTGACCCATATATTCAATCACACGCACGTGCTATTGATCATTACATCAGGCACCGTGTCTTCTTAGGAGCAGAACACGACGGATGAGGCCCCCGTGTGCCTACACATTGAAATTCTACTGGAAGTAGATCTCCAGGACATTCGTTACATCTCTCAGGACTGACGGGAGGGGGCTGCTTCTGAGAAAAATCTTCCTTTTTCACACTGGCAAATCCAGTTAGCACTGCTGAGCAGCCGCCAGCCTGGTGGTGCCAGGAAAGCCTACGAGGAGCAACTGGCTTGACAGAAAGGGGTTTCAGAAGCTATGCTGTGGATATAGACTCAAGGCCATGGTTACAGTCATCCTGATGGTCTGGGAGAGCGTCCACTTCTAGGGGCCGGTGTGTCTTGAGAAACCAGCCCTACCAACACCACAAACTCATGGCTGGTATGATCTCTTTTCTGGCTTGTTCATCAAAATCCTGTTAGGTGTTATCTAAAGCTATTTGTCTTCCAGTGAACACCAACAACTGAGGCTAGTTACTGTTGGGTTTCAGATGGTGGTGGGGTAGAGTGTCCAAGAGGGACACTGAAAGATTACTGGTGACTAAGGAGTTTATTACAAGGGTTATTAATGCCATGGACAGACAGAGAAGCAACAGCCTGATGGGTTCTCCAGAGAGAGAAATTAGAGTTCACAAGGCAGAAGAACACATCTCTTCTCAGTCCTCTGAGGATAGGCTAGGTTTTACCCTGAGTCTGCCGCAGGCTCTCTGGTTCCCAGGCTGAAGGGAGAGAAGGAGGTGGGAGCAGAATATGAATACCATCAATACCTCTTTCGATGTTAACTCACTTCCCAGGTGAGAGACAGCCACCCTCCCACCCCCCCATCCCCACCCCCACGCTATCCCCCCACCCCTGGCACTGGGGTTGTCTGTTAGCTCTGGACTCTTAGACAATGTCTCAGTCAGGAGCCCATCTGTGTCCTTGAGGGAGAGACGGCTGCTGCAGTGAAGTGGTCTCTCAGTGAAGCCTGAGTGAAGCCAACTGCTAACATCACGTCCTTACAGCTATTCTGCTGCAGAATGCCTTCCCTGTGAACTCCTAGAGGAAGCAAATTCTAGACTTATCAGCAGTGAGAAACTACTGGGACTTCCTGCCTCCCTAAGTATCTACTGAAGAGAGGAACTTGGCTAAGTTCCTCTGCACCTATGAAAATTGCTGCTGCTTACAAGAACAGGGACATGGCCAGTGACCTCTGGCTAGCGGTGTCTGCAAGCACTTTGCAAAAAGATTATGCTCTGCAGAGGAAAGTCTAGGTAGGCAGCCTCTGCAAGTCTCCAAACCATGCCTACTGGACAGCCTGTTTGTATAACATATTCAGACCCAAGTTTCTGAATCTAGGAGTTTCTTAAATGCTGTTTTGTTTAATTAAAGATCTTAACTGGCATTCTTTACACTTCTAGAACCAGGCAATGATTTATTCTGCAAAGTAGGATGCGTCTTCTAAGTTGGCTTTTAGTTGGTTAAACAAGGATTTCTTTACGACTCCACCCAGCTTTCAGGGTCAACAACTCACACTCTAAGCAGCAGAGGCTCACAAACCCATCACCCTGCGTTTAGATGGAGCCTTGGCAAAAGCTTCCTTAGAGTTTTAAGAACTTTCTCTTAGGATGAGTAATTCCGACTGGAGTGTCCCCAAAGTCTGCTTTAGAGCACAGAGAGAAGAACCCCCTGTTTGAATTGGTTTTTCTAGCAAGTCCCCTTTTTCCAGTCTGTCTCCCCCACGTGTATACCACCACCACTCCTCCTTAAACCCCTGGCCCTCTGCTGCACTGAAGGAAGCCTCTTAGCTGCGTCTCACCTCCTGGAGAGGCTAAAGTCATCCCAGAACAGGCAACCTACTGTGGAGATTGGCTTTCTAGTGACAGAAAGTTGTGGAATCAGTGGGATCAAACCTCACGCTGGTTTCATCTTTGAAGTAAATCATACACATCTTTCAAAATCAAGATAATTTTCTTCTAGAAATATCTTACTTTTATGTGGCTTTTTGCAGCAGTGTTTATTTTAAACTCAAGATCACACCAAAGAAAGGAATGAAATTTTTTTTTATCATTATCAGAAAAAGCACACAGAGAGGGTGTGTTTGAAAGGAATCAGATGTTTGGAGTAGTCACTGAGTTTGCTCTGGGTCATGTCTCACCCTCCTCGATGTGCCTCCATCTTCCTTCTGTGTCTCTCTTTCTTTTCTGTGACAAAATACTCTGACAAAAGCTACTTAGCAGAGTGGAGGGGTGGGATGGGCTTATTCCTGCTCACAGTTCTAGGTAACAGTCCCTCATTACAGGAACATCACAGATGCAGGAGCAGGCATGCCTGGTCACATTGCAACCACAGTCAACGATAGAGCAGCAGGATTCCTGGGCTACAGACAACTTTTTCAGCCTTATGCGTTAGCACAGAAAAGATCTGTAGAGGCTTTCTGTCTCCCGTGGGCAAACAGTTTCAGGAAGGAGAGACTGCAGGAGAGAGACATGGGTTCTGGCTGCAACCTTCTCTAGTCCCAAGCCCCACACCTGACTCATATAAAGATTCACAGACAGTGTTTTTCCCTGGCAGACCCCTCAATTATCCTCAGGAGAGAGGCTGCCCCTCCCTGTGTGTGCTAAAAAATACAGTCCCGTCTGGTGAGGGTCAGACTCCTGCCTCTTTCTATCTTCCATCTCTATCTTCATGATGCCTCAGAAACTTAACAGTCAAGAGGTAGAGAGCAAGACATGTGTGCATGCAGCTTTCTTTCTCTCCCTTCCCAGCCCAGGACTCCCTGACCAGGTAATGGTGCCACTCCAAATGAAGGTTCTTCCCACATGAATTAACTTAATCAAGATAATCCCCTATAGACAGGCTCAGAGGCCCATTTCCCAGGTGATTCCATATTCTGCCAGACTGACAAGGAACACTAACCGTCACAGGGAATGATGTTCAGTGGATCATGGGTAGAGGAAGGAGTGACCGAGTGAGCAGACACATCCTGGGGCACAGTCCAGAAATCTCAACAAACATCACACAAGGCCAGGCAAGACAAACTAAGTGACTAGCAAGTCAGATTCCAAGACCTTATGAATTTAACCCATGCCCGGTTTCTGGAGGGAGAAGCCGTACTGGTCACACAAACTTGAAGACAGAAGATGTGTAAGTGGGGATGGGTGGGGGTGGGGATGTGGAGTTCCCTCAGCTGAGCAGGACCCACAGGTATCTGGACACAGTGAACCTGCATATTAAGCTGGTGTGCTGGTGGAAACTAAATCCTGCTTCATCTGTTTTAACTGTGGAAGAAGGGGAATCTTAAGTTTCTTTGTGTGTGACATTTTTCCTAAACAAACTGAATCTTAAATTTAGATGTGGGTGTTGGGTAACGTGGGAAGTACCTGTGTTGTCTGAGAGCTTCAGAGGGCTTTCTCCAGTGGAGGGTCTTCGATGGTGGGAGGACCCTGGGGCTGCAGAGGGCCCTCTCCAATGGAGGTTGACAACACAGCCCATCAGAAAAGGGAAAGGCAGTGATCTGAATCTGAATAGTGAATAGTATTGGCAGATGGGTTAACACTTGATAATAACAGCTTGCCAGCTACATGGGACTGTGACCGAACATCGATTTTCAGACCAACCTAGGATCACCTCAAGAGAGACAAGTAGGGACCGTTCTAATATGGAGCCCTGAGGAAGAAGAGTTAAACAATAGAGTTAGGCCTGTCTTGCTACTTAAAAGTAATGATTATTATCGTTACTATAAAAGTTCTCGTTTGTGGAGTGTATTCAATGGGGTGGATGCTTTCCCACGCACTTATGTGCTTCATTTCTTGTGAGAAGCGGCTCCACTCTCGCCAATACAAGATGGCGCTTGGTATAGGCATTGCTTGAGAGAAACAACTCCATATATGGCAAGCCCACGCTGAGAGGTGTGGTTACCCAATCCTTACCTCTTGTCATTGAGAATGGCCAATTAGTAGTGACATCCTGGCAGCTGCTGATAGGATTAAGGCAATGCTTATAAAGGGCTTCGGGAGCTGGGGAGGAGAGAGAAGAAAAAGAGAAGAAGCTCACTGTACAGGGATAGCTGAATAAACCGCTTGAAGAAGAACATGGTTGCTGTTGCCTTATTCCGCTGGTCAAAAGTGGGTAGCGACAATTTTTAGAATAACCTACAATACAGGTTAAGTTTTTCTTTTATGTTGCTTAATTAGCTAATTCTTTGACTGAGTATACATGTGTATACACGTACACATACATGCTAACATTCGCGAATATACATACATACCATACACATTCACACACATACCACACGTGCGTGCACACACACACACACACCCCACATTATAAAATCAGCAGGAACAAAGAGTTCATGAGGAACACTGCGTGTACAGATTGCCAACACCAGCTCAGTCCCACAGGGAGCACGGTGCTGACTTAAGGGACAGCAGGCCCTGCTGGTGCTCTATGCTGCTTTACTCGATGGTGCTCCCTTCATCTCCACACAGCAGAGCCACGCCCTTTGGAGATAAGTGCGCACCAGTGCACACACAGCTGCTCCGCTGTTTTAATGATCGCATCGAATCCCCTTCTATATAAATGAGCTATAATTTATTCAGCCAGACCCCTTTAAGGAACGTTTGGATGACTGCCAATCCTTTGCTTTTAAACCCCATTTGTACAAGGGATACCATGATTTCACAAATGGCCAACTGCCCAGACTCAGCTTCTCAAAGCCGATTTCTGCAGATCCCTAGACCACCTCATGGGGTTTTCTTTCCCAGCTCCAGTCCTAAGCAAGGCCATATTTTCTCTCCACAGATGTCAACTAAAACAACAGTCTGCAGGCAGGAACAAAACTGGGATCTAGCTGTCTCCATAGGCCACACATTAAACATACTGCAATATGTAAAACAGTGTCCTCTTTTTTTACCGATTTCTAACAGTATAATTTGCATGTGATGGAGTTTTTTTTTTTTTAATTTTATAATATAGTAGATATCTTTTAAACTTCTCATTTTAGCAAGCTGGGGAAATAGCTTACTCAGTAAAGTACTTGCCTTGCAGGTATGAAGACCTGAGTTCAATCTCTAATACCCATGTAAATAAAATAAAACAGCTGGGAAAGGCTGATGCTACCTTTAATCCCAGCACTTGAGAGACAGAGGCAGGCAAATCTCTGCGAGTTTGAGGCCAGCCTGGTCTACAGAGAGCGTTCCAGGACATCAATGTCTACAAAAGAAACCCTGTCTCAAGAGAGACAGAGAGAGAGACAGACAGAGAGAGAGAGAGAGAGAGAGAGAGAGAGAGAGAGAGAGAGAGAGAAGTTCCAGAGATCCAAGCATGGTGGTACACACTTGACAATCCTTGTGCTGGTGAGATGGAGCCAGGCAAAACCCTGAGGCTAAATGGCCAGCCAGCCTAATGTACTAGGCATGCCCTAGGTCAGCTCTAAGTCTCAACAAGAAAAAGTGGATAGTGCCAAAGGATCTCTGACCATCACTCTCCTCTCTCTCTCTCTCTCTCTCTCTCTCTCTCTCTCTCTCTCTCTCTCTCTCTCACACACACACACACACACACACACACACACACACACACACTTGCACAGTTTGTAGTCCATGGCTGTATGTGCAGGCTCCAGGACTTAGCTATATCTCTCTAGATAATGTGCAGGCTTCCTGATTTTTAGGTGTTCTCTGCATATCAGACACTGTGAATTCTCCGCCCACCCCTCCCACACTGGGCCTTTTCTGGGCTTCTCATTCCATTCTGATGTGTTTTTTTTTTTTTTTTTTTTTTTCAAGGACTGGAAGTGGAAGGCCCTTCTGGCCATTTGAGTCACAAATTGAGCTGGCTGGCTGGCCACTTGACCAGCAGGCCTGTGTCCCAGTGGCTGTTACACAGGGTCTAATGCTGGGTGAAAGCTCTCATTAGCAGCCAAGGTTGAGCTAGTATGGAAGCCTTCTTGAGGCTCAGTGACGGTGTCTTTCCAAGCACCCAGGCTCAAGAGTGGAGAGGGAACCAAGACCTGCCCACAGGCCAGCCATGCAGGGGGTTTGGAGTAGAGTTTAGGGACTTTTCTATTAGTAAGATCAGGTCATCTGGAAACAACTTTCTCTTTGCCTATTTGGACACACTTTGTTTTATTAAAACATCCTGAGCACCCTGGAACCTCCTGATCGAGACTCTGCCTAGAAGCATGAGATTTCTCTGAAGGTAGAACACAGGTTCTGGGTTAAGCATTTCCCACTGCACGTGGGAAATGACACCAGGAAAGGTCATGAAATTTGTTCCAGGTGACAGAGATAGTTCTGGAACCAAAATCTTGATCTAAATTCATACCACTACTTCCAGCCTAAAATTAATGGCCGGCTTAATCCTACCAATCACTTTTATTTTAAACACAAATGCTTCCTGCTTTGGTCCCTCTCAGTAAAAGGCAAACACTAACTTTTTAAAAATAAATTATTTTTTTATTTCATGTATATTGTCACCTTTCCTGCATTCGCGTCTGCATGTCTGTCTGTGTGAAGGTGTCAGATCCCCTAGAACTAGAGTTACAAGACAGTTGTGAGCTGCCACTCACAACAGCCATGTGGTTGCTGGGAACTGAAGCTGAATCCTCTGGAAGAGAAACCAGGGCTCTTAACAGCTGAACCATCTCTCCAGCTCCAAACACTAACTTTTTAAAGGATCAAATGGCACTAGCATTTCCTAACAAGACTTTGCCTGTGCTGGTTTTCATGGAAAATGACATTGGGCAGCCACTAATGAGACCCTCACCACAGCGACTCAGGCCCTCCATCCCCCAAGTGCTCTTCCTGCCTCTTCCTCCCACTCTAACATGAGAGTGTATGGAACCATCTATGGTGATTGCTGCCAATTTGAAGTTGTGACGTGGTTTTGCTCGCACGCTTGAAAGCAGATGTAATGATAAAATTACAAGTGAGTTCCATCGACAGACCCTATTCCAAACCTGGAATGACGTGGAGAACATTAGCCTGGGCAAGGATGTCCCCTACCGCCTTGGTGACGCACCTCATATGGTTAGCAATGAAACGTATCTCAGAAAACAAGGAGGTTGCTTTTAGATGATTTTATCTTCCCAAAGCTCCCAAACCATACCCTAAACAAAGGAGAATCAGCCATGCCAGCAAACGGGGCAGCCTCGAAAACTCAGCAAGCTCCTGTTTGTTGTTCAAATCACCATGCTAGAGTCCAGTGTTTGCTTCTGGCTGTAGATGCAGGGTGGCCAGCTGCTCTGCTGCCCTCAATGTCCCTGGTGGACTGTATCTGGAGCTGTGAGCAAACATAACCCTTTTACCCTTGCGTTTCTTTTGTTAGAGTATTGCTATCAGCCTAGCAATGGTGGCGCACGCCTTCAGTCCCAACACTTGGGAGGCAGAGGCAGGCAGATTTCTAATTTCGAGGCCAGCCTGGTCTACAGAGTGAGCTCCAAGACAGCCAGGGCTACACAGAGAAACCCTGTCTCGAAAAACCAAAAACCAAAACAAAAACCCCAGAGTATTGTTATCATTAAAACAAAATAAACCAAAAACCAAAACAAAAACCCCAGAGTATTGTTATCATTAAAACAAAATAAACCAAAAACCAAAACCAAAACCCCAGAGTATTGTTATCATTAAAACAGAAAAAGAAATGAAGACTGTCTTCCCTTCCCTCGACACCCCCACACCTGTTCATGGAATGGAGGGATTTCGATATCAATACTAAACTCCAGATAGGAAGGCTCGTTTCCGGACTGCTGCGTATTGGGGTGGCGGGGAGGGGGTGACAAATCATGAAAATGCACTGGAGGTTCCAAAAAAGCAACAAGGAAAGATTTAAACATTTTTGTTTCTTTGTTTTATCTGTACGCGCATTTTCACATCTGTATTTCTGTGTGTTGCCTTTGAGCCTGGTGCCTACAGAGGCCAGAAGAGGGTGGTGGATCCCTTGGAACTGGAGTTACAGGTGGTTGTGAGCTGCCAGGTGGGAACTGAACACAGGCCTTGTCCGAGAACTCACACCATTCTTACCTGCTGAGCCATCTCTCCAGCCCCACAAGGAAAGATTTTTAAACTTTTTTTTTGCTACCAAAAAATGACTTAAGAGTCAAATGTGGTGGTTCACTCCTGCGCTCTCAGCAATGGGGACACAGACCCAGGAGGATTGTCAGGTACTTGACGCCACTTTGAGCTACATAGTGAGTTCTATGCTGGGCTATAGAGGGAGGCCTTGTCTCAAAAGATAAACCAACCAAACAAAAGAAACCATAATTATTTGTGGAGGTCAATATGTTTACCTTGACCACCATACCAAGAATACACATATGGAAATACCACGAACAGCTGAGTGGCTAACCTCATCACTCACAGTAACCTCCTCACTGGGTAACCTCATCACTCAGAAGGGTGAGGTAGGAACTTGCAATTCTAGAAGAGCCTGAGCTAAGTAGCAAAACCAGATCTCAGAACAAACCAACCGATCTAAGGTCTGGGGACAAAGCTTAGTGTAAGAGCATGTGCCAGGGTAGGAAAGGTTCTGTGTCCCATCCCCAGAAAAAAAAATCATCATGTATCCCAGAATAAACAACAAATGTTGCCTGAGAAAAGACAAAAGACAATCAACTTAATGATCTGGTGGCTTGTGGCTAAGTAGCAGCAGCCCTCAGCTTCTGGTCACCAGGTAACTCAAGCGGAGCCTGGGCAGATAAAGTTACTCATTTTCTTCCATCTGTGAAAATTACTAATGGTGGAACCCCCTACTTACAGGGTGGAATCAGCAGCTTGCAAAAACACCTGTGGTGTTTTTCTGAGAATTTCTCTAGCTCCTCACTGGCTCAAGCTGGTTATGACAAGGCAGGAACACAGGACCTCGAAAATGAAAACACTCTGAGAAATCACCACCCTGTGGGTAATGGAGGCAAAGACAAGATCTGTGGCTAAGCGGAAGACCTCTCTAAGGTGCCAGATGCTGAGGGGGTGAGGCTTATGGCTTAGGTTTCCTTGGCAACATCTATTTACCTTCTTGTATCACAGAGAATCACAGTAAGTTTTCCTCTTGGAGCTGTGCCCTGAAAGAGGAAGTACACCTGATGCTATTTGTCAGCAGTGTCTGTCTGTCTGTCTGTCTGTCTGTCTGTCTGTCTGTCTGTTTTTCCACTTATAAGAAAGAAGTGGAAATGCCCCCATGGGTCTAACCCAAGGGTCAAGGCTTTATGGAATAGAGGTAGAGACTGGAACAGGTTGGTAGTCAACACTAGGAGTTGATGGTACCATAGAATACATGAAGAAGCAAAAGAGGATTCCCCCAGTCTCCGAATGTGGCCATGTTGGTACCTTCAGTCCAGCCTTGTGTCTCTGGCCCTGTTGGTACCTTCAGTCCAGCCTTGTGTCTCTGGCCCTGTTGGTACCTTCAGTCCAGCCTTGTGTCTCTAGAGCTGTGGAAGAATCTCAACTGTCCCAAGCATCCTGGGGTGGCCTTTGTGGCAGCCTAGGAGGCCATTTTAGAGCTAGACTTGGGTGAGGCACTTCAGAACCCTCTTAATAAAATAACAGGCAGGTTTGACTTCTCTTGTGACAGGGTTTCTTGGTCCAGGTGGCTCTAGGAAGGTACACTATGGGTTTCCTATGAGGAGCCCCCAGAGCGTGTTTCCTCAAGAGCATGCTCAGAGCAACACAAAGCAAGGTTCACTAGAGAGGAGGGGCCAGGCACAGTCTTCCTTGTTGCTTATTGCTGGGGTCATGGCAGCTCAGCTTTAACCGGACTCGGCTCCTTTCTCCCAGTGGCTCAAGAGCAAGCTGAGAAGTTACGCTGGTATTGAGAAAGACAAAATGGTCCTGTTGTGAAGACCTCTCTTCTCTTCTGCGGTTGCTATACAAACATTTTGTGTGGAAGCACTGGAGTCAGGCTGAGGTGTGACAGTGGGAGTCTCCGTGGTCATGGAGGCCATGCCTTCTTATCTCGAACTACTCTTCCTCAGATGGCAACATGATGAGATGGTTGTTTCCTTCCTGGTCAGGATAGCCAGAGAAAGTACGGCATATCTGTCCAGAGGAATTCTAGACAAGTGGTGAAAAGACACTTAGCGTGTGGAAGTACGTGTCAAATATCACATGAATGGATTTAGACTGACGGTGTGTTAGTTATCTATTTGGAATTCAGATTTAACGGAGCACAGTTGCAGAGATGGTGTCTTAGGGTTTCTATTGCTTCAACAACACCATGACCAAAAAGCAAGTTGGGAGAGACAAGGGATTATTTGCTTACACTTGCATACCACTACTCATTATTGGAGGAAGTCAGGACAGGAACTCAAGCAGGGCAGGAACCTGGAGGCAGGAGCTGATGCAGAGGCCATGGAGGGGTGCTGCTTGCTGGATTGCTTCCCACGGCTTGCTCAGTCTGCTTTCTTACAAAACCCAGGACCACCAGCTCAGGGATGGCACCACCCACAGTGGGCTGGGTCCTCCCCCACCGATCACTAATTGAGAAAATGCCTTACAGCTAGATCTTATGGAGGCATTTCTCAACTGAGGCTCCTTCCTTTCTGATGACTCTAGCTTGTGTCAAGTTGACACAGAACCAGCCAGTACAGATGGCTCACTCGTTAAGAACATTTGATATTCTGTCAGAGAGCCTGAGTTTAGTTCCTTGCACTCAAGTTGAAGAGCTCACACTGATTTTTAACTCCAGCTCTAGAGGATCTGACACCCTCTTTCTGGCCTTTGTAGAAATACACACACACACACACACACACACACACACACACGCACACAAACACAAACACACAAACACACAGATTTTCTTTTGTTAAATCCAGCCACTTTATCTAATTTCACATTTATTTTGTGAGGGAAAAATTCTAGTGTGCAGAAACCATGGGGTGGATTTCATTAGAGACATTTTACTGTGTTGTATTATATGGTGTTTTGTTGTATTGCATTGTGTTGTGTTGTATTGTGTTGTGTTATGTTGTATTGTGTTGATTTTCATTGTATTGTGTTGTATTGATTTGTATTTAACTTCTGTTAACCTTGATTTTTCTTTTTCTATTCTATTCTATTCTATTCTATTCTATTCTTTCTTTCTTTCTTTCTTTTTTTTTTTTTTGAGACAGGGTTTTTCTATGCAGCCTTGGCTTTCCTGGAACTTGCTCTGTAGATCAGGTTGGCCTCAAACTCACAGAGACCCGCCTACCTCTGAGGCTTTACTTTCAATAACTGGATGAGTAGAGACAAAGGCTTCTTTACCTTCTTTACCTCCGAGACATATCACAGACTGGGGCGAGTCAAAGGAGACCCTAGTTTGCTGAGCTCTGGGTAATTTCCTTCCACAGCCTCAGGTCTTTGTCCTAATAGGTTATCAGAAGCGTGTGGACTTGAAGCTCTGGTTTGCCTATAGCTCACCACATGGCTATCACTACCATTTCTCCATGCCCAGCATCAAAAACCCAGTAGAGGAAGCCCTGCCCTGCCCTTCCAGCCCCAGAGCCCAGGTCCAGGGCCTGTTCCAGTTTACTCTGACAGATGCGGTCTTCATGCTAGCTTTCCTGTATCACACCAGTATTTCCTCAGGACACACCAGAAGCCACTGCACTGGGACGTGTAAAAATGCTGAGGTGTGTACATGGCATTTCCCCTGGTGAAACCCAAGATCACAGGGAGCAAAAGTCCTCCAGGGCCGAGAGACTGCACCAGACACACTGCATCCCTGTCCCTGAAACTCATACTCTATAGTAGAGTGGAAAGTGAAGCTAGATAAAATAGTGTGTAAGCAGGAGATTGAATGCAGCTGCTTCTTCAGGCCACACTGCCTGTTTTCTGGCCTGCTGAAGCCGCCCCATCCCTGCTGTGCTGGCGCCTCTGAGGACAAGAGCTGCGTGCTTGCTGACAGATGCATCTATCTCCATCAGATGGATGATCAAGGGTAGAAGGCCATCCTGTCAGAGGCATGGGCCCTGCAGAATGTCATGACGTTCGGAAAGTGCATCGCCATCTGCCCTGTCAGTTTCCTGAGGCCAGAAACAGCAGGCTTACCAGAGATAAGCCGTGTCTCCAAACCTTGGGGCCATTTCTAATCAGAGGTGCCGAATCAGAGGCATCAGGAAGAAAAGTCAGGAGTGTATTTTAAACTACTGGACAACTGATGTCATTAATGACTCCTGGGAAGCTGTAGACCAAGAAGCTCCCAGGAGGCTCCAGCTCTTCTCCAGGGCTGTCGCTATGTCTGGTGTCTTCAGAGTGCGGCAGTTTTGAGATTATGATGCAGCGGTGTATCCTATGGTATAGAACTGTTTTCATGGTAAACAAGGAGTGTTTAATGAATTTCCACTGCTTGATAATGGGTAGTACGAGCAACACACAGTTGCTTAATAATGAGTCCTTATTAATCATGGTTGGGTATTTATGAGAGTCTAAGTCTGAGGGTTTTTCTACTCTAATCTATTACATAAGTCACCATGAAAGTGTTAAGTCATATGGGCTTCTATAATTGTCCTTAATCCACAACTCTCTCTTCCCAGAACTGATTTGTTTCTAAATTAAACTAGATTTAGAGACTTTGTCACCTCAATCACAGCTCACTAATATGCTCCAAACACAGGCTCATGCTGAGTTTATCCCCTGAGCCTGTCAGTGCTTCAGGATCTAGGCATTCACACTAGTCTCAGATAATCCCAGCCTTCCAGTCAGGTGATGGCTGTCACAAGGTGAGTGCTGTTTGGAAATAAAACCATTAATACCCAGTTTAGCAGTCTTGGGTAACAGAAATGGGATAGAGACTTTGGGAACCCAAATCAATACACTTTTAGTTTCCTTTAGTGAAGTTCATCAAACTGAAAAAGCTGTATAATCCAGATTGTCTAAACTCAGAATTTCTATGTCACATGCAGAAAAAATGTTATTAAAAAAAAAACACTAATTACTTACAGATTTTGTTCTTAGCTCAAAAAACATTCATAACCATCAAGGTGTTGAACTGGAGTCAGGTTTGGGCTCAGTGGGACAGCTTTGGGCTCAGGGGAGGTGCCAGCAGGTGACATCCCCAAGCTGCCACAGAATGGAGACCAAACTCAGGTAGCTACAGGTTTGAAGAATATCTTTTAAAATTAGAGCACAGCCAGGCCTGGTGGCTCCGGCCTGTAGCTATTAGATAGATACTCAGGAAGCCGAGGAGGAAGGGGACACAGCTCAGCTGGAAAGCGCTTGTGCAGCTCTGAGTTCAAACTCCAGGTTTACAAAACACAAACAACAACAACAACAACAACAACAACAACAACAACAACAACAAAGCATCAAACCCAGCAAATACAAACGGTGGCAAAGACAACTGCTAACAGTATGAAAAGATCAACTGAACACTGGTCTTGGGATGGGGCCACTTGTGACAGGTGAAGGTCAGGTGAGGAGAGCCTGAGGAGTGGTCACAGGAGGAGGGTGGATTCCCCCCCGGGGAGGTGGCTGCCAACTTGAAGGTGAATGAAGTGTGTGAGTCTTTGGCTCCCACTGCACGACGAATGAAAGAAATGACAAGAGGCCAAGCCAAAGTGGTCAAGTACCATGAGAGATGAGGACTCACTCAATTATGTGAACTTAAAATTCACTAAAAATGCATGAAACAAACTTATGGATTAAAACAAATGACGGCCTTTTAATTTGGTTTAGATTGATCTCTCGTCCTTGAATGACAAATCTGGCTAAAAGTGGCCTCCTTATATAGTGAACTACAAGCTATCCTGGGTAAGCAGGCTGGATCCAAATGAAGTATGTACCATGGTAACCTAGCAACTGAGCCTCAGCCAATCACAGCAGCCAACCCTCAGCCAGCCCTAAGTCAGAGGCTGTTAAATTATGCACAAAGAAAAGGGGGAGCTGAACCAGTCAGGAGCCTGTGTAGACACATATGGACTTGAACACGGCCTGGCCTTGAAATCCCAACTGTTTCTAAGACCTTTTGCTTGTTCAGATAACCATTGTAAATCAGACCAGTGTCAGGTTTTCTGACTTGTTTGGGAAGATGTTTGGTTTTCTCTAGCAAGCCCAGAATGGACTGGGAAGTGAAGATATTTACAGCTTTTCAAAGGCCCTGAGAAGTCACTTGGCTTTGGGAGAGTCCCACGGATACTGCTCATTGCAGGTTGACAGAAGACATGGTAGAAGTGGGTTTTCACAGGCGGCCAGAACAGGGAGGGGCACCCTCAGTGTAGCAGGTTTCTCCCTCACTCCCATGGTCACCCTCTGGGGACACAGAAGTCAGGGCCGAGGAATTTGGGGGTGAAACAATACAGCTAAGAGTTCCAGCTCCACAGCTCTGTGCATTCTGAGAAATGTCTTTCATGGACAGGCTGATTGTGTCAGCGATATAGCTTACAGAAGCCAAACTGGCTCTGATGTCATCGGGCACCACAACCACTGGGACCCTCACTGCCTATGCAGCCTACCAGTAGTTGAAGGGTCACCATGGGAGCCTGTCTCTAACATGATGTGTTTGTCCAGTGCCTGCTCTACTCTGCCCTGCCTAGACCACTGTGGCTCATACTAAGCCAGTGGATCCAGAGCTGTTTTCTAAGCTCCAAAGCTGAGAAAACACACACACCAATGATAAGGTATAAACTAAGCAATTTACTTTGTCTGTCTACCTTTTTATTCAGGGTTTTAGTCTAGGTAGAAAGGAGACTGCCGTTTGGAAAGGAGACCGCCATTTTCCATGTGCCCTTTGTGTTTCTCGGGGTTCTCACTACCGGAGATTGTGGTCAGTTTACAGACTACAGATTTAGCCTGTAAAAATACTAGTTCCTAGATGGCAAGGATCTCATGAGTCGTGACCATTCCTGATCTCAGAGCAGGACTCTGCAGACAGACAGAGAGCTCTATGTCAATGGAATTTGAACAGGAGAGTCAGGCACTGCATCAGGAGCCATGCTTGGCTGGGAAGCCTGAATCTTTGCCTCTGGGTCTTGCCATCTGTGAGGGCTTGCTTCTTTCCTGTGCCGTACTGTGGTAGTGTCACTGTAGTCTCAACAGGCCCCACAATGCATGAGCATCGTTTTGCCTTGGCCTCTTGCCATCTTCTGTAAGATAGTGTGAGCTCAGTGGGCCCCTGAGGTATGGAAGCTTTTGCTGAGCCGCCTCTGGGTCAGGGCTCCTTCTGTGTGAGCACGTGACCACACGCTCTCCTGGGACCAGCATCCTTCCCTGGTAGCTGCTCTTCTTCCTAAGGCAGATGTTTTGCTCTGTTATGGAAGCAGTTTTCTAACCTTTATATTTTTCCGAGGTTCATCTAAGAGCTGACCAAGGAGTGGAAAGACCCTAGATTTGAAAGAAGAGAAGAAGCATTTCCACTCTTTAGCATTCAATGCCCTTTGCATGGAGAGCTTTGAAATATACCCCCAGCCTGGCCCTGCTCTTAAGCATGTATGCATGGTTCTAGCAGCTTTTATAGAATCCCAACACAGAGCTTACAACAGTTTCTAGCTCTTGATGTCCACAGTGGTACTGGGGGAGAAGAAAGTACAAAGTTCTGTTATAGGTTAGTTCTGCCCCACCCCCAGGCTCCTAGTTTGAAGCTTCAGTTTTGAGACTACAGATGACATTATCTGAAGACAGATGATCAAGCTATGAGGTCTTTAGTGTGGGATTTAATTCAATGTGTGCATGTGTGCAAAGAGGGGTGAGCTGTGCTGAACACATTTTATGCACGGGTGCATGTGCCCGTGTATACACAGCAGCCAGAGGGGATTTACTTCTCCGTCACTCTCCACTTTACTTCCTTGAGATGAGGTCTATCATAGGAGATGCAACTGGCAGAAAAGCCAAGGGACCCTCCTGTCTTCTTCCTGCACACAGTGGGACTCTAGGCACACACATTGCCATGCCTGGTTTTTACATGGATGCTGAAGATGTGAAATCGGGTCCTCGTGCTTGCATGGTGATTCCGCTGCTTAAGCTCCCCGCTGGTGGGATTTGCGGCAGCCCTAGCAGACGCCCATGCACCCCACAGTAGAATTATCGTGGATGTAGATACATGTAGGTTTGAGAGTACATCTTGTGAATTTGGGACTTGGACCTCATGTTCCCCCTTGGTTTCTGACCCTTGTTAGGCACTGCCATCTTGGCTGCATGGAGAGTGTCAGGGCCAGGGTCTGAGCCCAGGCTTCCCTGATGCAGGTCCTCAGCATTTGCTCACAGCTCCCAGATTTTTTGAGACTTGGAAGGAGGGTCTCTTAGTTTGGGTTTTACTACTGTGAACCGACACCACGACCAACGACCAAGGCAATTCTTACAATGGTCATTAAATTCACTTAATCAGGGCTGGCTTACAGGCTCAGAGTTTCAGCCCAATATCATCATAGCAAGAAGCACAGTAGCCTCCAGGCAGGCACGGCTCTGGAGGAGCTGAGAGTTCTACATCTTCATCCAAATGGAGCCAGGATCAGACTGTCCTCAGGCAGTTAGGAGGAGGGTCTCAAAGCCCACCCTAACAGTGACACACCTCCTCCAGCAAGGCCATACCTCCTAATACTGCCACACACACTCAAACCATCACAGCGGGGCTGGGGCTGGAGGTAAGGAAAGTGGAGACTGAGGACGGCTCAGGCTTTGCAGGGATAACAATTCTAGTGGTTTTGCTTTGAATCCCATAGGACTCACACACACACACACACACACACACACACACACACACACACACACACAAGAATCCTTCCTGTCCCCGAGGCCACTCTTAAAAGCCAGCTGTGGTCTATGCTCCATCTTCCTAAGAGTCTATCTCAGCATCCTATGCATAGAGGTCAAGTTCAAAGCAGCCTTGTTCTCTAGTAGGGTTGGAGGGACTTGGCCTGTGCTGGTGGGAACTCGCCCAAGCTGGGGAAGGGATCTTTTGCCTTAAGCCAGGGGTAACCCTCCCCACCCTGAAACCCTGTTCCTCCCAGCCACTCAAGTGCTGGTCAATGCAATCTGCCACCTTGTTTTCCAGATCTTTCTTTGCTCAGCCTTTTAGTGAACACATCAAACACACCAAAGGTCACTGGGTACATTTGATGCTCAGACACGGGTCACTATGAGCCTGCTGCTTTCTGTCCACTCGGCATGCTGACATCTAGTTCCACTTCTCTGCTGGTCAGACCCCGCTATGACCAACAGTGGCTTACTCACCAGCTTCCTTGGAAATGTGCTCGGTTAAGGATTCTTCATCCACTTCTAGCTCTGTCCAGCAGCTCAGTATAGACACATACTTTTCACGTCTCTCAGTGGTGAAATCCTGATTTTCAGAGACAGCTGTATTGGCTCCAGCTTCTCTTGAGACTTGCAGGACTTGGCCAGAAGTGTTCCTTGAATCATTCTCTGAAACTAGAATTCCCACCCCCAGCCTTCTCCAAACCACCTTCCCCTCCTTTTTGAGCCATACAACAGGAACCCTTACAGAGATAGCTATCCTTACAGATATAGCTGAAGATTCTTAAGAACAATAACTTTTGCAACAGAAAAGCAGATTTTAATGAGAGCACCCGGCTCTGGAATATGTCATGCACGCGTCTTGAAGTTGTCTTGGTCATTTGTGCCTCTTCAGCAGTCTTCCTCACTCTCCTCAGAGAACCTCAGGTTTCCTTAGCCTGGTAGCCGAGTGGGCAGGTGGGCAAAATACAGTTCTACACTAGGGACATTGATATGCAATTCCAGGCACTCTGGAGAGGCAACAGCATAAAGACCAAGGTCAGTGACAAGCCAGCGTCTTGTCTCTGCTCTCGAGTTCCAATTGATCTCGTGGGCTCCATTTCCCATGGCCTTCTTGTTACAAAGAATCCTACCCGCCCTTAAAGAGAAAGACGGTATTGAATTAGGAATTTCATGTGTGCCGGGCGTTGGTGGCACACGCCTTTAATCCCAGCACTTGGGAGGCAGAGGCAGGCGGATTTCTGAGTTCAAGGACAGCCTGGTCTACAGAGTGAGTTCCAGGAC
Organism: Arvicanthis niloticus; assembly: GCF_011762505.2. Lineage (NCBI taxonomy): Eukaryota > Metazoa > Chordata > Mammalia > Rodentia > Muridae > Arvicanthis > Arvicanthis niloticus. The sequence continues at coordinate 3,816,637 of NC_133436.1, forward strand.
AGCCAGGACTACACAGAGAAACCCTGTCTCGAAAAACCAAAAAAAAAAAAAAAAAAAAAAAAAAAAAAAAAAGGAATTTCATGTGTAAGTAGATGCTGCATTCTAAAGCAAATAACACAGGAACGTGAAAGTTGTGGCCACCAGGAACTGGGAAGGAGCCACCTCCCCCTTGTAGCCCAGGAGTTGGGGTGATCAGTCTTAACTTTTGGGAGATGGATGTTGTGTGACTTTTGTTGGGGAGATTTGACCAAGTGTTCACCCCAGATAGAAGATAATGGTGACAAGCCAAGGAAATAACTCCACCTACATCGCTTAGTGATCTCACTGGGGTTGACTGCAAGGTAATTATGCCACAGAAATGCCAGACCACCACGGCTATCCTCTGCCTATCAATGTCACTCCTTACATAACCTTGAGAATGTATTCTTGAAGTATTCAGTAGCTCTCGGGGTTTTAGCTTTCATCGACTTCCAGGGTTTCTGAAGTCTTTCTTTTCCTTCTAGAAGGGAATGTTTCAGTTGGGAGGAGATAGCTAAACAACATGGTGTGGTTAAGAGAGGGGCCGGAGGGAGCAATCTGAGTTCCCTGGAGGTGGTGCCTGGTAATGTCCCCCATGGGCTCCTGTTCTATCCCCAGCTTGTGGCACTGTTTTGAAGGCTGTGGAGACTTTAGGAGATTGGGGTTTGACTGGAAAGGTGGGTCATTAGGCTTTTGGTGCTTATGCTCACCGTGGTTCCAGCCTTTTCTGTGCTTCTTGGTGAGATGTGATGTGAACAGCCACTGCCTCTTGTTCCTGGTGCCACACAAGGAGCCTCTTCAGCCTCCATGCCTTATACTGTCATGCAAGCAAAATGAATCCGACTCCCTCAAGTTGGGTTGCTTGGATGCTTGGATGCTTGGATGCTTGGATGCTTGGATGCTTGGACACAGCGATGTGGAGCTTAACTACTGCACATTCCCACTCAGGATCTATATAGGAAAGGGGCAGACTGACCAGGCCCAGAGAGTGATTGCAGAAGGTGTACTATCAGAGCAGCCATGTTCCAAGCCAGATTGGGGTGGGGGGCTGGGAGGCTTTGTAGTATCAGCTCTTGGTTGTATGTTAAGGAGGTGTGTGTGTGTGTGTGTGTGTGTGTGTGTGTGTGTGTAGGGGTACAGGCGTGTGTAGACACACTCACAAACATGCAAGCACGCCATTGCTACCATTCGGATCACAGGGAAGTGGGTGAGGGAAAAACATTATTTCAGCTGGGAATTGTCTTTGACTTAGGTCATACTCCGCCATTACAGGAAGTCAGGGGAGGAGCTCAAGACGGGAACCCAGAGGCAGGAACCAAAGCCGAAAACATGGGATTGCTGGCTTGTTCACTTTGCTTTCTTATGCACCCCAGGACCAGCCCAGCCCAGGGTTGACACTGTCTATTCCCAACCTACCCCTCTGCCCCCATAGGGTGGGCTTACCTACAACCATTAATCAAGAGACTTGTCTACAAGCAATCTGATAGAGGCATTTTGTTTGTTTGTTTGTTTTTTGTTTTTTCGAGACAGGGTTTCTCTGTGTAGCCCTGGCTGTCCTGGAACTCACTCTGTAGACCAGGCTGGCCTCTACCTCCCAAGTGATGGGATTAAAGGCGTGCGCTGCCAACACCCGGTGAGGCATTTATTTTTAAATTGAGTTTCCTTTCCCCAGATAACTCTAGCTTGTGTCAAGTTGACAAAAACCAACCAGGACAACTCTCTCACAAGAAGGTTGTTATCACTGGAGGCTGCCCATCCCCCACGGTGCCATAACAAAGCATCTCTCAGGACCACACTAAAGGGTATGGTGCCCACAGGACTATACTCTTTCCTTCTAAAGCCTGCAGTGCCCACTGGACAACACCTCTTCCTTTCAAAGACTCTAGTGCCCACAGAGCCACACTCCTTCCATCCAGGAGTCTGCCTTTGCCACTTTCAGCTGCTGGTGATAAAAGCACACCTTAAATATAGTTACAAGTCAGAGCACAGTAAGAGAAATCATTCGACCAAGAGCTTTGAGAACAAACAAAAGCAATTCCATGTCCTAAAGGTCTGTCATCAGCCTCAAACAGCCCTGGAAGGAGTCTACCTCAGTGCCGGATCCACTTCTGGCCTTAACTGGTCAAGGGCTCAAGCGTATCTGCTTATGGTTGGCTCCCTGCTCACTGGTCCCTAGGCTGTTCTTGCTTTGTGTTGTCTGCCCTCCTTACACACCAGTTAAGGTCAACGTAAAAGGTAAGTGCTTCCTGTTGTCAAAACTTTCTTGATGACATACTCTGGCCTTTCTCAACTGATGCTTCACCCTGGAAGTCCCTGAAGTCCTTGGATGGCCTCATCTCGAGGTAGGTCCAGAGACCACATTGCCAAGAGAGGTCTCACTCCTCAGGGTTAGGCCTTAGATGTGTCTTTCGGGGAGAGATTATTCAACTGAGTACAGTTGCCTAGGGCTGAGAGGCAGTCAGGGAGGAGTGTCCATGATGGGGTATCCAGGTCTCTGTACCCCTGAGCTCATCTATGGCAGTCAAGCCTAAGGTATACAAGTAGTGCTGGCGTTCCCAAGAGGCTTCACAGCACTGGGCGGGCAGCTCCGAGGGCTCAGCTCCTTCTACCAAGTGGGAATCTCCAAAGAGAGGAAGTCTCATTATATTGTAGACAGCCTCCTCTCTGACTCCTCTCAGAAGCTCAGAACATGGATTTCCACAGAACTACAGGATACCCAGAAGCCCATGTGGGTCAAACGTCCTCACTGTCCATCTAAGGGGTAAGGGCTCCCCTTACCATAAACACGTCAGGTAAAACTGCAAGTGGAGGTGGAACAGACTGCTGCACACAACTGGCATGGGTGGCGTTTTCCAGACCAATCTATAGTGATGCTGGCTGCCGAGCTGAGCAGAGTGAGTGATGTCATCTGTCATGGAGCTTGGTTGTTTCTAATATAACGTGAGAGCACGCAAGTTTGGAGACACCATCTGTGCTGTGAACTCAGCTCTTCTCGAAGCCCGTGTGCTACATCAATGCTCTTTTATTCTGCGAATGTATATTGACATGTACATTTGTGCGATGCACACACATATGCAAATGTGTGCTGTGTATGAGTAAACTGTTACATGAATATGTGTGTGCACATATATATGTACCTATTTGGTCAAGTGTGTACATATGTATATGATTGTATGCATGCAATATGCAATTATTCACATGAACATAAGTGTATAAATTAATATATGATGTATGTGTAGCTTTGCGTATACCTATATGGATGCATGTGTTCATGTGTATGCATATATGCATGGATGAATGTGTACATGTGTGTATATACACCTACATGGATGCATGTGTTCATGTGTATGCATATATGCATGGATGAATGTGTACATGTGTGTATATACACCTACATGGATGCATGTGTTCATGTGTATGCATATATGCATGGATGAATGTGTACATGTGTGTATATACACCTACATGGATGCATGTGTTCATGTGTATGCATATATGCATGGATGAATGTGTACATGTGTGTATATACACCTACATGGATGCATGTGTTCATGTGTATGCATATATGCATGGATGAATGTGTACATGTGTGTATATACACCTACATGGATGCATGTGTTCATGTGTATGCATATATGCATGGATGAATGTGTACATGTGTGTATATACACCTACATGGATGCATGTGTTCATGTGTATGCATATATGCATGGATGAATGTGTACATGTGTGTGTATATACCTACATGGATGCATGTGTTCATGTGTATGCATATATGCATGGATGAATGTGTACATGTGTGTGTATATACCTACATGGATGCATGTGTTCATGTGTATGCATATATGCATGGATGAATGTGTACATGTGTGTATATACACCTACATGGATGCATGTGTTCATGTGTATGCATATATGCATGGATGAATGTGTACATGTGTGTGTATATACCTACATGGATGCATGTGTTCATGTGTATGCATATATGCATGGATGAATGTGTACATGTGTGTATACACCTACATGGATGCATGTGTTCATGTGTATGCATATATGCATGGATGAATGTGTACATGTGTGTATATATACCTACATGGATGCATGTGTTCATGTGTATGCATATATGCATGGATGAATGTGTACATGTGTGTGTATACACCTACATGGATGCATGTGTTCATGTGTATGCATATATGCATGGATGAATGTGTACATGTGTGTGTATATATCTACATGGATGCATGTGTTCATGTGTATGCATATATGCATGGATGAATGTGTACATGTGTGTATATACCTACATGGATGCATGTGTTCATGTGTATGCATATATGCATGGATGAATGTGTACATGTGTGTATATACACCTACATGGATGCATGTGTTCATGTATACACATATAGATGAATGTGTATATGTGTATATATACCTACATGGATGAATGTGTTCATATGTATGCATATATGCATGGATGTGTGTGCACCTGTGTATATACCTACACGGATGCATGTAAGTATACATACTTGGATGCCTGTATATACATATATAGACATTATTCATTTCACCAGTTTTACTGTCTTCTACTTTTGTTAAAAAAAAAAAGTTTGGTCATTTATCAACAGCGATGATGTATATTCTATAATTAACCTAAATACTTTTATCCTGAATGTGAATATGGAACCAACCGCCGGGCGGTGATGGTGCACTCCTTTAATCCCAGCACTTGGGAGGCAGAGGCAGGCGGATTTCTGAGTTCGAGGCCAGCCTGGTCTACAAAGTGAGTTCCAGGACAGCCAGGACTACACAGAGAAACCCTGTCTCGAAAAAAACAAAAAAAAAAAAAACAAAAAAAAGAAAAAGAAAAAAAAGAATATGGAACCAACCCTTTCTTTGAGGTGTGATTGATTTGAGATCTTAAGGGTAAGGAGCCCCCAGAACATCCTGTCATTTCTGAGGGGATAAGAATCAGGCTCCCGGAGGGACCAGTAAGTTCTGGGTCATTTCTACAGTACGAGGTTCAACTCTGCACAGCTCTGCCTCCCAACAGGGAGCCCGGGCAGGTGTGGCTAAAGCCAGACTTCCAGACTCCTTGGGAGCTAATCACCTGCCCAGGAACATAGCGCCTGGACACTATAGCTGTCCAAGATCTCTGTCCTCCTTCTTCGCCTTCCCATCTTCTTGTATGGCACTGCCCAAGGTCACAAGTGTCACAGATCAGGATGCAAGACAAAAGGGAAGAACTGCCCGGTGGACTCCCTGTGACATTTCACAGAGTGCCAAGAGGTCAGCTGGGCCCTGCCCTGGAGACTATGCAGCAGTGAGCTGGTAACAAGAGGATGATGGACTTTCCGTTCAAGGCCAACTGCATTGCATTAAAACAGAGGTTGGATGACAAGGCACACAAAAAGCATCATGATACATATGAAGCAGGGTGCTTTCAAACCTCATGTTCTGCTCTCAAAGTTTCAAAAAGAAACGACACGCTGTCCTACAGTATCCACTTGTACAGCCTAAAGTCCATGGATAATTCCAGCTTCCACAAATCACGTGTCATAAATTCTCTCTCTCCTTCTCCCCCTTTCTCTCTTCTCTTCCTCTCCTTCCTTCTCTATCTCCCTCCATCCCCCTCCTTCATTTTCCTTTCCCTCCTTCTCTGTCCTCCTCTTCCTCTCCCCGTCTCTCCTCCTCTCCCTCTCCTGTGTTTTGCTTTTGCTCCGTGTGCGTGTGTGTCTCTCTACCCACTTCACAGCCCCATAAGTTGAGGTGTCTCTGCTGTCTTCCCAGCCATGACCCGCCTGCAGCCAGCAGAAGAAACCGAAAGTCTAAAATGTGTTCTGCACCCTTATCTGCTCACAGCAGTGTGTGCTGAATGAGTTGAGGTGTCAGCAGGGACAAGTTATACAGTTGGAAAGCCCCTCCCCCCAATAACCTACTTCTTCCCTCCTAAGTGAACCCCTCTTCTCAACAGCACTGTCAGCTGGGGACCAAGCCTGAGTCTTTGGGTGACATTTTTAGATCAAGCCACAGCACTTAGAAAGCGGTTATAGGCAGGTTGGGAAACCCTGAAGGCTTGGTGTAGCTCAAGCTTAGAATTTAACAGCTTTGCATCTTCTGTTGGCCTGAGCTCCACACAGATGAAAGGACCCCAATGCTCTTTCCAGGCCACCGGTGGGATGCTGTTTTCAGATGATAATAGTAATGTATACAATGTAACAGAATGCCCACTGATCTTAAAATGCATAGTAGCCCCAGGCTTTCCCCAAGCCAATCTGTGCCAAATGCTCATTTTCACCGCCTTCCTACTGTCCAGCACACTCAGGGCCTCTTGACCACCACACCTACTCTGGGAAGCCAGCTGAACTTCCTACTACTCCCGCCTTCACATCCCCATTGCAGGAGCAAGATGCCAGCGAGATAAGAAAATACAATGCAATACTGTTCAGCAATAAAAAAGGGTAATAAATGCAAAAAAGAAAAAAATCTATGGACTGTTGGCATAGAAGAGAGAGAAGTTAATCTAAAGGAACACAAAATACATTTAATAAAACCATAGACGTTTCCCAAATCGAGGAAAAAGCTGGCTGGATCTAGTTCATCTATTCTGTCATCCCTCGAAGCCAAGTTTACCTAAAGCAAGATATGCTTTCCAAAATGTACATCTCGTGTGCCAAGAACAGCCGAGCATTTTGAGGTGTTAGACCTCAGGAGGGAGCATGGACACACAGGAATCAGAAACAATGACACCCTGAAAAACAAGGCCTGGGAACCCCAGTCCATTTCCCTGACACCCCAGGAGCAAGTTGGAGATCCACAGATACCGCAGATCGAGTACTTTTATTTGAATTTTAGCAATTTAACAGCATCCCAAAGGAACCGAGTGAACGCTGGACTTCTTGCCTCCCCTCAAAGCTTGTTTTCAATTTTTGACCACACCCTTCACTTCACCATTTACCCCCCACCCCCCACCCCCCCAGAGGGATTTCACCTTTGAGGGAATGTCGCCCTCTCTGTCGGGTTTTAATGATGTTATTGCTTTCATCAGCTGCAGTTGGTTAGACCACAATGACTCAGGGTTTTGAAATTAACTCTGTCATTCCACATGTGTTTAGGAAAATGACGACAGGATGCAGGGCTGTATCTAGCGGGCCATGCAAGCTGCAGTTTAGGCTGCAGGGCCCTTCGTGCCGGACCTGGCAGGCTCTGAGGGCCCCTTCCACATTTTCACAGTTATTACCCTTGAAAATTTAGTAGGATAGCTTTCTCTACTGGGCTTTTAAAATATCTTTCCTTGCATCAAACAAATCTTTTGTGCCCGTCTTGTTTTCTTCACATTCCCACCGCTTTGACTGCTAAATGCGGCATTGTTCCAGCGAGCCCGAAGTGGATAGGGTCCCCCGCCCGCCCCCCTACCCGCCCCCGCCCGCAGGTGGAAGAAGCTGCTTCTCCACTCCAACAAGACCTTCTGTGGTGGAGGGGTAGGCTCATTAAGGCTTTTCCCAGGCCACATCACAAAAGATGGCTGAGAAAACAAAAGTAAGATGCTGGATCCCGCTGCACGCCTTTGTGGCTCAGGGATGCAAGCATCCCAGAGAGTGCGGATTCCATCAATTGAATAGGGAGTCAAGGGAAGGGCGGCCCAGAGAGGAGGGGCTTGAGAGTTTCCAGGGCATTCAGTCAGCAAGACCCAGTGGTCCTCGGTGCTTACATACATACTGGGTAAAGAAAAATTTTCTGGCATTTTCAAGGAGAGAAAGCAAGAATTTAATCTCTCAGAACATTGATACAAAAGAAAGTAGAGGGCTGTCACCCTCTTAAAACTGTAAATCAGGAAGTCACACCTCCGTCCTCAGAACTGCCTCTACTGGGCCAGTGTAGGTTTCTTTATCTGCGAGATCCTTGCAGGAGCTTCCTTTTGGTCCCTACATTGCAAATTAAAGTTGGCTGCCTGACAGTCCGACAGACTAGACCTCTGCACTCAACCAGACCTTGTTTTGTCTGCACCTTTCTTCCTCCCTAGTCCCCTTGGCCACAACCGAGGTCTAGTCGGCCTCTTCTGTTTATCTCTCTGTGTCCTGTGTCAGATACAGAACCGGGTTAGCTGCTGGAAGGGAAGACTGAAACAGGATGGGAAGTGGTTTGGTTTTGTTTGTTTTTAAAGTTCTGTGCTTGCTAATGGCACTGTCAGATAAAGGTAGGCTTAGTTTTGATTTTGCTTTTAACCTCATAGGAAGAACAGCAATATCAGACCCCCGCCCCCCAAAGCTCCCAGGGACTAAACCACCAACCAAAGAGTACACAGGGGTACCCATGGCTCCAGCTGGGTATGTAGCAGAGGATTGCCTTATCTGACATCAATGGGAGGGGAGCCCCTTGGTCCAGTGGAGGCCTGATGACCCAGAGTAGGGGAACACTAGGCCTCTGAGGCAGGAGTGGGTGGGTGGGTTGGGGGAGCACCCTCATAAAGGCTGGGAGAGGGAGGAGGGGATAGGGGGCTTGTGGAGAGGAAACTGGGAAGGGGGATAACATTTGAAATGTAAATAAATAAAATAATCAAGAAAAAGAAAAAAGAAAAAAAGAGAACTTACCCAGGAGGTCAGCTCCCTCTTAACCATGAAACAACAATTTCCAATCCAGTACCTACAGTGTTCTAGCTACACCGGTCGCTCCCCAAATCCTTGCTAGTCCTCAGAATCTCTTAAAGTCTGCAGATGTCTGTGAAGGACATTCACCAGCACATACATGTATGTTTATGAAATCACAGGTTCTCCCTCCCCCCCCCCCGTGTGTGTGGTGTGTGTGTGTGTGTGTGTGTAACTTTCAATTTGTACATGCACTTAGGAAAGGAACACCTCGATGCCCATACTGACCATACAATTCACACACTCATGTACTCATCAATTCCACATTTATCTAGTTCTGGAATTTCTTAGAGCAATGCTTGTCTCTATGCTCTTTTCTTTTTTTTTCTTTTTCAAGTTTTGCATTGCTGGAATGCAGCATCATGATGGATGTTTGTTGTTGGAGCCACACAACCCACAACGTTGCGAAATGACTTAGTGGCTACAGTAGGTTTTCTAGGGAGCAATGTCTTAGAATTTTCTGTCAATATTATTTGTAAACATAGATAGAGTCTCTTCTGCCTGAAGCCTGTCTGCTTCTCCAGGGCTCTTGAGATGTTCTCGATGCCCGGTATGTGGCAGGCTGTAGCAGAGCTATGAGCCCAGCCCACAGTGTGTGTTCATCTCTTTTATAGCTTGGGTTCTCTAGACCATGCACGGTCACACACAGTGGTTATGATGCAGCCTCCCTTGTTTAGACTTAAAAGTGCCCAGTCTTTGGTGTGATGTCACATTAGGTGATCTTGTTCTGTCTGTGCGTTGCCACATCAAGTGCCTCTCATCTCTGGTTATCCGCTTAGTCATGGTCAGACATGTGTCTTTCGGCCTCTGCTGGGACAACCAAACTATCTCTTTCTTCTGTCGTTACAGTGAATTTTCTTAGTTGGTTTCCATGTGTCAGATCGTAGTTGCAGGTCTAGAACGAGCTCCATTAACTACTGTATGATTTCCCCACAACCCCCACACCCCGCAGGTTGCGTGAGAAGCCGCAGAAACAAGAGCAAGAGTAGCACACTGCCTTCACAGTTCCCCCAGGCCAAGGTCAAAGCGTACAGAAGGCTGTTTGGAGTAAGATTGCTAACTTGTCTTTAGCAGTGGTGGATGACAGCTCAGACTTCCAGATCTTTACTGTGTGCCGTAAATACTACAAGAGTTAATACTAGTAATTCACATTAAAATGAAAACACACACACACACACACACACACACACACACACACACACACACACACTTTTGCTTGAGCCAGATTACAAGGTACGTGGAATTACGTGACAAGATGCTGCCATTGAAACTGCTAAGCTCTGTGAATTTATCATCTGTTATTCAGTAAGTCAGACACTGTGATAAACACATACGTGAGTTTATTGGCATTGCATGATTACAACAGGCAGCAAGAAGAGTTCCATGTGGACACGGAGGAGATGGGGAATATGGGATGCTCGGTGCCAGAGGTGTCTAGACACAGCAGAAGTTGATGCTCCTCTAATGTTTCCAGGTGCACAGCCTTGCCAGCGCTCATATGTCTGCCCAGTGACAGTGTTGTGGGCCTCTGGCTTGAGAGAAAGGGTCCTTCTGCCCTATCTGCCCAGACCTCTAGGTGCTTTGTGGTGCCGCTGTTGAACCTAACACACTTGTGACTTGACTTTCACGGTCTAGCAACAGAAAGGACTGTTATTCCGTCTCCAAGTAATTGGAGATTATTTAGGGTTCCGTTACAGATTGGGAATTTAGTTCCCATTTGTTCGTTTGGTGGCAAGATCTAATCTATGGCCTTGTGCATTCTGGGGAATTGTTCTACCACAGAGCACGCTTCCAGTCCAAGGGAAGCACCCTGTGTGATCTTGGTCCTGCTCAGTATGGAGACTAGCTTCAAAGCCCACAGTATGACCTGTTTTGATCCATGTTCCACGACATCTGGAAATCACTGAAGTCTGTGCTGTGGATTTAGCAGGCTGCAAACGTCCACTAGGTCAGGTTGTTTTGTGACATTTCAAGAGTCCTCTGTCCTGGCTTATTTTTTACCTGGCCGAGATGGAAAGGAAATGTGATGAAACTGTGAGTTTATCTCTTTTCTTTCTCGTTGATGGGTATTTTTGTTTTGTTTTTAAGATTTATTTATTTTATGTATGTGAGTATTCTATCTGCATGTACATCTGTAAGCCAAAAGGAGGCACCAGAACCCATTACAGATGGTTTGTGAGCCACCCTGTGGTTGTTGGGAGTTGAACTCAGAACCTTGGGAAGAGTAGCCAGTGCCCATAACCACTGAGCCATCTCTCCACTGGTGATTATTCATGACTTTTGGAGCTGTTAGTGGGCACATCCACCTATAAGTAGTAAGTGGTCATGCCCAGCTTTCCCCCTCACCTCTCATGCCTCTGAATGGAACTCGTTTGGATCTTTAAGTTTAGACCGGCAGCTCAATATTACATATTTATTTCTGAGACTCACAGACAGTGGCTAACACACAGCAATCAGACAGAGAGTGGACACTGCCTTACCCCCAGGACCAGGGACAGGAGGTGTACACCGGAGCTTGATTAGTAGCTACTTGTGGTTCCTTCTTCCGTAGGCAATGCCACAGTAAAGACGTGTGGGCATGGCTACAGGATGCCTGGGATGCTCTGTACATATTAGACATCCGTGTGTGATGCGGGGTGACACAAAGCTCTGACGCTCAGCTGTTCCCTACCATGTGACCAGCACCAGCCAGTCAACCTTCATGACTTTTGTTTCCTATGGGCTGTTGGCAGTGGGAGGCCCTCTCAAGGCGGGGAGACTTGAAGAACTGAGGGGGTTAATACTTGGCAAGCACTGGGGGAAACGGGTGTGCCATTGTGTTAGTCACTGCTAAGGAAACATGCATGTTCCCAGATTCACTGGACCAACACACCCTGTTTATAACCATCGTGGGAGACTAATGTGACTTGGGACTTTTTTTTTTTTAAAGGGGGGAAGTTAGGGAAAGACTGGAATTTGGAAGCTAGACTCTCCATCTTTGGGCGTTTTATTTTTGGGCGGGTATATGTTTTACTGAATAATCCCTCTGTGTGTGGGTGGTCAGACAGTTTTCTTCTCCGCTCAAGTCCAACAATAGTTTGACTGAGTGTGAAATTCTCACATTCCTATTCTTTCCCTCAAAGTCTCTATAATCACTGCTTCTAAATTTAGTGTGGCAACTGGGACTTCCACGTGGGGTTGAGTCTCCTCCCTCTTCGAGCTTCTTCCCTTACCAGGGAATCTGATAGCTTCTTTTGCCTCGTGCCTGTCCTGTTAGCAAAAATGTGTGTCCCCCATAGATGGTCTCCATCCTTTGTAAAGACTGACTTCTCTTGACTTAGAGGAATTCTCTTTCAGTGCACAATTGGGCACACCAAGGACTTGCTGGCATGTGTTGTGACTCTGGGGTGGGGGTGGGGTGGCCGGAGGCTGCAAGGGTGTGACCTTGCGCCATGAGTCTGGTACTATGAGCAGTTACTGTAGCTGACTTGTCCTCGTATTGATACAAATGAGTTCATTTTAATTTTTTGAGAGAAAGTTGCCAGGCTGCCATGGAGTTAAGAATCCCCTGGCCATAGCCCCCTGAGTGCTTGGATTACAGGCAAAAGCTGTCAAGCCAGACTGATAGATACAATGTTTGCAAGCCATGTGTGGAAATAAAGTGTCCTAAGAGCCAGTGTCAGGGCCATTCCTCACCTCCACTTTATTCAGTTGACTAAAGTCAATGAGGAAGGGCCAGGAAACAAACTCAAAATGGGGAGAAGTCACCCTCAGTCACTTGGCGAGAGTGATAGCTTTAAGGGAAGGTCAGGGGTGGAGCCCTGCAGCAGACTACTGGTGGGTTTCCTGACTCTGTCTCTTAGTTCTCTCTTTCTCCCCACTATTAGATATTGTGAGTTGATCCAGGAATATAATATGATCTATAACTAGCTTCATTAATAGGAAATGGTGCAAAATCCAGTTTTCAGCTCCAGGCAGAGTCTGGGGAAATAGGCTCTGTCCTGGGTCCTGGGTACTGCTGAACCCAAGTAGGCACAATGAGACAGAGTGGCGTGAGCCCGCACAGAGGAGGACGGTGCCCTCTCACCTGCTGACACTGACCGTGGGTCCATAACACTGTCAGAACAATGCTCCTCACACCAAGCTGACTTAGGCCCTTGACACCAACGCTGAGCTGTTCACTGAGGCAGCCATGTGTGGGACTGCCAGCTGAAGCCAAGAATTACAGACAGAATGTAAATGAGTTGCATGCCATAAAGCTTCAAGATTAAACGTAACTGTGGTCTGCCATTCCTAAGTTCCTAGCGACTATGTATCAAAATGGCCATGTTCTGATATATCCGGTTGCATAAAATGTTTCTTTATAATTAATTTTAACTGTTGCAGTTTAATCTCCTGGTGTGCCTCTTAGAAGCAGTGGGTACAATGTGCCTCAGGAATGGTCTGCTCTGGACACTCTCCAGCTGCTAGGGTGGCCACAGTGTTCTTGCCTGAGCAGGAAGCTTTCTGTTGTGTTTATCGGCTTAGCCTTTTATTGTGTTTTATTTTACTGTCTTTTCACAATGATGTGTTCAACAAAATCCTTTGTCCATTAAGTAAGTGCACAGGGGAAATGCTATGGAGAGGAGAGAGTTAAAAAGCAGCCCTAACTGGTCTCCACTAAACTTCTGTACCTCTGTCTGCTAACACTGCAGCCCCTCCACAATGCCCATCAGGGAGGACTTCCCAGCATGTTCCTTGGCGGACACAGTCAGCCTCTGTCACTCGAGGCTACATCCTACTGACCAGCCAGCCAAGTAAGGAAACTCTATGTAAACACTGGAGCTTGGTAGGCAAATTAGGCGATGGTTGGGAGTTCCAATGGCCATGCCCATCTCTCCCTATGAACATCTTCTATCTCCCCATGCTTCTCAAGGAAACATACATCTGCAATGACATGTTGTAGTGCCATCTTGTGGTCATTCCAGTTACTAACATCCAGCTACCTCCCAGTGGTCCATACAGCATGACCTGACCTCACTGTGGCCAAAGCAGGCTCCTGGAGTTGTCTCTGTGGTTCTTTGTCCACACACCCCCCCTCCAACCCCCAGGTGAGATCTTCTGACCCTGAACTGGACCCTCAGAGCAACTGGCCTCTCACACTGTTACCCTTAAAAGGCCACAGGGTCCCCCGCCCCCACAACCATCTCCTTCAGAGGAAGCCAAGCCAGACCGCTAAAAGCATGAATTTCCGTTTCCAAAGACAAAATGATTAAGTTTTCAGAGCCTTTAACAATGTTACAAAGTACAAGCTTTAGAGGCAAAAAAATCAGTTCTTGGATGTGATCAAACCAAGACAAGGCCAAGATGTGATCTCTGGCCTCTTCCTGGGGTTTTTATCAACCTGTCTCTGGCTTTGAAAGGCCCTCTGTCCTGTGGGATGAAGTTCAATTATCTCCCAGCCTTTGCAAGTAACTTTGAAAGAGGGCATAGACTGGCCATTGTCTATTTGTATCAGGGATGATTTGAGAAGGAAGGGGAGGACCCAGGAAGCAGAGGGCATTGACCGTGGCCCACTTCCTATGGCCCTGCATGGTGAAGCCTGGACTTGAGCCCATCCCTTCCCCCAAGCTGCCGTCTCTGCTTTCTATCATGAAAACTCTTGAATTTTAAAAGCAGTAGAGCCTACTCCACTGCCCATGAAGACACTCTCATGCCATCAAAGACCTTGCCATTTCCCCCTCTGGCTGCTTCACTATAGTCGTCCAGTCTCTCACCCTCCTGCCTTCATGTTCTCTGCCAAGGCCCTGCCAGCTCTGCCCAGCAAGTGACCACATCACCTGCTTTGCTGAGGGTGGGGTCACACCCAGCCAAGGCTTTGGCTCGATCACTTGCACCCCACCTCTCTAGCACCTCCTCCTGTTTCCACCCTCCTCCACACGTTCTGCCTCCACCAGATGCATTTACAGTTCCTCCTTGTTTGCTTCCTTTCCTTTGTTCTTCTCCACCCTTAGCTCAACCCTCTATTTCCGTCGACCTTACACTGGGCATCCAGCACCATCTTAGGTTGCCAGTGGTGCAACCTTACACTGATCAGAGCGAGCTCCTGAGCTCAACCCTCATAGACTCACAGCTATGCTTGCCCTCAGTGAGCCAGGCATTCACCTCACAGGCCACGCCCCTACTGAGCCAGGCTGCCATCTTACTCAGCAGTTATTACTGATCCAAACATCCCTTGTGTTAGATTCTTTGAAGCACAGCCATCCTTGTGTGTCCAGTACTCAGCAAGGGCTGTCTTCAGCCCTGGAGCTGAAGAGACATGAGGTATTTGCTTCACCCCTCCTGTTTCTAAATAACTACATTACCTATCAAGGATGGTGGTGACACATGAAGCTGAATAAGCCTTGAATAAAAATATACACATTTGCTAGAAATCCAAAGTTATTCAAAATAATCATGTTCTTCATCCGACAAGATGGCAGTTACTTTCCAATAACACTGACGAGCTGTGGGAAAGCCATGAGTATTATTCCCCCTTTTTCTGACAGTATAATAGACTGAATGGAGCCTGACAACCTGAGACCAGTGCATAGTAACCTCACATCTAATCTTTTCAGCTTCATTCCAGTGGGATCTATGCAGGATAGGAGGAGAAAAAAAATGAATAAATCAAAGCAACCAGTGGACAAACATCTATTTGTAAGTGGATCCATGAATTCTAAAACTAATTAAAATGAATAAAAATCACTATATGGGGATAAGAATTATGTTTTTGAGCAGTACCAAGGTGTGAGAAATTTTACTAATTTATCACATGAATGATGAGAAGAAAAGTCCCGGGATTCTCTGTGGGACTGTAGAAAAAAGAGTTTGATAAAATTTCATAGGGTTTTATAATTAAGAGTTCTCCAAATAGGAAACAAATATGGCTTTTCATGTGGGTAAAAGCCTGTAGCCAGCACCTGCAGGGAAAGCTGAGGACCTAGCAAGGGCTGCTGGGAACACTGAGGACCAGAAGCAAGAGGTAAAGCTGGTTGTATCGGATACATAGTAAGCCTGTGGATCAATCCTCAACTGATAGACATGTAGATACATTGTAGATACTTCTCAGTCTTTGCTATGAAAAACCATGTTACAAAGAAATGGTATTGTCTGCACATCATTTTGATGGAGAGAAACAAGAATATATTTAGGACTGGGCAGTGGGAGGAGGTTTTGTAGTTTTTTCCCCCCACTTTTTATTGATACTTTGTGAGTTTTATATCATGCACCCCGGTCCCATTCATCTTCCCATTTCCTCATATCTGCCCTTGGCCCTTGCAACTTCCCCCACAAATAAAACACACAAGCAAGCAAACAAAACAAAAATGCATAGAAAACATTTCATTGTGAAAGCTGAACTGTCACAGCGTGTCCCACAGTACACCCTTCTGTCCACACAGCTTCACTTGCAAATGTTCATTGCAATGAGTCATTTGAGATCTCTGGCTTCTGTGACAAGCCCCTCCTTTTATCCTGTTGCTGTCCTGTGTCATGGAGACCCTGCAGCTCAGCTACTACCCAGGCCAGGACTCAGGATTCTGAATTAGCCCACCCCCAAATCTATACCATCTGTGAATGGTTGGGACTTCTGAAAGGGACAGTCTTGCTGTTCCAAAGCTGCACAATCTTTTTTTTTTGTTTGTTTTTGTTTTTTCGAGACAGGGTTTCTCTGTGTAGTCCTGGCTGTCCTGGAACTCACTCTGTAGACCAGGCTGGCCTCGAACTCAGAAATCCACCTGCCTCTGCCTCCCAAGTGCTGGGATTAAAGGCGTGCGCCACCACCGCCCGGCCAAAGCTGCACAATCTTGAAAAGCTATTTTAGACATTATGGTAGGTGCCATTCAACATATGTGCCAACACTTCCAAATCTTATAGGTCTCTTAACTGTCAAGAATTATTAAAATGGATACCTGTTTAAAGAATAATTTTTATTTAAAAATCCTAAGGTTTCACAGGAGGAGAAGAGAACCCTGCCCCTCGCTAAATGACAGCAACAATAAAAAGCTCCTACCTCTCGATTCGTTTTGTGAAGACATAGGAGACAGTGGGTTTGAAGGTGCATTAGGCTGTGCCTTGAATAAAAAAATGTCCAACCAAGACAGGATGCTGTCCCCAGACTGCCATCTTGCTTGCTTCCTGTGCACACAGCACTCTCCACCTGAGGTCCCCTTTACCCAACAAGCATCATCTGCTCTTCCTTCCTGCCCATCTGGTGGGACCCTGGGAAATGGAACTGGGGACAGTTCAAGAAAGCTGAAACTCTCAGAAAATGGAGTGACATGGGCCACTTGATGCAAGCAAAGACGGTTTTTACCTGCTTGAGATTTTTATTATAATGTTTGTTCAATTGGAGAAATAAACTGAAGAAATGCCCAGAAATCCAAGTGACTTCCTCCTTGCCAGAGCACTGTCTCTAAACACGACCACCACCATCTCAGTCATTTCTGAGAGTGCCACCTCACCTAAACACTTGGCCCAGATATGCTGGGACTCAGATATGTAGAAGGTGGTTCTTTTTTTTCTTTCTTTTTTTTTTGGTTTTTCGAGACAGGGTTTCTTCTCCGTGTAGCCCTGGCTGTCCTGGAACTCACTCTGTAGACCAGGCTGGCCTCGAACTCAGAAATCCACCTGCCTCTGCCTTTCAAGTGCTGGGATTAAAGGTGTGCGCCACCACAGCCCGGAGACTAGAAGGTGGTTCTTAACCTTCCTTACGCTGCTACCTTTTAATATGGTTCCTTGTGTTGTGGTGACCCCCCAACCATAAAACTATTTACGCTACTTCATAAGTGTTAATTTTGCTACTGTTATGAATCTTAATGTAAATATCTGTTTTCTTTTTCTTTTTTTTTTATGTTTTTGGTTTTTTTGTTTGTTTGTTTGTTTTGTTTTTCGAGACAGGGTTTCTCCGTGTAGCCCTGGCTGTCCTGGAACTCACTCTGTAGACTAGGCTGACCTCAAATTCAGAAATCCACCTGCCTCTGCCTCCCAAGTGCTAGGATTAAAGGCGTGCGCCACCACCGCCCGGCATATCTGTGTTTTCTAACGGTCTTAGGTGACCCCTGTGAAAGGGTAAACCCCCAAAGGAGCACGACCCACAGGCTGAGAGCTGCTGACATGGAAGGATAATAGCTGGGTTTTTCAGGAGGGGCTCTGCAGAGTTTCCTGGGAAGAAGCCACCTTAGGGTCTAGGGTTGCGGACCAGTGGGCTCTGCACAGAGGAACCCACTACACTGAGTTCAACAGTCTCTCAGAGACCTCCAGGGCCTGTCTGAAATAGGCTGAATCTCAGAGAGCTGTGAATGATGAGAAAGAGAGAGACCCAGTTATAAATACCGACCTCCTAGTACAGTTATAAATACCGGCCTCCTAGTACAGTATCCTTTGAGCTTTTAGAAAGGCCAGAATGTCCACAAAATGTCTTGTTGTCATGGCTCAGCGCTGAGCTCTGGTGTCCAAGGGCCATCCTGACCATGCTTGCTGGCTCAGTCATCTTGAGTCCCTTGATCTCAGCACAGTTCCAAGCTGTGCTGAGAGACCAGAGACTGCTCTGACAGAGGAGGTCAGTGAGGATGCAGAGCCTTTTAGAGGCCATTGGACATCCATAAAGGTGCTGCCTAAAGTGGGGACTCCGCTCTGTCACTGGTGACAGTGAGGCACCTGAAGGAGTAATGAATTTGACAGAAGGGACAAGAGCTCCCAGCAACCAGTCCTGTGATGGGCACTCAGAGGCACACTATGACCAGCACACAGTGGCCCAGTATGTAAGGACACGATTGGGACACATGTCCTGCAGGGATCTGAAGTGAGCCCTGTTACCCAGTGCCAGATAAGAGAGGGAGAGGGTAGGACTTCCAGTTTACCTGGGGACCAGGAGTCTGTCACATGACCCTCATCTCAACCCAAGCCTTTGGCTTTTGGCATCTCATTTGTCCTCCAGGCAAGCTCTGCAGATAGAGGCCCTGTCTCCATACAGACTTTGTGCTCCATCATGCTCTGATGATCAGGTCTGTAGGACAAGCTCTGGAGGCCCAGAGCAGCCAGGGGTCTGCAGGGTAAACTCTATCTATGCAAAGGGAATGGGTGGAATATGAGGCATGCAGGAACTGGCCCTGCTGCCTGGGCATGCCTCACGTGGCACCTCCCAGCTGGTCTCTGTGCTGGTAGCCCAGAGAGGGGACATAAAGAGGAACCCAAGTGCTGAGATCCAAAAGCTTCATCATTTTTATCACGGGACATATATTTCTTGTAAGATTTGTTGGAAGGGAAGCTGTAGAATGTTTCCAAGAAGAATGTGTTGTTCTTTAAAAATCAAGGTAGGTGAGTCTCAGGGAAGCAGTAGAGCGAGCTATTGGGCCAGCAGAGCAAAATGAATGTTTATTTTTTTAACCATGCTTCTCGGTATGTATATTTGTATATTTGAAAATGGGAGGAGGCCAGAAGGTGGGAACCGCTGCAGATGTCTATCTCCGAGAAAGAGAGAGTGCTTCTGCAGGTCAAAACAAGGCTCCAGTGACCACAGTAAACATGGAGCTTGGGGCTGGATGCCACTCAAGCAAGGAGAGTTACCTCAGCAAAACCACCATGTGGCTGGCTGCTTTTGCAGTAGGCTTGGAAACATCACTTTCTGATGCCCGTCACGTCTGGTGTCCTCTGTTGGCTTGCTGACAGTTAAAAATACTAACACAGCAAGTGCTCTGTGCATCAGTAAGCATCCTTATTCATCCTGAAGGAATTCATCACAACTGGACACAGTGGGTTGCTGGGAAGGTACAGTCCTGTGGAATGGGGCATGCGCAATCCCTTCACAGAGGATGGAAGGCACTAGTGAAATGCAAGATATCATCACTGGAAAGAAACCAGCTATGTCACAGATGGCTATGCTGAGTTTCTGGAAGACAAGATGTGCTAGGCTCAGGCATGGGGGTTGTTAGCATTAGAAGCAGGCCTCACAGGTCTTAGTTTCCTGCCCTGTGGTTCTTACTTACAGTTGCTGGGTAACAAGCTGTAAGACACTGAAAGGCAAAACTCCAAGCAGGCTGGTCGGTGTTACCAGAAAAACGTCTACTTTGAAGGGATTAAGTTCACTACATTTATCTGTATAACCCAGCAGCTCAGCACGCTACTACCGTACTGGTTAGTTTTTGTCAACTTAATACATACTAAAGACTTCTTGTAAGAGGAAACCTCTATTCGGGAATTACCTCTGTTAGATTGGTCATTAGCGAAGTCTCTCTGTCTCTCTGTCTCTGTCTCTCTGTCTCTGTCTTTCTCTCTGTGTATGTGTGTATATGTATGTGTTTTATCTCTCTCTCTGTCTCTCTCTGTGTCTCTGTCTCTCTCTGTGTCTCTGTCTCTCTCTGTGTCTCTGTCTCTGTCTCTCTCTCTCTCTGTTTCTCTCTCTCTCTCTGTTTCTCTCTCTCTCTTTTTCTCAGTAATCAGTATGGGAGGCCCCAGCTCACTATAGATGGTGCTGCCTGCTAGCCTTGGGTCTTGACTGTGCATGAAATCAGACTGAGCAAGTCACTGAACTCCATCCCACTATGGTCTCTGCTTCCGTTCCTGCTTCCAGTGTTTGTTGTTTTGTTGGTATTTATTTATTTTTTTTAACTATTAGTATTAATTAGCGTACAAAGTAAAGGCTTCCTTATGACATTTTCATGCACGTATAATTCTACTTTGCTTTTACTTTGTGTTCCCGATATCTTCTTTTATTTTCTCCAATAATTTATTTTTTGTATTCACTTTACATCCTTGCCCACGGCTCACCCTCTCCCTCCTCTCTTCTCAGTACAAAACCCTCCTTCCTATTTCTCCCTCCCTTCTCCTCAGAGAACTGGGAGCACCCCCTTGGGTGCTCCCCCACCCTGGGACATCTAGTCCCAGTAGGATTACTGCCTCCAGGTTCCTGTCTTGAGCTTCTGCCCCGGTTTCCCTAGATGGTGAGCTATAACCTGGAAGCCAGACAAACTCCTTTCTCCCCATGTTGGTTTTAGTCAGCATCTTATCACAGACACAGGAAAGCCAGCCAGGACAGTTACATAACCCCACAACAGCTGTGTCTGTAGGAGGTGGCGGTAAGGGTGAGACTTGGACCTCAGAGTAGAAGGGATTTAAGAAGTTTCCTACTTCCATCTCATTCCCAGGGTAGGAGTGTAGCACCAGGGACCTGAACAGTTCAACATTTTCTCACTTAAAGACGTGAGTTGGGGCTGGGATCAGAGGCTGGCGCTTTGAGGAAGCTCCTACAGTTTACATGTGCTTTCCAACACTGGCGCCTCAGCCCTCAGCACCATGGTGGGAGATGGGACATCTAAGGGGTTGGCCTGATGGGAGGTCACTGGGACCTTCACCCTGGAAAGGGATTTCTGTCTTTCTTTGGGACCATGTCAATCATTGAGAGAACTGTTAAAGGGTTCCTGCCCTTTTCTCATGTGTTCTGTTAGAGTCCTTGTGTCCATGCTCCCAATACCTGCCCCATCAGAGTCAATGGGACCATAATGCTTGGACTTTTACCCTCCAGCCAGATAATCACTGTTCTTCACCAGTAAGTGCCTCTCGTGTTTTGTTGTGGCCATGAACATCTGATTAATGAGAGGCCCTGTTGACTAAGTTACTCTTGCTCATGGTATTCTCTTCAGCAGAGGACAAAGGGAGTCTATCAAGAGAGATATCAATGGCCATGCAGCAGTGCAGAGGCAGTTATGGCTGCCTTGTTATTTTCATTAAAGTGTTAATCTCTCACTGGCTACAGGTGACTGTCTGCAAGCTTGTCTCTTAGCTCTGGGCTCTAAAAAGCCCCATTGTGCTGCTCGCTCTTACCTGAGAGGCAGTAGCAGAGCCTGGGATGACAAGGACTTTCTCACCTAAGCGGCACAGGGAATCTTTGCATAACTGATTACATTTCGATGCACTTCAAATCTCTTTCTCCCTGCCCTCCTTTCTAATGAGCTGCTCACACCAAATTCACCCAGAGAAGGTCAAGGATCTTCTCTGTGGCAATTCTAATGCTAACGTTGAGTGACTTTAAAATGCCCTTTGATGTGAATTCATTCTGACTAACCAGTGAGAGGCAACCCATCTATGCTCCAGGCAAAATTGTAGCAAGGGAAAGAAAACACACTCCTACCTTAAACAATGAAGTCAGGGCCCAGGAGCATTGCACCCAGGTTGCTTTGGAAGCAGGGGGCTTCACACACATTTGCAAGGTAAGGTGGAACCAAAGACTGAGGTTGCAGTAAAGGAACTGCCAGCATCCCTAAAACCTCTTCCCAGTCATCCCTCTTCCAACATCCTCCGTCATCCCTTTTCTACCATCCTTCATCTATCATCTTCCTTCTATCATTCCTTCTCCATCATCCTTCCTCCATTATACATCCTCCATCATCCCTCTTCCAACGTCCTCCCTCCACCATCCCTCCTCCAGCATCCTCCTCCAGCTTCCCTCCTCCACCATCCCTCCTCCAGCTTCCCTCCTCCAGCATCCCTCCTCCAGCTTCCCTCCTCCAGCATCCCTCCTCCAGCTTCCCTCCTCCAGCATCCCTCCTCCAGCTTCCCTCCTCCAGCTTCCCTCCTCCAGCATCCCTCCTCCAGGTTCCCTCCTCCAGCTTTCCTCCTCCACCATCCCTCCTCCAGGTTCCCTCCTCCAGCTTCCCTCCTCCAGCATCCCTCCTCCAGCTTCCCTCCTCCAGCTTCCCTCCTCCAGCATCCTCCTCCAGCTTCCCTCCTCCAGCTTCCCTCCTCCAGCTTCCCTCCTCCAGCTTTCCTCCTCCACCATCCCTCCTCCAGGTTCCCTCCTCCAGGTTCCCTCCTCCAGCATCCCTCCTCCAGCTTCCCTCCTCCAGCTTCCCTCCTCCAGCATCCCTCCTCCAGCTTCCCTCCTCCAGCTTCCCTCCTCCAGCATTCCTCCTCCAGCTTCCCTCCTCCAGCTTCCCTCCTCCAGCTTCCCTCCTCCAGCTTCCCTCCTCCAGCTTCCCTCCTCCAGCTTCCCTCCTCCAGCTTCCCTCCTCCAGCTTCCCTCCTCCAGCTTCCCTCCTCCAGCATCCCTCCTCCAGCTTCCCTCCTCCAGCTTCCCTCCTCCAGCTTCCCTCCTCCAGCTTCCCTCCTCCAGCATTCCTCCTCCAGCATTCCTCCTCCAGCTTCCCTCCTCCAGCTTCCCTCCTCCAGCTTCCCTCCTCCAGCTTCCCTCCTCCAGCTTCCCTCCTCCAGCTTCCCTCCTCCAGCTTCCCTCCTCCAGCTTCCCTCCTCCAGCTTCCCTCCTCCAGCTTCCCTCCTCCAGCTTCCCTCCTCCAGCTTCCCTCCTCCAGCTTCCCTCCTCCAGCTTCCCTCCTCCAGCTTCCCTCCTCCAGCTTCCCTCCTCCAGCTTCCCTCCTCCATCATCCGTCCTCCAGAGCACCTCACCTTCAATATCTTTTCTCATTCACCAGCGGCACTGGAGCAGGATGCCATTCCCCAGTGTCAGAAGGTTGCAAAGTACTTTCTGTTTTTTTTTTTTTTTTTTTCTGGTAAATGCCCTTATATATGGTTTCAGAAGGCATACAAATTACTTGAAATATTTATCATATTTTATGTCTTAAAGAAAAACACAGGTAGTTTTATTACTCAGATCTCAGTATGATGATCCACATCGGTCTTTGAGTATGTCTTTCTCCAATAGTCATTGAAAGGCTCACACTGACCTCTTTGATGTTTAATAGTTCTTAGCCTAAGGGATAGAACTCTCGCTGAGCCACAACAAGCTTTTTGCTTGTCTAGAGATGCAGCTGTGCACACGAACATGCCCCTCATGCTGTCAGTATGGGCCGAGATGTGGATTTTGTGGGTTGCACATGCTCTACCAAGCCATTCAGAAGTGTTGTACAATCTATATCTAATCAAGTATATAATTAACACAGAGGGCATAATCATAAATCCAGGATAATTTAAGTAAAGATGGACCCCCAAATGGCAGAGTTCCCTCTAGCACCCACAGGCTCAGCTGTTTCTCAGAGCTGTTTTGGGGGTGAGGTTGGAAACCGTGGTAGCACTACTTAGATACCAGAGCAAACCCCACTATGCAGACATGAGAAGTAGCGGGTTGGCCACTCAGCTACAGCTAGGAGTCACAAGTATTTAGAAGATGAATTGGCCTCTACCCAAAGAGACCGATAAATTCCCCCTGAAGAACTGAGAAGACCATGAAGCAAGGATAAAAAAAAATGTGTGCAAAAGTCACCAACATAGACCACACAGTCATTCATTTGCAAAACCCTCTGGGATTATCTGAAGGACAAATGTCCCCTATGGCTCATGTATTTGGTTACTTGGTCCCCATTTGGTGACACTGTTTTGGGAAGTTACAGAACCTTTATGAAGTGCAGCTGTGATGGAGGAAATATGTCCCTGGGGGATGGGCTTTGAAGTTTTGTAGCCTTTCTCCATCTGCTGTTCACCCTTGCTTCCTTCTATAGACGCTTGCTGCCATGTCTTCCTGAACTTCCTGAACTTGCTGCCATTATCTCCCTCTGGAACTGTAGGCCAAAGCCAACTGTCTTCCTTAATTTGTCTTTTGCTGTGGTGTCTATTAACAGCTATAGAAAAGTAACGGATACATATCATAATAACATTCCAAGCTTGGCCATCTCATGCTATAGTTTACACCAGAGACATTTAACCAAGTACAGGATGGGGAGTGATTAAAACACACACACACACACACACACACACACACACACACACACACACACACACACCAAACTTCTGGGTTTTACAAACGTCAAAGACTGATGGTCTCTGACCTTGTAACTCTTTCTTACTATTTTATGCTAATAAGCACTGGTTTCTTATTATTCTTGGCTAAATGCTACTGGTTTCTGTTAATAAACTCCTGCTGGCAGTAGCAGAGGGACTAAGAAGAAAAAAAAAGTCTTAATTGCTAGGACTCTTTTCTCCCTGGCTCAAGGACCTCTAGCTGGCCAGGCCAGAGGCTTGGGGCTTATTAACTCTTTATGAACCAGAGAGAGAAGAAAGGAAAAGAAATCATTTACACAGACAACACACACACACTTATACATACACACATACTTACACACACTCTGTGTCTCTGTCTTTCTCTTACACACACACACACACACACACACACACACACACACACACACTAGTTGGGCCCAACCACCTGTTTCATCAACTGCACAGTGCTCATGCATACTTACATACATACATATATACCTACACAATACATATATATGTACAGACAGACAAACAGACATGTACATATGGGGCTGAGCCCCAACAGCCACCCTTCATTTCTTCTCTCAGCCTTTTTATACTTTCTTAGCAAAAGTTCTTTAGACAATTACCTTTAAATAAGATGTTACACAAAAGGGGAGTTACAGAAGGATGCAATAGTAAGTTCAAAGCAGTGTTTCATTCTATAAGCTCATTATAAGTTCAAAGCAACCGTTTCACATGGCTTTGCTTTATCACAGTGCACACCTGTGGCCTCATCTTTGGATCTGACCTAGGATGAATGTTCTTCCTTGACCACAAATCTGTCCCAAGCCTATCTCTTTTCTTAGTGTAATTTATGAAAGCTCATTGTATTCCTTATTATGTAGCCTTTACTTATTATTCTACAAGGGGCACATTCTATTCTTGATTCTGACTTTATCTTTCTGTCAAAACAACAAAAACCACCTCCTAACACATTCTTCCTAAAACTATTTGAATCAAATCAGGAATTCTATAGAATCATTAATTTATCTAAACAGCATTAGTTCATGAAAATTCATTTTCACGTTAATCTGCAGGAAATTTGACCGATAGGGTGGGCCCAGGAATCATTAGACTGTGTGATAGTGACAGAAAAGGCATTTTAGCAGCAAGAAGCAATCCTGGCATGAAGTCTCTAAGGACCCTGAATTTCAGAGATCACCTATTGCAGGCCATGCAAAATGGTGGGCCATCTCCAGAAAATTAACTTGCCTTAGTTTTTCTGAGATGGGTTCTGCCAGTGCACAAACCGCTCAGCCTCTCTTTCTCTCTATCTCTCCACCACACACCTGCTCATCATAGTGGTGCCTACCCGTTGCACCCCGTGGCAGTCAGCGGGTCTCTGAAAGTCTTCAGTTCTGCCTGCCTACTCAGTATGGCTGCAGGCAAGCCTGTCAGGACTAGTTTTCGATACATACACTTTAAAAGGATTTTTCACACTGCATCAGTCATTTTCCTCTGGTGTTGCAAGAAATCAGTACATTCATCCTTCACAGGACTGTTCACTGCATTGACATTTTGCCCGCAATTAACACACATCTCACCAGCGGATACCACAGTTCAGACAACCCTTCCCCCCACCAAAAGCTAATTTCATTTTTATCTAACTTCCTTGAAGGTAGACAATGGACAAGTTTTATTGCCACTCCTGAAAACTGTATCTAAATTAGGAAAAAATGTTCTACATCATCATAAATTACTGTTTTTTTTTTGTTTTGTTTTGTTTTGTTTTTTGTTAACTATCTTTTAAGTACAAGAAATTGGAAGACCCAAGGAGAAGCCGCTGTCACTTGCTCTGCCACTAGAGGGCAGTCTGCCACTAGAGGGAGGCCACTGCCAACACACAGGGCCTAGAGGAGCGATGGAGAGGGTTAAATGGGTATAAGGACAGTGTCTAGAGCTTGGTAGACATTTTCTAAAACTGCTGATCCCTCAAATCCGTTTCCCATGTCCTGTTTTCCTCCCTCTGAGCAGTAGTTTGGAAGTGTCTGATAGCTAAAACTCTTTCCTTATGTAAAGTTGCATAGCTTCCTGGACCGGATCTGGAAGGGCTGGAGCTCGGGGATCCTTGAGGCCTTCTGTTGATCTTCTGGGAAAACCTCAGCCTGGCAGCCTACATGGAAGAAGCAGGCATGGATTCCCCTAAGAATTTCAATCCAGACTGGTAGGGTGTGACTTTGTCCTCATCTCCCAGTTGGAGTGACAAGTCTCATCCTGACCTTCTTCTCCAGTGTGTCAGATGACGCCCATAGGAACCCGTACATGTGCTCCATCTCTCTGTCAAACTTTAGCTACCTGTGCATTTACACAGTGAGGACTCAATGTGAAGAGGAAGAGTCTTTTAAAAAAATTATTTATTTAGTGTATATGAGTGCACTGTCGATGTCTTCAGACACACCAGAAGAGGGCATCAGATCCCATTACAGATGGTTGTGAGCTACCGTGTGGTTGCTGGGAATTGAACTCAGGAGCTCTGGAAGAGCAGCCAGTCCTCTTAACCACCGAGCCTTCTCTTCAGCCTGAGGGAGAGACTCTTTAGAGATCATACATGGTGTCTGGCAGGCAAAGGAAGAAGGGATGGCCAGATAACAACTTAAAAATATTTATCGATACATGTATTTGTGTGTACATGCGTGAGTTTATGTGTACCACAAAAATGCAGAGCCTGAGACGACCAGAAGGCAGCAAGTCTCCTAGAACTGGAGAGGGAGGCAGTTGTGATCTGCCTGATGTGGGCGCCGAGAAGCAAGCTCAGGTCCTCTGTAGCAGCAGTAAGCTCTCTTAATCCCCAAGCAAAGCCTCTGGCCCCCCAGAGAGCTTCATAATAACTGCTATGGAATGGAACTACAATAATGGCCTCCTGGGCCTCTCTGACCTGCACTGAGACAGCCACCCAACTTCCTTTGCAGCAGCATCTTCTCTCCGCCACGTCTCAGAGTTTAGCTTCCTGCTTGTCTCTCTTCCCTCCCAGGGTATTATTTCATCCAAAGGTGGTCACTACAGGCATCTCACAGGTACAGTGTCATCAGTCTCTCAGTTGTCACAATAAGGCTGGCAGCTGGAATACAAAATGATTTGAAAGGACTGGGACATCCCTGCCCGACTATGCATGCACGGCATGGAGGATAGACCTGCTTCGACTGCTAATGCCTGTCTCCCCACGCTCTTTATAGTCTTCCCTTACATTGAGTTTCCCTGGAAGGCCATGCGAGATGAGACACTGCTGTCGGCTCCACTCGACCCTGCTTTGTATTGTTTGATTTGTGTATGTTCTCTGAGTCAACCCACACATTTGTTGCCGAAGAGACCCCACATTTTGTGTGTGGCCAGCCAGCAGACAACTGCGCCATTCAGATAGTCTAAGTTACTGCACCCAGCGCTTCATACAGCCAAAGCCACATTGTATCACTACCAGCCTCCCTGTATACTTCTCTGTCAGATAAAAAGTAACAGCACTGAGATGTTTTCAGGAAGTCTCTGTGACCGAGTTTCTGGTGAAGGCAGCATTACTCATGCTTGGAGGGGCACTGGGTTGTGGTTTTATCATGAATGACCCCTGGCATCACTGATCTCGGGTGTGGGCATTTTCATGGAGCTTGTGTGTGTGTGTGTGTGTGTGTGTGTGTGTGTGTGTGTGTGTGTGTAGGGTGGAGGCTCATATCAGGTGGCTTCCTTGATTGCTCTCCACATTATGTTTTGAGATGGGGACTCTCACTGAGCCTGGAGCTCCTTGATTCAGCTAGATTGGCAGGTTGATGGGTATCTGGGTATCACTACACCTGGCTTCTAGAAAAATCTGAATTCAGGCCCTCCAGCTTCTGTGACAGACACTTTATCAACTCAGTTATCTTTGAACACTCTAAAGCTATTCTTAAATGTGGTTATATTTTAGAAAACAAGAAGGAAGAGTGGAAACTTCCAGTATACATCAGCCCTCTCCCTGCTGATAGTTGCTGGAAGAGGCAGGCCCTGCATGCTGGGTCCAGACTTGCTAAGTCTAAGGCAGGGTTGTTGGGTGACCCAGCAGGGGATTAAGTCAGCTCATGGCAGCAGTAATGACAGTCTCAGATACTGGGAGGGACAGAAGATTCCTCCCTAACTGCTGGCCAAGGCCAATATGGCTTCCTGGCTACCACCTTGGACAGCTGCCATAGTCACCACTTTCACAGGCTTTTTCCTAGGGTCTGGGTTGCAAAGATGAGCCCAATGGAAAAACATTATCTAACTCACGTCCAGTGTCCCAGATAACCTTTATCCTGCTTTGTTGAAATTGTATCCACCTCCAGTGAGCTCTGACTGGGACCAACGACTCCTGTGGAATTGGAGGTTGGGTCTGCAAGCCTTTTTCTCCCTTTCTCTCCACAGCTTAGAATGAGCAGAGTAAACATAGGCTCATTCCCCCAAAACAAACAAAAGCAGGAGCTGGGTGATTAGTGGGACCCCAGCGATATACTCTCAGTGGCAACGAGCCAAACAACAACTGCAGCAGAGACTTTCTTAGTCAGTCAGACCACCATTACTTACATTTTTCTTATCTTTTTCAGCCAGAGAGCTGAGATCTGAGCTTCTCTGTACATCATCCTAGATGCCTCAAAGGCTTCTGCAGACTCAGAACCACAGAAAGCCCTGCAAAGGTGTCAGGAGCTGCTGCTTAGGATTGGGCAGTCACTTTCTAAGCTATAACCTCAGGGTCCTCTGCAAAGTCGTAAGGCCTGCTTTGGTTCATTCTAACCTTTGGTTCTGCCCAGCCAGGTTTCAAATGTTCCTTGCCAAGCTTCTGAGAGTTAGCAAGAGGCCAGATATACCACCTAGCTTTGAGGAGAGGAGGCAGAGCAGGGAAGGTGAGCCAGATTGTTCAACTACTTTGTAGGCTAAGCTGGGGTCACATATTACCCCTAGGGCAGGCCTGTCCTGCTGCCAGCCCTGAGTGCCCGGACAGGTTTCTCTTGATGTCCGCCACTCCCGGCCACTGCTCTTGCATAGACATGTTCTTATCTCTGTTCTCAGCAGTTTTTCATGGAGGTAGAATCTCTCCTCTGAAGGAAATGAAACCCCGAGGCCTGGACAGACTTACTTTCATGAAATAACAAGGTATAGTGGTTGTCTTTCAAGAATGGCTTGGGACCAGTTTTCCAAGAACAAACACGTAGAGGGAGCCAGCCAGTCTATTCTGTGATATTTTAACATCATAAGCTCAAAATCTCCTCCAATCAGGATGTGGAGATCACCCTTAAGGGGAAAAAACAGGACTTGTGAAGAGGCCAGATGTCATCCCTACCTGCACAAAGACACCCCATCTGCCTCTGACATCCACTAAACAAGCAGCCTCTCTCTGTACCTTTCCCTCAAGCTCCCCAATTCCATCTGAGCTGGAGGATGAGGTGAACATCTTCTCTCAGCTCCTGCCCTTGTCAGGCAGCATCATGACAGTGCTCTTTTTTTCTTCCTCATAGGCCAGGTTGCATGGCATAGTCTATGAACAACTTACAGCAAGCCCTTTTTTGGCACTGACAGGACCCCAGTATTTGGAAAAGTCAGTCCAAGAAGCAGGAACTTGGGTTCTGGGTGACTGACTGACAAGACAGAAGCCCTGCAGATCATGTGGCTTTGGGATGTGTCCACCTAAGCCACTGCCCTTACTCCTGGGTACCATGCAGGGTGTCATTTCTAGTCTCTGCTGTCATGCACACTCTGTGAGCACATGAGTCTGTGCCCTCTACAGACTGGGAACACATTATCTCTCTTTCCTCCCTCTTCTCCAGACTGATGGGGTGGACCAAGAGAAGGGTAGACCAAGAGAAGGGTGGAGACACAGAAAATGCCTTCCAGAAGGCAGCTCAACCTGGCGGCTGGTGTTACTTCTACAAATGCACCTCCTTGTATCCTGAAGCCTAGGTTGCCATTGTCACAGTTCAGGACAATGACATATCCCTTCCCAAATCAGCCAGTATTAAATGGCCCGAAATCTTCTGGGCTCCAGGAACATGTGTTTCTGGATCAACATTGACGCCTCTTCTTTTAACATGGCTTCTCATGTCTTTGATCATGCAGGCCGTCCCTGTCAGGGGTAGATCATGGGCTCAGGGCTGCACTGGCCTCTCTGTCATAATTGCTCCTCCTCCTCCTCCCTAAGAACACTAGTGGACAGACACACGCATCAACCCTCACTTAGCAACGGCAGGCTTGAGTCCTATAATTGCAAGCATGATGAGGACTGTCCCAGCTGGAGCCAGATGGGACCTATACTAAGAAAGCTCCAACGCTCCTAATTACGTATCTCGGCAAGGAGAGCCAGGTAGGTGCAGAGCATAACGATGCCTATGGAGGAACAACAACCCTGATACACAAGATGGGAGCACACAGCTCTGATGTTGGGAAGTGCTGGGGAGGTGCTTCCCACCATTGGCTCCAGGGAACCCACAGAACTGGGTCCCTGAGGTAAAGAGAAAACACAACAGTAGTCTGGAAGCTGACTCTCTTCTTTTGAGGGAGACGTTTGGGCTATCCATTAGAGGTCCACCCAAAGTCACTTCTGAAGGAAAAAAATGGTTAATGGGCTCTGGCCAAGTTTTCTCCATGACAGTGGAGATAAGTGGGTATAAATGTATGCACAGTGCAACACACACACACACACACACACACACACACACACACACCTCATCCCTCACCCAGTATGAAACAGGCACTTACATATGCGAGTGTTGCCCTATTGTCATATGCAGCCACAAGACTACATGTACCTTAAGGAGCTTCTATGTCTGGTCCAAGTCACATGGTTGGAGAAGGAAGGATAGAGGCAAAGCTTTGTCTAATGCCGTAGGCAGTGTGACCACCATACTACCCACCCAATGACAAGAGTCATTCATGTCTGGCTCCATTAAAATTTTTCAGGTTTCACAGTGAGACAAAGAGAAGCCTGACTCTCTGGTATGGTGATTCTCCCCCTCCTTGATATAGCAGGCATGAAACAACCTACACAGAGTGTAATGGTTTGTATATGTTTGGCCCAGGGAGTGGCACTATTGGAGTAGGTGTGGCCCTGTTGGAGTAGGTGTGTCACTGTGTGTGTGGCCTTTAAGACACACACTCAAAGGTGCACCTGAGCCATAGCGTGCATGTGCAAGTGCAAATCAGGTGACAACTCTTAGGAGTATCTCCTGGCACCTTGTGTGATCTCAGATTAAACTCTGGTCATCTACAGAATTGTAAGGGATCTTGTTCCAGCTCCTGCCTGCTCTCTGGTTGGTGGCCTAGGCTCTGTTGAGTCCCCATGAACCTAGGTTATTTGACTCTGCGGGTCTTCTTGTGGTGTCCTTGACCCTTCTGACTAGCTCACTTCTATTCCCCACTCCTCCACAAGACTTTCTTGGTTCAGTAGGAGAAGATGTGCCCAGACCTGCTGGGACTAGATGCCCCACGATGGTGTGGTACTTAAGGGGGGCCCTTCTCTGAGGAGAAGAGATAGGAGAAATATGGGGAGAGATTGTAAGGGTGGGACTGGGAAGAGAGGAGGGATGGGTGCTGTGATTGTGATGTAAAGTGAATAAAAATAAAATAAAAATGATGATGATGATGATAAAAATATAAACAAAAAAACTGGTCATCCAACCTCTGCTAGCTGAGCTAGGTTAGCCAAGGGCCTGCTTTCTTGAGACCTTGTCTTAGTTAGATGTACTACAGCTATGCTGAAACACTACAACCAACACAAAGACAGGGAGGAAAGGGTTAACTTAGCTCCCACTTCCACATCATAGTCCATCAGTGACAGAAGTCAGGGCAGGAACCTGGAGGCAGGAGCTGATGCAGAGACCATGGAAGGTGTTGCTTACTGCCTTGTTCTCCATGCCTTCTTGTTCAGCCTACTTTCTTACAGAACCCAGGAGCACCAGCCCAGGGATGGCACCACCCACAAAGGGCAGGGTCCTCCCTACAATAATCACTGATTAAGAAAATGTTCTTCAGGCTTGCCTGTAGATGGATATTCTAGCGACACTGTCTCAATTGCGATCTCCTCCTTCCAGAGGACTACGGCTTGTGTTAAGTTGACATACAACCAAACATCACAGGCCAGGATGATGACTGGCGTAGAGCAGCCAACACTGGCTTCACTCATCAGACAGTCCCACAGGTATCAGAGACACCCTGCACTATTTGACCTAAACTCCTGCTGTCTCAGACTTTAAACCCTACAATTTCATCTTGACTTGTGTCCTGGGACTGAGGCTGACTGGACGGGTGGTTGGTGCTGAGGGGCGGGGGGAGCATGCTATACTTACCATCTCTGGTTTCCATGGGAGGGTGGGTGGACATCTTAATCTCATGAACCCAGATCTGAGTACTCCTATGTGAACGCACGTGCTAATGGGTTTCTTTGTTCCCTCATTAACCTGTCTGCTTTGCAGATCATGCCAAGGGTGCTGGATGAAGGGAAACACTTCCTTGCCTGCACAGGACTGTGCTAGCTATGACTGGGAAACAGGAAATTGCACCCTAGTGACCGGCTGTCCACTGAACCATCTCAGGACAGATGACAGAGGGTAGAGGCAGGAGACAGTTGCTCTCTTCTGTTCTTTGTTCAGCTGCCCATCTCCACAGGTCATGCCTCGTTATCAATCTGACTGAGGTTTCATGGAAAGCTGACTCCTGCAAGCACCTTAAAACTGTCAGGCTTTGGAAGCACTGGCTACTTTCCCCAGTGAGACTGCTGTAGCTGGGCTGTTCTCACCCAAGAGAAGAAGACCAGGATGAGTCCTTTATGAACTTGAAGTTTTTCTTGAGCCACACAGACCAAGCCTAGCACATGCCTCGTGACTACAAACCTAGAGTCACCCTGAACTGAGTGAGCAGGGGACTTATAAAGATAAAACCACAAGTTTGGAATCTCCTGTTGATGGAGGCACGATGGCATGACAGGACATGAAGTTTTAATAAGGATAGGACACAGGAGTTTCACATAGCGTTTGTTTGATCCGGGAACAGAAAGCCTTGTGGTTACAGGGGCAGAACGATACAGGTTAGCAAAAGTTCCTGTAAGAACCAAGTGTGCCCAGAGTCAGGCTTGAGTAGGGTCAGGAATTAGTAAATATGTTTTTCTCACCTCAGTGACCTCAGTTGACCTGTAACCTCAGGAGAAAGGTTCCCACCCTGATCTAGCATTAACCAGATGTAAGACTTTGGACGCTGTATCAGGCCTTCCTGGGCTCTGGCTTCTTTTAAAGATGGCAGCGCCAGCAGGAGCGGTGGCGGCTGCAGTGGCAGCACTACCACCACCACCACCACCACCACCACCACCACCACCACCACCACCACAGTACAGAGTTGCAGTGTCTGCCCCAGGCATGCAGACAACAAGGACAGAGGAAGCCCACTGTGTGCCACTTATGCAATCTGCCTCTGACAGGAGCATTCCCTCCACACCTGGCCTGGTTTGAATGTGAACTGTCCTGACAGGTTCCCGTGTTAGAACATTTGGTCCCCTTCGGGTGGTCTGTTTAGAAAGCTTATGAAATCTTTGGGGGGTGAAAAGTCTGGCTGGAGAAAGTGGGTGGGCCTTGGAGTTCTACAGACCAACTTCCTGTTTACTCTCTGCTTCCTGATACTGTGGTTCAGTCATCATGGTGGCTGGCACCAGTAGGGAAAAGCCACTAAGATGGCCCTGTAGAGTTGAGCATCTACAGATGAGAAGGAAAAGTCACACCCATAAAACCACCTGCAGTCACAGCAGCGGCACTAAGACCAACCAGGCCCCGGTTCCTACTGCCACACCACGGAAACCACCAAGTTGGAGCCTGTGGGTTTGTTCAGGGCCTTAGGAGAAGCAAGGAGAAGATGTTGCACAAACAGATTCCGGTCTGTCCGCCATACCGCAAAGGCTGCGGAAAGCAAGGCCCAGGGGATGCTCAGTATCTGAGATTCCTGCTGGGCCGGTTGAGCTTGTCACCTGCCACCCTCCAAGGATCAAGGTCATCCCAAGAATGAGAAACTTGAATCAGAATCCCACTGGGTGTTCTGGCATGTGGAGGTCAGGTTAGCCATGCCTCCAGGAAGTCAGCAGTCAGAGGGCATGAGGAAGACATCTTCCTGGCACCTGCTGGAGCTGAACAGGTGATTTACTGGCATATCAGCACAAACGAGGCCACACCTGGCTTTGTGTTCCACCCACACAAAGTTTCCTCCTGGCCACACCCTGCCCCAACTCACACTGGAACCTGTGGGATACCCTGTCCCCAAAGCCCATGACATACTGTCCTCAAGAAGTTTGCTGTTCTACTCTTCATTTGTTTAGATGTGTCTACCTAAAACCACAGCTCTCATCTTAACAGGACTAAGAGTTTACTCAGGGGCCATTTTGAGTGGCCATGGCCCCAGGAACACAAATTTAAGTCACCCCAAATTCCATGTCCCAACGCAGAAGCAGTTTCAAAGTTTTACAGGATAGAGAAAGTCATAAATCAAGGCAAGTTTAAAATAATGTTGGTGGGTATTTCAGAAGTGGGTTCAGCAAGATGTGGGGAGACTTTCTATAGGCCCCGAGATACTATGTGAACTTTTAGGTTGATGAAAGTTAGGGCTATGCTAAGTTAATAGATTATTTTTTTTCTTTTAGTTGCATGTTGTTAGTTCCAACTCCGAGGTGGGTGAGGAATAGCTCTGAGGGCTAGAACTAGATAATACAACTAGCAGCTATAATCGGTCAGTCAGTATCTGCAGACACAAGGGGACGGGGGAGCCCTGCAAGTATCTAGGCAGGGAAGTGAATCTAGAAGAGAGAACACAATCCTGGTGCAGATTGACTTTGTCGACGTGGATCAGACTTGGGAGCCTGATGCCAGGAGTGTCACTGTCAGCATACTGAAAACACAGTACAGCTTGGGAAAAAGTTTCCAGGCTGCAATTATCCCCATTCCAGGAGCACAATAAAGCTTAAGGTGTGACCACATAGAGACTTCTCTGCCAAGTACGTGTGACCAGGAGGGTGGGTTCTATTGCTAAAAGGCCTAGAATACAATGTGGTCTCTGGTGGAGAGAGCATAAGGTCAGCAGGCCAGAGAATACATGTGACATTCCCCCTCCCCCAAGGATAGGTTCTGTTAACTGGGAGACAGAGGTAAGGGTAGGAAGGGAGAGTCTGGGATAAACATTCTGGGGAATGTGGGTGAGGTCTGCCTCTATAGCAGAGGGTGGGTGAGGCATATATGCCTCCATAAATACCAAAAGGTCATCAGGTCATTAACAATATCCACTCCCAACCTTCTGGTTGGAAAATAGGTATTTTATCTCTTCCTTTGAGAAGAACCCTCACATGTTTAACATTCCTGGTTCCCTAGTGCTCTCTGAGTACAAGGACCTTTGTCTCCCCAGTAGACAGAAGAAGGGGGTTCATGACATTTTCATACATGTATTGTTGTGAGGTGGCTCAGACATGGGTGTAAGCCAATAGAAAGCCTTTATTATCCTGCCAGTGACTACACTAGGTGTTTGGTGTTCCTGTAGAGCCGCAACTTTTTCTCGGGGTGAGCTTTTAAGAACAAAATAAAAGATATCCTGAGTTTACATATTTCGGTTAACAAGAAAAATTAGCCAGAAGCAGAACTACAGAAGCCAAAAGGCAAGGTTAGTACATTCAGACTCTTTCTCACAACTATGGGCTTTGATGAATAAAGTCTTTTTGTTTTGGCAGATGGTGCTGTCTACCTGCTGAGTTTCATAGCTTGAATGGTACTTCCATCATGGCTTCAGTTCTGCTAAGGTCTGGGGAACTGTAACAGTATGTATCAGTATGTGACTGTCTTGCCCATGTGCAGCCTTCTATTGTCTTCCCTGTTCTTCCTGCTCCCCACCTCTAATGGTTCCACTCACGCTTCCCCATGACCCTTACATAATAGCTACTCCTTGATTTTGCTTAATAGGATGATATCCAAATGCCATTCATCCTCCACTGTGGTTTAATATAACGCCACTTGTAATAACGACATTTTCATTACCCAATATGCAATATCTAGGCTGATTCTATAAATTGGCTACAATGTAGCCAGTGAACAGTGTAGCAATAGACCCTGGTGTGTAGGTGTCTCTACAGAAGGCAGACTTTGACTCCTCTGGGTATATTGTATAGCTGGACTATACAATAGCTCAGTCTTAGTGTTTCAGATACTGCACCTGTTCCTACAATGGCTCCACTAATTCACCCTTAACCCAGAGTGTTTATTGTCCTTTCCCTACATCCTCACTGATCTTTTGTTTTCTTGATGGTAGTAGTCATTCCGACTGGGATGATAACCTCTCGATAGATAACATTTGATTTCATTTTCCCAGTTTCTAAAGATGTTGGACCCCTTTGTGCATTTATTGCTTCTTTTGAAAAGTGTTCGATTAGTTCATTTGACCATTTATTGGTTAAATGATTTGTCCGTTTGGTATTTGATCATTTAGTTCCTTATGTATTCTGGACATTAACGACCTCATCCCATGTGCACACACATAAATTCTTCAGTTCTGGTGGCCATCTCTTTACTCTAGAGTTTTGGTTCCTGTGCAGAAGCTTTTCATGTCATGCAGTCCCATAGAGAATGTCCTCATTTCTATATTTGTTAATGTCCTCAGAAAGTCACTGCATATGCCAAAGTCTCTAAGCCTTTCCTGTGCCTCCCTGCAGGGTTTGTTTGGGGTCTTACATGAAGTTTCTTGATCCATTTTGAGTTGATGCTGTACAGGATAAGGACTGAGTCTCCACCTGAATCCAGGTTTTTTCCCCCTGCACCGCTTGAAGAAGCTGTCTCTTCTCCAACATGCACTTTTTGCCATCTTTGCCAAGAATCAGACAGCTGCAGACCTGCAAATTTATCTCAGGGTTCTCTTTTCTATTTCATTGTTCTGCACATCTGTCCTTGTGTCAGTACCATGCTGGTGGTGTTACTATGATTCTGTCATATAATTTAAAGTCAGGAATTAAGTTGCCTCCAATAGTGCTGTGTGCACAGGTCTGCTGTGTGTGCACACGATTGGTTTGTGTGTGCACGAGACTGCTGTGTGTGCATATGATTGGTTTGTGTGTGCACGGGACTGCTGTGTGTGCACACGATTGGTTTGTGTGTGCACAGGACTGCTGTGTGTGCACACGATTGGTTTGTGTGTGCACAGGACTGCTGTGTGTGCACACGATTGGTTTGTGTGTGCACAGGACTGCTGTGTGTGCACATGATTGGTTTGTGTGTGCACATGATTGGTTTGTGTGTACATAGGATTGCTTTGTGGAATATTTAGCATTGTCTGTGTTTTTGTATGAATTTTAAGTTTGGATTTTTGTTGTTGTTTTGTTTTTCTAGTTCCCTGAAGCACAGCGTTGGATTCTGGTGAAGACTGCATTGAAATTAAAGATTACTTTTTTTGTAACAGAGCCGTTTTCATGGTTAATTCTGCCAGTCCCTGAGCATGAGAGGTCTTTGAATATTCTACCATCTTCCTTTTCTCTCTTTAGTGTTTTCCTTGTAGAAGTCTTCTGGTTCTTGGTCATGCTTGCTCCTAGATTTTATTTTGATAATATTGCTAAAGGGATTGTTTTTTTTTTGACTTTTCTAGTGATTTTCTTCTTGTTGTTGTTTAGTTTCTCAAGATACGTTTTCTGTCTTTGTATCCCTGACTGCCTCCTGTAGACCAGGCTGGCCTTGAAGTCACAAAGATCCACCTGCCTCTGACTCTCTGATTCCCAAGTGCTAGGATTAAAGGTGTGCACCACCACTGCCAGGCTTCGAATTTTTAAATTTGTGTATATAAATAGATAGTTTTATATCTTGCTACTTTGCTGGCAGTGTTTATTAGATCTCAGGGTCTCTGATGAAGTCTCCGTGGTCTTTAAAGTATAAGGTCATGCCATCTGTAAACAGACCATGTCTTAGTTTGGGTTTCATTGGTGCGAAGGGACTACAAAACCAAGATAATTCTTATAAAGGTAAACATTTAATTGGGGCTGGCTTACAGGTTCAGAGGTTCAGTCCATTATCATCATGGCGGGCAGCATCCGGGCAGGCATGGTGCCAGAGGAGCCAAGAGTTTTATATCTCAATCCAAAAGCGGCCAGGAGACAGTCTTCTGCAGGCAGCTAGGAGGATCTGGATCACACTGGCCAGATTTGAGCATATATGGGAGACCTCAAAGCCCCACCCCTTTACCCCCAGTGACATACTTCTTCTAACAAGGTTCAGCCTCTTCCAATAGAACCACAGCTCCTACTAGTTCCACTTCCCATGGGTCAACATACTCAGACCACTACGGATGGTATGATTTCTTCTATCCTTCTTGCATCTTTCTTATTCCTCTCCATTTAATGGATCTAGCTAAGAATTCAAGTAATGTACTGAATGAAAGTGGAGAGGGTGGACACCTTTGTTCCATTCTGGATTCGGGAGAAAATGTTCCCACTTTCCCATTCAGTGTAATGTTGTCCTGTACGTTGTCCTATGCCACCGTTATTATGTCGAGGGGTGATCCTTCTACTCCTAGATTCTCACAGGCTTTTTGTCCAGTTCTGACAAAAGATACCATGTTCCCTTTGCTTTTGAATGCTGTGCTTCTCTTTAATATTTATGTCATGCCTTATCTTCCTTTTGATTTGGACCCAAGTGGACTGCTCTGAGGCTTGGGGAAAGATCAGCAAGTATTAGCCTGGGCATAGTAAGGTTGGGAAGATTATAATATGATCATTCGCAAGGCTTCAAACAACAGAACATTTCTTCATGTTACTAAATCAAGACTTGCCCTAGGCAGAAATATAGGTCGCTCTTGGGGCTGTAGATGTGAGAAGCTCTGCCCTGGCTGACTGTGGCTGTCGTAGCCTGGTTAGCAATGCAACCAAGTGCCTTGCAGATAGATCTGTGCTTCCCACTGTTCTGGAAGCCAAGAACAAGTACCAGTATGGTGTCCAAGCTCTGGGAGAACCCTCCTCAGGGTTGCAGATGTCTGTCATCTTACTCTGTCCTTACAGTGCAAACTGATCCCTCTGGACCCCTTTTATAAGGACATGATTTCACCATGAAGGTTTCATTCACTCAACATAGTCTTCCCTGTGGTAGTTTGTATGAGAATGGTCCCCATAGACTCATATATTTGAATGCTTGGTCCCTGGGCAGAGGCACTATTTGAAACATTTTGAGTTGTGGCCTTGTTGGAGGAAATGTGCCACGGGAGGTGGACTTTGACATTTCAAAAATCCCAAGACAAGCCTAGTGTCTCTCCCTCTTCCTGCTGCCTGCAGATCTGGATGGAGTTCTCTGCTACTTCTCCAGCATCCTATCTTCCTGCAGGTTGCCGTGTTCCCCCTCCATGATGAAAATAGGCTTAGCCTCTAAAACTATAAGCAAGCCCCACTTAAGTGCCCTCTCTCATGCCTGAAGTCTACTTTTTTGTTCTAGCTTAAGGCTAGGACAAGGAAGTCATAGTAGGTTTAGATATTGTGGTCATCCTGATAAGTCCTTAGAAATAGTGATCACAGGAGTGATCACGGGACTGTTTATTGTCCTGTGTGTTCTTTGACTATCTGGGTTTATTGTCTTGCTTGTTCTTGACTATTTGCATCTGTTGTATTCCTAGTTCCTCAACCTAGAACTCACCTTAATACTTGCATGTAATTTAAATGATATAAAAGCAAAAATGGAGGAGGAGAAACGGGATAGGGGGACTAATGGGGGTGGGGTGGAGAAAGGGGATAACATCTGAAATGTAAATAGATAAAATATCAAATTATGTAAAAAAAGTCCTCTCTCTTTTAAAATAAGAATTGCTGTGGTTATGGTGTCTCTTCACACTGGTAGATAACTGCCTAAGACAGTCCTCCAAACCTAAACTTCCAAGTAGCACCGACTTGGGGACAATGATTTCAGAATGAATTTGA
Source organism: Arvicanthis niloticus (assembly GCF_011762505.2). Lineage (NCBI taxonomy): Eukaryota > Metazoa > Chordata > Mammalia > Rodentia > Muridae > Arvicanthis > Arvicanthis niloticus. The sequence goes on from NC_133436.1 coordinate 3,856,927, forward strand.
GGCACACAAGCAGGCAAATTCTGGCTAGAAGTTTGACACTCTTTGGGCTTTACATCTTAACCAAAGCAAAATGGGAGCAACTCTCTAACTTCTTTGAAGGGTGACTAGAAGGAAGGCAGACTTCCTTACAGAAAACATAGGGCAATGGAAGAGCCCACATAAGAAGAGCTACAATGGGCAAGTGAATTCCCCCAAGACCTCCCACTGTCTTGTTCAGCTGCAATGGGTGCACTCTAGAAAGGTTCAACCCCGGGGGCTTTCACGACTGATGTGCAGTCTCCTGCAGGTCATTGCCAGACTCGTCATTTATTTGGCTTGGTGTGAGTGGACACTGGGAGATCCTCACTGCCTATACCCTGGTATAATTACTCGCTGGGTGATAGCCTACTCTGTTGGGCAAGTTTTCTGCAGATGAACATGAAGATGGATATTCTTGAAATGTTGCTGCTTAGATGGCTTAATGATTTTATGGAATTCCTGATTTGATTTAAGTAGTTATAGGCTGTTAGCTTGAGTTAAATAATTTTGGGAAGTTGAGTAGTTGACAGAAAATTTAGTTGGAATCAAGAACAGAATGTGCCCCTTCCTCATACAATGGCAAGAGCAACTTGAATTAGAGAAAGGAGTACAGTGAGCGTTCATGCATTGCAAGCACATAACTGTAGTAGCAAGAAAAATAAGCTTGGGACAAGTTAATGATCAAAGGAAATGTTCACTCCAGGTCGGGTCTGAGTTCCTTCATCTTGTGATTTAGGGATGAGGTAACAGATTCTTTGTTTGCACCAAGAAATAACAGGGCTATAATAAAGACCATACAATTCTATTATGAGTATAAGAATAGAGAACAGATGATTAGCCAGCCTAGATGATCAAGACATCAAAAATAAGACATAAGACAGATGACCCATTCCTTAGTAAATGCAGCAAAGTACAAGGAGAAACCTACTAGTGTAGTGTAGTGTAGTGTAGTGTAGCATGAACTTGGCCTGCTTAAACTCTGTTAATCTAGAACACGAGAATTATTGCCTTTGGGTTAAATAGGGCTTATGGAAAGAGAGACAAGAATTGTTTAGTTAGATATAAGTTCCAAAAAATAAATGCGTAATCAATAATACTGTTGTAAGAGTAAGAGGGAACTTGTGCAATGATTTTAATCTGTTTGTAAAGAAATGTGTTTTTGTGGTGATTGTTTCTAGAAAATGTGTAACTTGTTACTATGAGGTAATTCTCTTTCTAATAGGAAATTTTGACTTAAGGGATATAAAAAGGGATTAAAAGAAAAACTAAAATGCTAGAGCCTGCTTTTGCTTCAACCACTATGTGTGTGTGTGTGAGTGTGTGTGTGTGTCTGAAATGTAAGGTCAGCAGAGGTCAATAGTGTTTCACAAAGCTGAGGTATGGCACAGTCTCAGGGTCCCCTTACATGGGAGTGTATGAAGTTTAGTTCAGAAGGTCTGCTTCTGTGTTTGACGTCTTACCAGCAATGGTCTCCTGATTCCAGGAGATGTGCTTTGAGCCCATTCTAATCTGTTCTGTGTTTGCTAACCTTGACAAATATAAACATGAGCAAACTAGTGAAAAGTGTGTACTAGGTAGTGAGGCTGTCACATGTGCTCATGTGCTCACGTGTTCACGTGCTCACATATGCTCACATGGTATTCATGTTCTCACATATGCTCACATGTGTTCATGTGCTCATATGTGCTCACATATGCTCACATGTGTTCATGTTGTCACATATGCTCACATGTGTCCATGTGCTCATATGTGCTCACATATGCTCACATGTGTCCATGTGCTCACATGTGCTCACATATGCTCACATGTGTCCATGTGCTCACATGTGCTCACATGCTCTGTGCTGTTGCCATCTCACTTCTGTAGTAGGTTGTGGTTTTCCCTTCTGGGTCGGGAAGTGAAGAGGGTGGACCAACTTCACGTGGGGAATTTATACTGCTTGCTCAGGCAGATGAAGAGTGTATGACTGCTCCAAGTTACGATTAGGTGGAAGGTTTTATTTGTAGATATGAGGAGAGACCAGCCAGAGGCGTCTGGAAGAGTCCAGAGCAGAGAGAGAAAAATTAGACTGAACATGGCCAGTAGACTGGACTTGGCCGTGAGGGGAGAGAAAGAGATGACAAAGGGAGAGGGGAAAGAGAGGAAGAGAAAAATTAGAACCCAGGCAAAACAGCAGGCTCATAAGAGGGAGAAGCTGTGGGGAGAGAAGCTTCTGGGCTGAAGAAGTTTAGAGTGGGAGGGGCCGGGTGCGTGAAGCGAGGATGTCAGCATGGAGTCTGAAATGTGTGACAGGTACTTGTGATGCTGAGAAAGCCTGGATACCCACATGCACTTTGGTATGCAAGTGGGTATCACAGACAGCCTCTTGTCCCTTCTGCCAGGAATAAGGAGAATCTCTCCTTTGGTAGAGAGGAACCAGCTCCACAAATTCCTAAGGAATTCTGGCTTTTGTCTAACCACTGGAATTTGACCACAATGGAGAGGAACAGAGATCTCTCCCTTGTTATGCCATTTCAGTTGCCACCAGTTCATGATAACCCCATGTCAGAGTGGCACGGAGCTGTATGGATCTGCAGAGATGGAGAGGAGCCTGAAGGAGCAGACTGGTGCTGTGGGCTGGGAGGAGCCCTCTCATGGGTGCTGCTCAGCAGCTCCAGGACCCTAAGCCTTGACTAAGTTACACCCAGATTTTACAAATGGCACAGGATTGTCTGCTGCTGGAAGCCTCATGATGATAAGGAGAAAGCTGGCCAAATGGTAGAGTATATTAGCTCCATACAGCGCAATAGCCACATAGTCTCACAGAGAAAGAGGTGGGCCTGTATCACATCCAAATATGGCCGCGGATTTTATTAAATTAAAACACAAACAGCAGAAAAGGTATAGAGTAATCCGGCTTCTATTATAAACAGACAAACCTGTCCGTGAGTCAAAAGACAAACATCCAGTCAGACAGAGGTCAGACAGCGGTCGATATCACAAAATACTGCCTTGGCCTTCTGCCTGTCTGCAAATGTCAGTGGAACGCAAACTCTCCCTGCCTCCCCGGCTTCAGCCACAGGCTGCTGGCTGATTTTCTAGTCTCTTATCTGACGCCCTCTCCCCACCCCCTGCCTACAGCCACCATCTTGGCTTGCTGGGAGTTCCAGGCTCTCTCAGATTGCTTCAGCTGCTTGGAACATCCTTCATGTTCAAACCTAGATACCAGTTCTCTAGATCAAGTTCAGAGCCCTCTGCAGGAACAACCAAACCTGTAAGCCCTGTTCGGGAAGGATATGCAAACCACAGCACAGGCCCTGTTAACACTGCCTGCCATCGGTGGGAAGTCCGTGAAACCTAAAATCAAGACCATCCACAGTTTTGTCTCTGGCCTTTTGCCACAACACTGGAACCTAACAAAATACCAATGTGTGCGTACAGAAAGAATTCAGTGAATAAGGCCAATGCAGGGAAATGAGGAGTCCCACAGAGAAGCCCCCGTGACAGAAAGGAATTGCAGCAGCAGCTTGCGACAGCATCCCTGGTGGAAGCCCAACATGGTACAGACTGTTTTATGGCTCTGAAAGATATTCTGCAAAGGTGACTCCAAGAGTACAACTGGTTTCAGGTGATGGATAAACATGGGCTTCTGATCAAAGTCTGTGAACTGAGTGTGTGGTCTGTGCACGTGCTGAAACATGTGGTGGGCATATTAAGTATGAAGGAGTACTGAGTCTGGTGGGAGTACTGAGTGTGGTGGGAGTACTGAGTGTGGTGGGGTACTGGCCTGGTGGGAATATTGAGTGTAATGGAGTTTGGTAGGAGTATTGAGTGAGTATGATGGGAGTACTGAGTCTGATAGAGTACTGAGTATGTGGGAGTACTGAGTCTGGTGGGAGTACTGAGTGTGGTGGGGTACTGGCCTGGTGGGAATATTGAGTGTAATGGAGTTTGGTAGGAGTGTTGAGTGAGTATGATGGGAGTACTGAGTGTGATAGAGTACTGAGTATGTGGTAGTACTGAGTCTGGTGGGAGTACTGAGTGTGATGGGGTACTGGCCTGGTGGGAATATTGAGTGTAATGGAGTTTGGTAGGAGTATTGAGTGAGTATGATGGGAGTACTGAGTCTGATAGAGTACTGAGTATGTGGGAGTACTGAGTGTGATAGAGTACTGAGTATGTGGGAGTACTGAGTGTGATAGAGTACTGAGTATGTGGGAGTACTGAGTGTGATAGAGTACTGAGTGTGATGGGGTACTGGCCTGGTGGGAGTACTGAATGGGATGAGAGTACTGGATATGAGGAAGTTCTGAGGAAGACAAATCTGTTGGCTATCACAGGCAGGCTTCTACACATCACAGATTTGCTGAGTGAATTACTACTGTGTTTTCAGAGTTTCCTGGCTCCCCCTTCCTCTGAGTGGTTAGTGACGATGGAGTAGACATAGTGGACAGTCCCTCTTCAGCAGTGCACACAGTATGGCTCCTCAGGCAGGGGGAGCCTGAAGCTAGGGCTCTACCTAGAAAGAGCTTGACACGTTAGACTTTCCCCACCCTGCAGCCCCCATGGCTGGTACAGGCGCTTTGCTCTCTCAGATGTCAGGCCTGTTGTCCCGTCCACAGGCACAGGTCTGGGGTCATGTGATTGCTCTCTGAACACCCTGCCTGGGGTGACTTTCCTTTGTGGCTGGATGTATGGCTCAGTCAGACCCTGATCTGCATCACTCACTCACTTCCAGAGTTTGGGATCTTTTTGTTTAAGGGTAGAATTGGGGAGAGGGGGAAGTAGACTTTATTTTTCAGATTTGGTGGTGATTGGAAGGAAAGCTTGTCCTGGTGACACCTACTAGTGACCTAAGCCTGAACTTCCTGTCTCATCAACAAAGAGGAGAAACACCTCTCTTCCACAGCACATAACCATCACCAACGGAAACATGGCGAATTTGTTTCTCTGGACAAAGTCCACGAGCAATCAAGCTGCAGTCAGGAGCTTCCCACTGAAGATGACATTTTTGAAATTTCTTAGTCTTCTTTCTGAGGAGCCCAGGGAGGCCATTTCTCCAGAAGGAGCCCTGGAGGTCACACCCACCCTTAGGGCCTTCCTGTGAATGAAGCCTGGAGGCCATCCGTGACCTCACTAGCCTTAATCTTAGGCACTTATTGCCCCTGTGCTGTTGAGAGATAGGCTGGGTAAACCAGCTTTGGACAGCAGTCATTTGTCACCCAGCACCAGAGCAAAGTCCCAGTGTGCCTCGCTCCTGCAAGGACCTCAAAGGTGGGCTCTAGGGTCTGAGGGAGGTATATAGAGGGGCTGAGGCTCCACAAAGAACTACAACCTTGTAGTGGCTGAGGGAGACTGGAGAGCCTTGTGTGACTGAAGTGGGGCTGTCTAGGGTGCATAGAGACAGATTTCTGAGTCCTATGGGCAAGTGCTGTTTCCCAGCCAGGGCTGGGCCTGACACACAGATAGCAGCAGTCTCCCTTCTTACTAAGAAAGCTCATCCTAATTTCTCAGTCTCCTGTGAATGTGCGTGGGATATCACAGGCAAAACCAACCTGTCAGGTGACTGATCTGTTAGAGAGAAGCCTGAAAGGCCATGGTCAGCCTTGGTCGTGGCCTGGCCTCGGCCCTCTGTGAGAAACAAAGGCTGCAGAGGGGTGAGTTGGAGCTGGGGACACCAGGGGCCTGGCTTTAGAGCTCTAAAAGTCTTTAGTCCATGGGAGGGCAGACAGGCCGACAGCTGGGGATGGCTCAGTCCACCTACTAACCTGGAAGTGCTTTTCTCTAGGTCCTGCTACTTTCAGAGGTCAAATGGTTCTAATCTCAGTGGCCAACCCTGTGTGTGAGCCTGTCCCTAGTGAATCAGGGGCCATCTGTGATCTGAGGGGTAGCAGAACACCTGGATGTTAGATCTCATCTGAGGAGTACGGGGTGCAGAGGCACAGGGTGTGTAGTTGGTGGTGAGGCTGATCTTGCAATATAGAAGGGGAAGAGTTGAGAGCGGGACTGTGTATCCATCACTGTTTCCCTGGAGCCTGCGTGCAGCAGAAGTCGGCAGGGCAGTGAGTGAAAGACTAATGTACGTAGGTGTTCAAGGACAATGGGTTTCCCTCTCAGCTGAGGCTTGTCTTGTCACTCAAATATCAGCAAAGGAGTGATTTGGTACATGGAGAGGAGGATGGGTGAAAGGTAGGAGGAGAACTGGGTGGAAGGCTTTCTGGAGCCACTGGAGGATGAACCAAACCCTGTGCCCTCAACCCCTTCTTCCTCTGCACTGAGACATGCATGTGCAGGCACATGTAGACAGACACACACATTCACACAGACACAGACACATAGAGACACATATGCATACACACATGTACACACAGATGAATGCAGACACACACACAGACATGGTCACAGATACACAGATATATACACATGCACACAGACACGTATACATAGACACACACATACATACACACAGAGGAATACACATAGACACACACAGAAACACACAGACCCAGAGATACAGGTATATACACACAGACACACAGAAACACACACAGACACATAGACACAAACACTTGGATACATACACAGACACACATGCACATACGCATGCGCACAGATACACAGACATAGATACACAAATCCATAATACACACACATACATACACATACATGCACATACAGGCACACACAGATGCATACACGCAGACTCACACACAGACACACACACACACACACACACACACACACACACACACACACTGAACTTAGGTATTGTTCTTTACTAACAAGTCCGAAGAAACAGAGGGGCTAGGTGACCACCCTTTCAGATCACCTCTACTTTGATGGAGTCTTTAGCCTCTACTAAGTCAACCCTAGGCCACTTTGTTTGTACAAGGCCCTGTTGACAGTTCCTGGTCTGGGCTGTCCTTCAGGACAAGTCCCCAGGGCTGTTTGGAACACTGGGCATAGAATACTTCAAGATAGCTACACAGGCACTTTTAACTCATTTGTTCCTTCTGCCAGAACCCAGAGCACATTGTTCTGTGCCCTTAACGTTAGCTCTGCCTCACATTTCCTGGTGGACTGTGAGGATGGGTGTCTTCAGCTCCCCAGAGGCAGTCAGCAATGGTGACTAACACACAGTAGGTGCTCAATAAAGAGAGAAGGAGTGAGTTCAGAAGCTCAGCTCCTACAACCTAAAAGAACTGAAGGTCAGGGAAAGTTGGAAACATTTGGAAACAGGCTGCTCACAGGTGAGGGCTGTGTAAAGAGAAATGGCGGGTACACCGGGCTGGTAACCCACACTGTGAATCTGAGTCCTAGTCTGTTTCCCAAAGCCGACCTACAAGCCTCTCCTGGGAAGTGCAATGGCTTATTGGGCCACAGAGGTGGTCTAGTTAATGTCAGCTATAAGCTAAACCCCCTGGGGGTATGATAAAAGTACCATCTGGTTTACTCAAAGTCACGTGACTGAGTCCACAATGTCCTTACACAGCCCCAGGACTCCTGCCCAGTCCAGGCACGGACTATCCACCTATCCAGGGATGGCGTGAGGAATGATCCCCGCTTTATCATAAAAGCGCTGGAGATTCAGGCTACTTAAAGCTAGGTGGATGCACTTATTATTGGTTTCCCAGAAGTCATAACAAGAAGCCAAAATGCCTGGTGTACCAATTGGGCACAAACCTGTCTTATAGAAACACATTTCTATGCTCCTCTAAATGCCTCATTCGGGGAGTTCTTCAAGGAGCAACAATCTTTTCTGCATTTCCAACAAAGCCCTCACCTCCAAAGCCCCGGTTCTCCTGGGGTTTGGAATCCCTTTCACACAGCTGATTCTAAAAGAGTTACAATCTAACACTAAGACAAACGAAAATGTGCCTAGGCAAGCAGGTGCCAGCTACTGGCTCCGGAAGACCCTGGTCTGGTATCTCCTACTTAGGTGATTCTTTGATGATACTGAAAATGGACCATAACAATGAATTTTTTACAGCTGTTTGAGAGCACCTGGGGTGTGCCCGTCTCATCTGAGGGCTCTGACATCACCTGTGGTGTGATGCACACCCTCTGCAGATGACATCCAGATGTGAAGGCCGGCCCCTCCCACAGCCTCCTGCTGTGAGGGCAGAACTTCTGCCCTCTCTTGTGAGTCACAATCCTGCCTGCTCTCAGCACGGCATCAGCCTGACTTTTTCCTCAGCTGAGTGAGTGCTAGCCTCCTTGTGCTGTCTTGGCCATCTCAGCCTTGGGACCCTGCTAGGCAGTACAGAGAGGGACAGACCAAATGGGATGGGCAGGTATGGCCAGGTATGTGTTTGCTTGCCTTAGAGGAGGCAGTTGATGACCTAGCCTTGCTGGCCACCCAAGCACAACCCCCAAACCACAGTCCAGGCTGGGAGGAGGGTTCTGGCTTGGTTTTATGTCAGGCCACTTCCATATCTAAGGTACAGAATTCAGGAGTTTGCTAACTGACAGAGCTGTCTACCAGAATTCACCTGGGCTCCAGGAGGGATTTGGTGTTTCTCTATGGATTATGGTAAATAGCCCAACCAAAAGGTGTTTCCCACCCACCTGCCCCAAGTGGATGACCCAGGGCCTTCAGGAAGAAGAGCAGGGCAGAGGCGGCCCAGGCTGCATAAACTGGGAGTCCACTTCAGAGTTTCTCTACCTGGACTGGTGTGTTCTTTCCTGGCATCTGGGTAAATGGTTGGGCTGTGGTGTGGCCAGATGCCTTCAAGAATCAGGGTGAACATAGATCATGAACTCAGGTGACCCATAAAATGAGGCAATTCCTATGACTTGGTTTGTGTATGATGGTTAGAAGGAGACCAGACATGTGACCCAAAGCATCATCCTGGCTAATTCCCCACAGACCAGTGCAGAAGGGGACTGCTCACCCTCACTGGCTGTCTCAGTTTATCTTGCAAAGTTCTTCTTAAGAAAACTTACTTTTAAAATACTGTTTTCTTTTTTTTTTTTTTGGTTTTTTTTTTTCGAGACAGGGTTTCTCTGTGTAGTCCTGGAACTCACTTTGTAGACCAGGCTGGCCTCGAACTCAGAAATCCACCTGCCTCTGCCTCCCAAGTGCTGGGATTAAAGGCGTGCGCCATCACCACCCGGCAAAATACTGTTTTCTTGAGAACATTTTTCTTTGTAAAATTAGATGCTCTTAGAGGATAGACTAGCATACAGGTTCATCAAACACAGAAAGGCATGTGCTTATGTAAGTTCAGTTGCTCAAAGGAAAGCTCGATGCATCAAACCTTAGAGTCACTGTATGTGGGTATGTGCACACAGCATGTGTACAGACAAGTGCAGCTGTATACAGTGAATGTGCAATACAATGTGGTTTGCAGGTGCATATATTTATAACATATCCATATGTACATATGGATATTAACTTCCTATGTTTTCCTTGTTAATTTTATGTGTATGGGTATTTTGCCCATATGTATGTCTGTGTATCATGTACATGTCTAGTACCCTTGAGGCCAGAAGTGTGTTTTAGATCCCTTGAAACTGGAGTTACAGACTGTTGTGGGTACTGGGAATCAAACCCAGATCCTCTGGAGGAACAGCAAATGGTCTTAACCACTGAGCGTCTCACCAGCGGTAGGCATTGCTTTTCAGTAGAAGCCTTTATAACTGGCCTTAAGAACATTGGGTAATTCCCCTGTCTGTCTCTGTTGTCTGCCCCCAAATCTTCCTCATGACTGGTTCCATAGCTCTGATCATGGCCAGCCAGGAAGCACCTCACAGACAGGCTTTGCTACTTTCTCATACAAAAACAAGTGTTGCCCAACAATGATTTCCCAATGCAACCTGGAAAAACCACAACCGCTCTGAACAGTGCATTCAGATTTTTATCCTGGAAACCACATTGGCATTCAAGATTAAAGGAGCCCTGTGCCAGGTAGCAGCAGGAAGCAAGAAGGTCACAAAGCTAGGTAAGTAGACACAGGATGACATTACTCTAGCACAGGGACATACCAGCTTTTATGGGTGTGTGCATGTTTTGGAAGCAAGGTTCAAACTTGTCCTTTGAGCTCTTCAAGAATAACTTAATACTATTTGGCTTTGCTTGTGGGCACAGAGCAATTTATTACAAGAACTCACAGGACACACCAGCTCAATGACCACTTGTGTGTACTTTGTCTGAGTGCTGTGGACGCACATGAAGGTGTTCCTCAGCTGTCCAGACCGTAGCTTCTAATTGCTGGTTGTTAGACCATGGTGAGCTGCCTGTTTCACTGAACTGACAAGCTATGGAAGCCACAGAACCAGGCTTTGCCTTCCAGATGGCAGATAATCCTTTGGGGACATTTGTGGATCAGAGCTGCTATGGGTAGTGGGGTTTACTTTGCTGCCCTGGTGGGGATGGATTTGTATGTGTGTTTTCCGCCCTAATTGAGTTTTGGTGTCTGTTCTGCCTACAGTCATGTGAGTTTGTTTGATTGACTTCTGAATTCGCTTGGTTGTTTTGTTTGTATCTGTTTTCTCCCCTGGAACTCGGCCCATGAGCACAGGCTGCTGGCCACCCTGTCAGTGGTCAGCTCCAGCTTTGCAATAACCCCTAGTTGAGGATGGCCCCAGGAAGTGTCTGTGTCTAGATGCAGAGAAAGAGTTGTGTCTACAGCACTGGAGACATTTCAAAAACAAAAGGTAGTATCTGTGTAGGCACGGGTGCGTCCTTAAACAGGCCTGCTGTCATTCTTTAGAGTGTGAGTGTAGAGGTGGGCTAGCAAGTGACTCCCTGAGCTCTGGTTAGCCCGGCACTGCTGCAGCAGCAAGGAGAGTCAGGTAGGACTGAGCCCCAGACCCCAATCTGGCCTCTGTTCTGGGTGGCATACCTTCACTGGACTGGATGCCATGGTCATTGGCTCTGCAGGCTGCACAGTCAAGAGTCACTGGCACATCAGGCCACTCAGATGTCAACAGTAGAAGTGTGTTCTAGAACCTCTGAAAGACAGCAAGACCCAGATTCCCAGGTGATCACAATCTCTCCCGACCCGGGACTCCTCGAGATTTATCCGTAGTGGGAGCGTGAGAGCAATTTCCACTGTCGTAAGATGGGCTCTGTGAAAAGTAGTGGAAAATAGCAGAAGAAACGGCTTTTTACTTTTACTGTGATGGCTCCAGCTGTGTCTCACTGAGGAAGAAAGAACACCATGTTCAGGCAAGCTCTCAGTTCAGTCAGGAGGCCGTTTGCTCAGCCAGGCTTTTGCAGCTACACATTGTGGGGTTGGCAGTCAGCTCTGAGATGATCAGCACACAATACTAAGAGGAAACACCTTTCCAAGCTGCAGTTGCATGGATATAAATTGCTAAGGGTGTTGAGGGGAAGCACAGAGTACGCCTATTCCTGGAGCATAAGGATCCAGAATTCCTAAAGGGAGTGGTGACCCCCATTCTCCGAGTATGCGTGTTTCATTTTGCTGCAGAAAATTAATAGAGCCAATGATCATTCATTTGGTGCTGCTTTTAGATTTCAGGTGTAAGAGACAAGAAAACTAATGGTAGCTTGTTTGCATGAGCACTTTCCTTAAAAGAGCAAGCCATTACTTAGGCATCTCAGCGGAGTGGTTTTTATTTTTTTATTATTATTAGAGTGACTGTGAATCTCAAAGGCCCTGCTTTGGGTAATGGCAGAGCAGTGGTCCCCAATGGCTGGTCAGTTAAATGATCCAGAGTCCTAAGGTTAAAAGACATTTCCTCCCTGAGGTCTTTGTGAAGCACTTGGTCCTTTATTTGCTCTCCGTTAAGTGGTCTCCTGTCTGAGCTCATCTGCAGGACCATGGCTTCTCTCAAGCCCCATGTGGGTGCTTTTCTGGTTGTTGTGGTTTTATTGGTTTATCGACTTGACATAAGTTGGAGTCACATGAGACAGGGGAATCTTAAATGAGAAGACGCTGCCATAAGATTAGCCCATAGGCAGGTCTGTGGGGTAGCATCTTGATTGATGACCAGTGAGGGAGTGAGTGCTCAGCCCACTGTAGTGTTGCCACCACTGGGAAGTTGGTCATGAAAGCAAACTGAGCAAGTCAGAAGGAACAGCCCAGCAAGTGTTCCTCTATGGCTCTACCTCCAGGTTCCTGCACTGACTGCCCTCAGTGACGGAGAGTGACCTGAGAGTTGTAAGATGAACGAAATCACTCTTAGTCAGTGTTCGTGGCTGTGAAGACACACCATGACCATGGCAGCTCTTATAAAAAAGAAAGCATTTAATTGGGATAATTAGTCCATTATTTTCAAGGTGGGGAGCGTAGAGGCATGCAGACAAGACACGTGCTGGAGAAGTAGCTGAGAATTCCACATCTGAGTCCACAGGCAGCAGGGAGAGAGTGAGAAAGACACTGTGCCTGGCTTAGGCTTTTGAAAATTCAAAGCCCATCCCCAGTGGCACACTTTCTCCAACAAGGCCACACCTCCCCTAACAAGGCCACATCTCCTAATCCTTATCAAATAATGCCACTCCCTGGTGACTAAGCATTAAAATATATGAGCATATGGGGCCATTTTTATTCAAAACACCATGCTCCCAAAGTTGTTTCTGGTCATGGTGTTTTATCACAGCAATGGAAACCCCAAGACAGATGCTAACTGAAAGCACGGCCTGATGGTGGCCGGTACTGTGTCTAAGTGCTTCAATCTAGGGAGCTTAGCCTGGGGTCAGGGTCTCGTTCATAGTCAGATGTGTTTCCAATATACAGCTTGCTCTTCTCTCTTCCCATCCAAGTGTAGGTCTGCAGGGATGTGTCAGCCAGTGAGGGCAGCAGTCAAGATCTCGGACAATAAGAGCACCCTTGATTTAGCCTCAAGAAGACTGCACCTAAAACTCATCTCTTGTTGACTTTGAACAATGTTTCCCATTTCAAAATTCCCCCTTGACAAAGATAAGGAGAACACTGGGAAAGAAACATGATCAAAACATTGATGTCACAAACCAGTGTCTGGCTTCTCGCAGGAGAGCTTGAAGGACATTGGATCTGAGTTTCTAAGGGGAATCCAGACCTCTGGGGTGGGGGTGATTTTCATACATACACAGCAAGGTCCCTGGAAGATCTAGATGGGGCATGGGGAGCTGAACAGCTGCTATTAGAAGTTGCTTTCAGGGCCAGTTGACAATCCCACAACATAAAATAAGTTTGAGAAACCAGTGGAGGAAGAGACTGTTAGCAGAAGACTCTAGGGGCTCTCCCATCACATACAAGCCATTTGGGGGTAACTGTAGACAGTGTGATGGAGCCTACAAAAGTATCACCAACAAATTTGTTAAATGAAGCTAAAAGCTCATTAGCCAGTAGCAAGGCTAGAATGTGAAAGTCTACGTGATGCTAAGTACTGCATTCCTTTAACTGTTTCTCCCACTCACCTTGTCTTGTTAGCATTTGCTGGGGATCGCTGAGTTAGAGCAGCTCCATAGCTCTCTATGGTGTTAGCCTCTTGGTCTTTCACAGCCAACCTGGGGCACACTGTCTAACCTTTTCGAGAAAGGCTCTCTCATTGGTTTGGAGTTCACCAATTAGGCTGGACTGACTGGCCAGCGAGTCCCAGGGACTCTCTCTCTCCTCTTTCCACCTCCCTGGTGTTATATGTTATAGCTACTCACCAAGCCCAGTACTTTAACATAGGCTGGGATCAAATTCAGGTCCCCATGCTTGAGAAGTAAGTGGTTCACTGACTGAACCATCTCCTCCTGCCCCCGTTAGAATATCCTGGTAATGTATAGCGCTGCTCTTGTGTGTGTATCAGTGTAATAACCCATGTTTTGTAAATATTTAAACCAATGAGTTTCACATGGCTTGTCTTTTCATAGAAACCAATTAAGCTGCAAGAGCCTTATCTCCATATTGGGAGGTCATGCTGGTTACCAAGGCTGGAAGAGTCACTTGCTGGTCCACACTTAGCAGAAGTGACCAAGGACACAACACCTTGTGAACAGTCTAAGAACAATTAGCTTTACTAACAACTGGGTAGAAGGTGGTTTTTGGAGACAAGGTCTCACTGTGTAGCCTTAGCTGGCCTGGACTTCTATGTGAACTAGGCTGGCCTCAAGGTCATCGAGATTTGCCTGCCTCTGCCTCCAGAGTACTGGAATTAAAGACACCTGCCACCATGTCCAGCATTTCACTTGTACGTGGTGTGTAGAATGCACATTGACACTCTGGATCTGGCCTGCCCAAAGCTTGCCCACTTGAATATTTAATGGTAATTAACTAAATGAAATCCAGATTAAGTTCCACAGTGAATGACAGCTATACCTTAAGAACTCAGTGGTCACACGTGATTGACAGCTGCCGAGTCAACGGGCACAACTCTGGGCTGAAATCCTGGACTTTAATGCCTTATAATGGGTCTAGGATTTCAAATGCAAATCACTACACATGAAATGGTACCTATAAAATTGCTCTCTGTGTGTGATGAATTACCGTACCCTGTCGCTTGGAACGTTATTGCAACATTGCAAAATCACCTGTCTTTGCACTTCTAAGTGTTTGGCCCTGGATAGTAGTATCATATTAAATGTTTTTCAGAAGTTGGATGGGCATTCTAAAAGTTGGTGGTTTCCGCTTTGTTCTTCAGGACAGAAGAGCATTCCATGTTCTGCGTTGCTGGCGACTCCTCTGGACATATGAGGTACTGTCAAATCAAACTCACAAGAATGTGGCATTCCTATGTGAAAGTAGCAGGGAGAAAAATGCAGAGGAGCTGATAAGAGCCGTGACCTTTCCCAGAGAGGAAGCATAAGGTGGGCTCGGGCCTGCAAAAGCTTTATTGCACTAATTATCTAATGGCCAACCCACTCCTAACTCGGGGATGATGCTTGGTACTGGCACCATTTCCCATGTTCCAACTGGTTTCTCTTAGGGAGCTAGAAGCATACTCACTCGCTGACATCCACTGGTACTGACAATCTGTCTGCATAATGGAGAGAAACCTGAAGAATGTGCTGGTGGTTTCTTCTGGATTCCTCCTGCTTTTCACTGCCTACGGGGGCCTGCAGAATCTGCAGGTGAGATGTACCTCTCGTGTTATCCAACTCTCACCAGCACACCCCCCACCCCCAGGCACACAACTCCTTGGAACAATTTATTTTTTTCAAATGAAGCCAAACAAGATTTAGTCTTGTTCATACTCCTCCAGAGTGACCCCAGAGCTCCACAGCCTGGGGAGTGTGTGACCCTGGAGCTAGAAGGAAGTTGGCGGAGGGCTGACAGGACACTGCCTTTGAGAGGCTTTGTGGTTGGACAGAAAGGTGAGTTTGCTGATCCTCGCTTGACCTTACAAAAGCTTTAAGTGAATCATGAACTTTAACAAAGTTGTCTGCAATTTGAATGTTTATGGAATCCTTCTGCTCAAGTCTATGAGTCTACATGAAAACCAAGCAGCTATCTCCAAGAGGTTTGTGGGTCATGTGCTTCCAGGTCATGCAGGCCTGGGGAAGATTTGACAGCTTTTCCTGTGGCAATTACAGTAAAGAGAAGATCAATTTCTTCTTTCTTTCCTCCTTTCCTCCCTCCTCTCTCCCTCCCTCCTCTCTGTTTCTCTCTTTCATCTATCTCTCAGTCTCTCTCATCCTCTCTTTCTCCCTCCTTTTTTTGATTTATTTATTTTTTTTATTTATATGAGTACACTGTAGTTGTCTTCAGACACACCAGGAGAGGGCATCGAATTCCATTACAGAGAGTTGTGAGCCACCATGTGGTTGCTAGGAATTGAACTCAGGACCTCTAGCAGAGAAGTCAGTGCTCTTAACCACTGAGTCATCTCTCCAGCCCCTTCTTCTTCTTTCCTTCCTTCCTTCCTTCCTTCCTTCCTTCCTTCCTTCCTTCCTTCCTTTCTCTCTCTCTCTTTCTCTCTCTCATTTGTCTATTTCTGTCTCTCACTCTTCCTCTTTCTTTCTTTCTTTCTTTCTTTCTTTCTTTCTTTCTTTCTTTCTTTCTTTTGTCTGTCTCTTGTCTCTCTCTCCCTCCTTCCCTCTCCACTCTGTCTTTCTGTTTTCTCTCCCCCTTCCTTCCTTCTTTCTTTTCTCTCTTTCAAGACAGGTTTCATGTAGCACTGGTACCAGCTCAATGTTTCTGCCTGCTCTGAGGTTTCTGGTATCTCCCGTGCGTCCACCAGCTGAAGGTGGCAGATGCTTTGACTTTTGAGTCACTGCAGCCTTGCATGGCCCTCTAGTGGAAAGTACATCCCAGCCTTTCCTTGGCCTGATGGAGATTGTAATGTTTATGTAATTGGGTCTAATAGTGCAACATACATGTGTTTATTATTATATGTATATTGCATGGATGAAGTTGTCTAGCACATGCTGGTCCAGGCACTTGAGTATAGGTTTTTGTGTGGAAAAAGTCATTTGCTTCTAAAATTCTAGCCCTGTTTTAGACGCTGACACCCGCCTTCATTTTCAGTGGTCTGCAGTCAGAAGCAATCATCCCTCCCCCAGTTTACTGTGGTAATGTGGGTGGCAGAGAAATCCCGAGATTGACAGGTACAGTCAGGGTTTCACTAGAAATGCAAAGCAGGCAAGCTCACAGATGTAAGTGAAGTACCCAGGGAAAAACTGCTTTTAAAAGGACCAGGCTGAACCATGCTTCTAGCTACTCAATGTACTTGAAATACCCAGGTAACCCCACTTTAGAGGAAGGTGATCCATCGATCCTATCTATCGGGTTGTAAGGATCTTAGGGACTGGCTGGAGTGTATGTTGGGTGTGGCTGACCCACGTGTGTCCAGGACATGGGAGAGGTCAGGTAGGATGATGCAGGGAGCCTGGGTGAAGGGTGGGGGAAGGGCAGCTCTCTCGATCTTCTCCTTGCCCTCCTCCTTCACTGTGTAGTGCAAGGCTCTGGCTGGTGAATGCTTTGTCTCTGATTTGAGCACATCTTCCCCAGGCTTCCCTCCCATCTTCCCACAGGCTCCTCCCACCTTCTCACGGACTCCTCCCACCCTCTCACAGACTCCTCCCACCTTCTCACGGACTCCTCCCACCTTAGCTTTGAGGCTGGAAGCCCTGAAGGCCTCACAGTGACCATTTCTAATCCCTAACTGCCTCCTCCCTGGAAGTCAGAAGCTGAAGCTGGCTGTATCTTTACCGCAGTGTCCTTGTGTAAGAAGGCTGGTATCTGGTGGCTCAAGATTTGAGGTGGCCCTCAGCCTGGGGCCAGCAGTCAGCCATATCTTGTCTCCTCACCTCACCCAGTTCCCTCAACTGTCCCCTCCTCTGATGGCTTGTCTTTCATCCACAGAGCAGCCTCTACAGTGCGCACGGCCTGGGGGTGGCGACGCTCAGCACACTCTACGCTTCTGTGCTACTGTCCTCCATGTTTCTCCCGCCTGTCCTCATCAAGAAATGTGGCTGCAAGTGGACCATCGTGGGCTCCATGTGCTGCTATGTGGTCTTCTCCCTGGGCAACTTCCATGCCAACTGGTACAGCCCCTCTAGCCAGCCCTTCCCAGTGTGTGTGCCTTCCCTGGGTCCCAGCTGCCTTCCTCTCTTGCTCCTGACCCTGGTGGTAACCCTTTCCTTTCCTTGGGATCTTGCCTTCACACATGCAGGTGTCATCATGACCTTAATGATAATAAAGAATGTGACATAGATGATTCTCAGGGAGATTCAGCCAGCAAGGGACCAATGACCCTTCCTTGCACCCCTAGATTTTGAGAGTAGGGCAGAGGCGATTGCTGGCCTGTGTGGGCATACACTGATCCCTGTCTCCATCTTTGCTGGTTTTTCTGCAGGTATACCCTGATCCCTACCTCCATCCTGCTGGGCCTGGGTGCAGCCCC
The DNA here is from genome assembly GCF_011762505.2 of Arvicanthis niloticus. Lineage (NCBI taxonomy): Eukaryota > Metazoa > Chordata > Mammalia > Rodentia > Muridae > Arvicanthis > Arvicanthis niloticus. The sequence continues at coordinate 3,874,708 of NC_133436.1, forward strand.
TCTGTGGTCGGCGCAGGGTACCTACCTCACCAACATGGGAAATCTGCAAGCAGCAAAAGTGGGAAAGCCTGGCAAGGATGTGGTGAACCAGTATTTCGGCATCTTTTTTCTTGTATTCCAATCTTCTGGAGTGTGGGGCAACCTGATTTCCTCGCTGGTGTTCGGCAAGATGTCCAGGCAAGGTAAAGGGTGAGGGGCTGAGTGGCCTTAGAAACAGCCAGCTCTCTGTGGGAGCCACATGCAGTCCCAATTCCATCTCAATGCCTGTCCTTACTGTGGAGGCAAGTGGCCCTGCACCTCTGGGGACAGACAGGAGGCTGAGTAGTTCTTTTCCACAGGTACCCTGTGGAGGTTGGGAAACTCTTTGGGGAAGAGTGTTGTGGGGAACCTCAGAGTCTCGTAAGACACCTCCAAACCGTGCTCTCAGCACAAAGGAGATTTATTTGCCCCAGAGGGAGAGGGACAGAGGGCAGGGATAAGGGACAACAGGAGGGAGAGGGAGAGGGAGAGGGAGAAGGGGAAGAGAAGAAGGGAGAGATAAGAAAAGAGGCAAGGGAGAGGGGAAGGGGTGTTTGTCCCAGAGTGGGGAATGGGGCAAAGGACTGTCTCTGGATAGGGAGGAGACAGATGTGGCCCAAGGGTGAAATGGGAAACGCCATGTTAGGATGAGGTGTTGAATTTTAATTGGGCTTGTTAACTAGGTGAGCCAAAGGAGGCTTTTGGTTGCTGGACTTCAGTACTTTGATAACTGGACCTCGGCAGTCAGCCTCAGGAGGAAGTGGCCAAAGGAGGAAATAAGCCTTGGGGGCTAGCTTTAGGAATGTAGTCTAATGGTTTGCAGCAAGGTAGAGGGAGTTAGGGAGAAGGGCAAGGCCTGCCAGAGACATGTCTGAGACCTGGAGAGAGCCCCTTCAGGTGTCATGAAGAAACTGACTGCCCCCAAACTCCCACATAGGTAATGTGGATCCATAGAGTTGCTAAGAAGAATTTACCTGGCTCATTTCCTTATAAAACTGAGCCACAGGCCAGTGTTATAACCCTCTGCCCGATTCCTAATCCCATGACTGTGAAGGAAAGGCCACAGACTTCAGACTTCACTTAGATACTAGGCCACTGTGTCCCTTGGTAATGAGATTACCACCCCCACTCCCACCCCCCAGCCCCCGGCATTCGAGAGACTACCCTAACCCAGAGATGTGCCCAGAGGCTTGTCTCCTACATGATTCGAGATCTTGACAAGCTGACAACACTGCCATAGTAGTTCCAACTTGTGTGTGTGAGAGAGAGGAGTAGAAGAGAGAGAGGGAGGGAAGAGAGAGAGAGAGAGAGAGAGAGAGAGAGAGAGAGAGACAGAGACAGAGATGTTAGGCATGTATTTATCACTGGACCAACTCTCTTCATATATATATGCATATGTACATATGTGTACACATATATACGTATGTACATATACACATCTATATGAATGGTTTATTTTATGGGTACGGTGTTTTTCCTGCATGTATGTCTGTGCACCATGGGCATTTAGTGCCTTCAGATTCCAAAGCAGGCATGAGATTCTCTGGGACTGCAGTTAGAGACAGTCGTGTGCTAGCGTGGATGTGGGGAACCAATTCTCTGCAAGAGCAGCAGTGCTCACATCTACCAAGCCATCTCTCCAGCCCCACATACATCGATTTTTTTTTAACACATAGAGGAGCTAGCATCCATTTTCTGAAAAAAAAATCATGAAATCATCTGCCACAGGAAACCATACTTTCACTGCCAATTTCAGCCTTAGGTCTTTAGAATTCTTACCTCATCTTCTTGATCCCACCTTTATAGAGACCATCCCTGAGGAACAGCTTGCGTCCTGTGGAGCCAAAGACTGCCTGATGGGTCCAGTGGCCACCAACAGCACCCATCACCCCTCCCAGCAACTGATCTACACACTGCTGGGCATCTACACCAGTATGTACAAATGCCCAGCCTCTTACTGTGGTAAAGGTCCTTTTCTATCCCATTAACCAACATTCTCCATAGAAACCCCTGCCTCCCTTACCTGGAAAGAGAGGCGCCTTGATCACAAAGCCAGTTTCCCAGGACAATGGTTTCTCACTGCACTGTGGGTGTGTCAGCCCCTGTGATTTCCCCCAAATGTGCAGAACGCACTGTATAATTTGCGATAGTGGGAGGCTATGTTTGTGCTTGCCCTTTAATAAATAAAGCAAAAGCCCTGCCGGTTATAGAACTGGGCCAGTCTTGGGTGCTGATCTCTGACAGCAAAGTCAGTGGCCAGTGCAGTCCAAAAAAACCCCATGCAGTATGGGGGTGCATTGTTCTAGGATGAGGATGAGACAGAAGAGCGAGAAAGAGGTGGGAGGCAGGGGCCACAAGTGGCTTCTGTGTTTCTACCTTCTTTGATCACCTGCAATCTTGTGCTTAGCAGAGATTCTGTTTACATTGCTGTGGGAATGGCAGCAAGAGATCCTGGCTTGTGCTTTCTCAATATCCACCCCAGCCCCCTTTCTGTAGTATGGAGGCCAGACACCTATGGAAAGTACTGGGCTAAACTGGTGTCCCTGTCGACTCTCCACCATTCTTAGACAGTCATGAGAGCCGGGTCTTGTGGTCTTGTGAAATGGCAGTGCTGCATAAGTGGGGCAGTAGATAATTCAGGCTTTGGGCGTTACAGGGTCACACGTGTCACTCGCTATTGTCTTTGTGGTGGGTGGAAAGCCACAAATAGCATTGATACATGAATATGGTCTTTTCAGTAGAACTTTAGCTCTCAATGTCTATAAAAGGCTGTTAAGGATGTCTTGTCCCTCAGACTGTTAAGTGTCCATTCCTGGCTCTGAAGCCAGGCCACAGGCAGGTGTGTTCTTTGCAATTCTAGGGTTCCTCAGTTGTGACCTTGAGGTGCCTCCACAGTGGGGATACCCACAGGCCCACAGGCCCCTCTCTCTGGTACATAGTGGCATCCCTGGAGTGATTGTCCAGGGTTTCAAAGCATTGCACTCAAAATGAAGTCTCTCACGGAATGTCTTTAGAATTCAGTGTCTCAGTTCCATGACACCAGCTCATGCCTTGGAAGGTCCTGGACCACTGGCATTGGTTCCATCCGCCTCTGAGTAGAGGATGTGGCTTTCTGAATCCACGATCCTGTCACTCGCAGGCTCTCACTATTTCTTGTTAGAGATGGCATTCTCTATGCCACTCCAAACTTAAAGTCCCTGGCTGCAAGGTGGGCCATGGAGAAGGAGCTTCCCATCATCAGTAGAGAAGAGACACATAGTTTCTAAGCTTTGCCCACAGCCGACATCTGGATGGTTAGAAAAGCACAGGTTGTTTCCCATGCCCAGACACCTGTTCATTTAAAGGGTGACTGAAGAATGCCCATGGCAGGAGCTGTCCAGCCTCCTCGTCACCTAATCAGCACCACTGAAATATTTCAGTAAGTGACATTAGAGGGGACGCTGTGTAGTCAGGAGGGAAAGTGGCTGAGTTACAGAAAGCTGTGAAGGGATCTGGAGGTTTCTGGGTGTAAGTGTGTTAATAAGGAGGTTTCTGTGATGGGCGCTGAGACTGGGTAGACCATCTCTGCAAACATTAGGCAGGAGAGGTGGCTTGATAAATCCCATGGCTCAGTAAGGCTGGAGAATGATGATGTAGTCAACCTATGTCAGCGTCCACAGAAGAGACTGTGGCTGCGATGGGAAAATGTATTAGTAAGACAGACAAGATAAAATCATATCATTTTTTAAGAGTGCCAGGGGTAAGCTGTTGTTACCGGGAGCAAAAGGGAAGAAGTACATACCCAGGGTGAATCTGACCCACACTCCCAGAGTGAATCTCACACCAGGAGTTTGGACACCTCCATCCCCGGGGAACTGCCCTTGTCAGAAAGAAGAATATCAGTGTACGAAAGATATCAATAAAAGATGACCTCTCATCACTAGGGGCCAGAGGGGCCTTGGTATGAGTCAAAACACCCACACGAATATCTGTTTCCTGTGCAGGGGGATGGAGCTGACTGGAGAAGTAAGGTGAGCAGAGAGTGAAGACAGATTTATTTGCTCTTTGCATTTGGGTTATAGATGTACAGAATGTTCAGGGTGAAATGAATACTTTAAGGTTCTTGTTTTGTTCCCCCCCCAGGAGCCTATTTACATGGTTCAAAGTACAAGTGCAACGAAAGGTCCCAGGACCCTTGGTGCCCTCTGTTAACTGTCCCACAAAGCACATCCCTCTCCGAGGTCTGCACGTTTGCCAGGGCCTTCGGGGTGTTTAACGCATGAATAGATTTCTGTATCTCTCTTCGACTGACACAAAGCTCTGTTTTCCTCTCATCATCTGTCTTGGGGGACTTTTGTATTTCTTTCCTTTAAAGGCATGCTCTTTCTCTGTGAGTGACGGCAATGCTGACCCACTGTGGTGGGCCTCAAGTGAAAGCAAATCACAAGTCAACTGCAGACCTAACACACGTGTGATCAAGAGCAGCTTGTCACTAGTTACCCAGTAGCTAGCTGTCCGTGGAGATGGGAAGGGGTGGAACACGTGTGATCCAGGTATCCTGACAGCCATCCGTGTGTCCTTCTAGGCAGTGGTGTCCTGGCCATTCTGCTGGTAGCTGTGTTTCTAGAGTCCATGGAAGATAAACTACAGAATGAAGGAGAGACAAGTTCTAGGCCACTGCCTCTCTGGTCCACGTTACTGTCAACCTTCATGCTGTTCAGAGACAAGCGTTTGTGCCTCCTGATGTTCCTGCCACTGTACAGTGGGTTCCAACAAGGATTCCTCTCTGGAGAATACACCAAGGTAGAGAAGCCCAGGGCTCATATTGTGCACCTGGGCTCTACATAAAGGAACCAATACACCAAGGTAGAGAAGCCCAGGGCTCATATTGTGCACCTGGGCTCTACATTAAGGGTGTCCCAGCAACAATGGCCCAGGGTCCCTGAGTGGATTCAAATTCATGGTTTTCCCAGTCCTACAGTAGCTGAATCTATGATTCAAGACATCCATCCCTGACTTCTTTTTTTTATTGGATATTATATTTACATTTCAGTTTTTATCCCCTATCCCCCCTTCCCACCACCACCCAGGAACCTCATATCCCATCCCTCCTCCTCATGCTTCTATGAGGATGTGCCCCCACCTACCCACCCCACTCCCACCTCCCCACCCTCGAATTCCCCCCCCCCCCAACTCGGTGTTCATCCTTCATGGGACCAAGAATCTCCTCTCCCACCTATGCCCGACAAGGCCATCCTCCCCTTCATGTACAAATGGAGTCATGGGTTCTTTTCTGAAGGGAAGACTTCCTGCTAGCCAGCTGTCTTCCCTGGACAGAACAAAGCTGGTAGAAGGTAGCTGTGACTAGCTGTGTATCACACCCATGTCTGTTCTACTAACTTGGGGTCTCCCCTGTATTCTCACGGCTGTTAAACATAGGGGAAGGAGTTAAATCTACGAGTCGTGTTGGAATTCCCCACGCCAGCTTTCATACCATGTATTCCAGTCTAGAAACCCATGTGGCCTGCTGCTTTCTTGCTCATGCCCCACCTGGCTTTTCTGTACTTACAGAAGACCCCTCACCTGGGGCAGTACAGGCAGTAAAGACACATAGACTGGGACATTCCTAGTGTCAGACACAATCACAACTACTGTTTTCTATAGGGGCCTGTCCCCAGGTTCTGTTGTTCATCCTAGTGCTGCAGGATGGAGGGAACCACCTGTCCTAGGGAGCCCCAGCTCTTTTCTGGACACTTAGGGAAGATGCAGGAGTCAGAGCAAGGCTGGGATCACCACTGTATCCCCTGATCCTAGCCCCAAGCCTTGCCTCCTCCTCACACTAGGAACTACCTTGTCTCTACTCTTAGGTAAAGGTAGTGTTCCAGAATAGGACAGTTAGTACCCACCCAACCTAACCTGGATTTTCATAAACTGCAACTATCTCTGGACAGGTGTGCCTCGTGCAATATTTAAGTGTCCTGGTTTTACCAAGCAACACTACTCTTTTTACTGGGGAAGGGGATCGATCGGTCTTCTGTCTCTATTAAAGAAGGTTAGGAACCAAAGTGCGGTGTCCTCTGTTTATCCAGTAGTGGAGGCCGAGTGTTGAGGCTTCCCAGTGGCCTCCCTGTTATCTATGGGTGTTCCATCTCCTTCACCTTAGGCCTGAGAGGAAGTGATGACATGTCAATGTTCTTGTTAACTCTGTAAAATAACATGTGTACCACACCTGTGGCAAAGAATGTCTAGGAAGGGATTTTCCCAGATGCCTGTCCATTCTGGTCCAAGCAGACCCTCTCCCACATGGCAGTGTAAACACAGGTTGTGGGCCACATCTGCATGTCAGCTGTCACATGGCAGCATCAGACTGGAACCATAGTGGGGCCTATAAGCACAGCTAATTGAACTCTACGCTTCCCCCTAGTCTTATGTGACCTGTGCCCTGGGAATCCACTTTGTGGGCTATGTGATGATCTGCTTCTCGGCCATGACTGCACTGTGCTCCCTGCTGTATGGGAAGATCTCCAAGCACACAGGAAGGGCCTCACTCTATGTGCTGGGTAAGTAGACACAGTCAGCTCACACAAACACGAGGCAGGGAAGGCTGTAGAGGAACCTCAAAAAGGGAAGCCCTGTGAGCATGCTTTCCTGCCTACCCACTGCTCTCCCTGTGCCCCGACATCTCCTGCCTTCCTCCAACAAAGGGAGGTACCCGCTTTCCTCTCACAGGGATCTGCCATAGAAGTCATAGCCCAAGGAACAAATCCAGATATATCTCTGCTCTGATTTCTCCTGGTATTCTCTCATTGTTTTCATACTGGTTAGAAGTCTAGCTCACACTATAGGGAAACAAACTCTGGGTCTTCCAGCCACACAGCAGTGACTAGGGTCCTCGGAGCTTAGAGGCCTCCCTAAGAGTCAGTCATACACTCACACACCAGAGTTTTCTGTCATCCTGCCTCTGAGCATTGCGTGAGAGTTAGAAAGGCTGAAAACACACAGGTGTGGATGGCAGGTCCCACCCCAGGCTTTCAAGGTCCGTCTCAAGCAGAAGGAACAGCCAACAGCTTTTCTGTCTTGTCCCCTCTGACCAGGGGCGGCCATTCACTTCTCTTGCATTGTGGTCTTCCTGCTGTGGCACCCGAACCCGGCCCAGCTGCCTGTCTTCTTCGTCCTCTCTGGCCTGTGGGGAATGGCTGATGCTGTCTGGCAGACACAAAACAATGGTAAGTGCCCAGCATAGTGAACAGTGCCTCTGTCTCTCTTAGTCAGCTGTCCTTGAGGGTAGCAAGGCCAGGAGGCCACCACCAGGGTGCAATCCAAGCTCTCTTTGTAGGGCTAGTAGAAGTCCCCAGTAGAAGGCAGGTCTGGAGCCCAGGGAGTGAGACATAAAGTAGCTCTCAAGGATCTTGCTCTGAATTTAAAGTGAGTTCTTATCTCTGAACTTGCATGACGTAGAAGGGAGGGTCAGGTGAGAACAGGGGCTCCATGCAGCATGAGGTGGTCCTTGGAGTGCTCACAGGTGTGCACAGATGTAGAATTGGAGGAAGAGGTGGCAAAGAGGGTCCACAGAGCATCCAGATAGGGGCCACAGGACACTAGAGTGCACGCCACCATGTTCTGTGGACACGAGGTCATAGAAGATGGAGATAAGGATGCAGAGGAGAAAGACACTTGTGGGCAGAGGTTTATGCTCCTGATAGACAGGTGGGATGGTCTGATGACCCCCCAACTGAGCCACAGGCAGGGAGTGTGACCCCCTGACCTTGGTGGTTGGCAGTTGACTGTAAAGAAGCTGAGGTAGACATCACCTGAAGGAGACCTTGGCCAGTTAGAATGCATGATCAAGAAGTCAGAAGGAAGAGAAACCCTGTCTTGAAACAAACAAACAAACAAAAAAGTCAGGAGGACCAGAAAGTAGAGGCATAGCTAGACACAAGAGGATGCCTATCTTCGGAATATTGTTGTCCAATGGGCTGTGGAATGGGAGCACTAGGTCCAGGGGCCGAACCAGGGAGGCTCCAAGAAAGTCAGTGGGGAGGGGTGTCTCAGTGGTGTGACAAGGTTGGGGAAATGCCAGGGAATTTGCACAGGATTTTTTGGGGGTACTTTCTTCTACCCCATGAGCAGCCAGAGGGCTTCAAGGCTGAGAAGGATGCAGGATGCTGTGTGGATGATACCTCAGGGCAGGTAATAGGGTGTGTGTTTGGGTGCTGGTTATAAATAACATAATGAGCTGGGTACTCCCACCCCCAAGTCCTCCACAAACACCCAAGTGTTGTCCTGGAGTGTGTCTAAGGACCGGGTAGGGAAGGGCTCTGTGTCTGGAAGGTCTTGAGGATGCCAAGGGAGCCCTGAGATGGGTGTGGTTCATAAATGACCCTTCCCACTCGGTTGCATCTGTGCTCAGGACACTTTCAGGCCTAGACAATTGCTAAAGGAAATCTACAACAGGCTGAGGCCAGGGTTGCTGGGAACAGGAGGTCTGGCCACTGCTTGTGCATCTGTGTGTGACCATGACACATTACTGAAGATGGTGGACCACATCCTCCAGAGCTCGACCTTGCTGTAATCCCAATGTGCCATCAGTTTACAAGAGCTGAAAACGAAAATCTAGGGAAACCTAAAATGGCTGGATACAGAGGCCCAGCTGGGTCTATAGCACTGCTGGCTTTTAGTGGAGACTGAACCTAATGACAGATTGTGTGTGTGGATGGTACCCTGCATCCAGTTGTTTTTGACCAAAGTCAGGAACTAGGAGCAAACAGCTAGACTTTTCATGGGCTGTGTGTGTGTGTGTGTGTGTGTGTGTGTGTGTGGTGTTGAGGTTGAGTAACCAGAAACTCATTTTAGCTTTTCTTGGAAGTTCAGAACTATAAGCTAGTGACATGGCAGATCACTTAGGAATTTTAGATACCTTATAACGTCAGCACCGGAGAGAAGTTGCATCGAACCCCACACAGGTCTAACAGAATTCACTGAAACACACCTGGACTCCCATTTTCTGCATGCTGGTGACCTGAGCTCACTGAATTTGCAGAAGCAGTACTTATGGGAACAGGGAAGGCACTGGGACAGACAGCCTGCTTTATCTCCCACGCCAGCACCTCAGAGACGTAACATCATTGCAGCAAAAAGCAGTTTTCTCTTTGACTTCTTTCTCTTTGACATATACGAATAACTACCCAAACTCTCCCTTTCTTTATATGGGCATGAAATACTCACAAAGAACATCTTTGTTAAACTTTGCAAATTACTTGAGGCTGTGTGTGTGTGTGTGTGTGTGTGTGTGTGTGTGTGTGAGAGAGAGAGAGAGAGAGAGAGAGAGAGAGAGAGAGAGAGAGAGACTCAAATCCATTGAGTAACTTGAACAATGACTGTTGAATAAGGGACAATAATTTAAATTGAGATAATTTCAATCTTTTTGTACATGTAAGAGTGTAATTTTTGTTAAAAGATAAACCAGTTTCTCAGGAAGCAGTTTCTTTGAAAGCCTGTGCTTGCAGCCACCCCAGTGAGGAGTGTTGAGAGCTGAGCTGAGTCCCTACAGCTGGCTCCGCCCAGATCCCCACAGCGCAACACATCCACAGGAAGGCATCCAAATGGTTGTCTGTTCCTTTACAACATGGAAAGTTTCCTGTAGCTTTGGCCACATGTTAAGAACAGTGCTGTGTGAGGCTGGGGAGATGGGATAGTGGGTAAATCCACTTGCTGCATGAACCGTATGTGACCTGAGTCTAGATCCCCAGGACAGAGCCTGTAACCCTAGCATTGGGGAAGGGGAGTGGAGGCTGGAGAATTGCTAAGACTTGCTAGTCAGGCAATCTAGCCAAAAAACAGAAAGTTCAAGCTCTAGTGAAAGACAACATTTCAAGGGAGTAAGGGGCCAGGATGTTCAATGTGCTCCCCAGCCTCCAACTGTACATGCATGCACATAAGCACATAAGGGACAGATGTGGTAATATGGTTTCTTCTAACTCATAAAGCTAAATGGAGCTCACATCACCACTGTTTGGGTCATCATTTTTCATCCTCCCTCAGTTTAACAATCTATCACAGGACTGACACTCACTCCTCTTGTTGGGGTTGGGTACCCCGAGGGCGAAGGTGCCAGGAATTTCTTCAGCCTCCTAGCAGTGAATGTCTGCCTATCTGCTCATTCAGTCTGACAGCTGAGGGAGGATGGATACAGTTGCTATAGCAACCCTCACAGGCCATGGCAGTGCATTTAAGACATAGCATGTCTCATCTAAAAATACACTTTGCCCTGTTAGCTGCTCGAAGGGGCTGTTTTCAAGTTCATAAGTGCATGAAGTCTGACTCCTCCTGGGTTTTCCATTTATTTAACCTGCCTTTCCAACAGATGAGATCCCCGTACGCTCCTTCATGTCACCTCATCTGAGGACTAGAAGCAGTGTCTAAGTCACTTCAACCTTGAGCGTCCTGAATAGATGAGGCAGACAGGTCAGGCTGAGGCTGAGAGCAAAACAAATCTCTTTGTAAACAAACAGGCAAGCTCACAATAGTTTATGTTTATAGACAAGCTGCAGAGGCCAGAACCAACCTGTGCAGAGCCTGTGTCCAATCCCCACCCTGCCCCACTTCCCAGGGCTGAGCATCTTTCAAAGCAAGGGAAGGCTGGCTGCTGTCAGGAAATGGGTTCACTGTGGCTCACAAAGGGCAGATATTGTGGGATTCCCCCAATTTACCACAAGCCTCCATTTCCTGCTATTGGATCCTGTGGTGGATGGTACCTTGCACTTGACATTTATGTCTGTGTAGTTGGAGGAGTGATCACCTGCTTGCCATGCCCCCTCACCCATCCATCTACACATTGCTGATATGGACACCTGGATACCTCTCCCTCAGGGCTGGTTTGATTAACAGGCATTCACGAAAGGAAGGTGGCAGTTCTGGCTCTGCATCCAAATCCTTGGCTTCTTTGGCTGTTTGGCGACCTGGATTCTTGTGATGGAATTGTCTGTGTTGGCAGAGAGGAAGAGACAGGGCCGTTTCTTGAGGTCCAGTTGCCGGATAGATCACCCTGACTCTCCACATTTATCAGTTCTGGAGTTCTTACTCTCCCAGCCTGGCATCCTTCAGCCGAGAGTCCTCCATGTAGGACCTTTCTACCCAGAATCCTTCACTCTGAGCACCCTGTCCCATCCCAGGGCCCTCCCTCCTGGTGTTCTTTATTGTAGGTTCTCCATCTTAGAGCCCTTCATCCTGGGCCATGCTGGGAAGTCAAGCAGGGTTTCTAGAGGCAATGTGGGGCCTGAGGATGGTCCTGGTGAGGAGAAGGGTTGTGTGGTAGGAGCTGGATGGAGTTGGATCAGCAGTCTGGGCCCTGGACAGACCACGGAAGATCACCTGGTCTGTCATTGTCTCGTTGTGTCCTTCCCAGATGCACCTGCCACTCACCATGCCATACAACGGGGTCCTCTCATCCACACCTATCAAAAATGTCCCGTCCCAGCACAGGAAGCAAAGGCTACTGGTTTTGTCTAGAAGCAGTTTTAAGGCGATGTGAGTTTTAAGTTTGCTGTGACCAACAGAAAGTACCACATGCTGTGGACTAAGATAAGCACAGATTCTCTCACCCTAGGGTGATATTTCCTCTGCCAGACTGCCAGACTGCCAGACTGCCAGACTGCCAGACTGCCAGACTGCCAGACTGCCAAACTTCTTCTACTCAGAAAGTTTCAGGAACGATGGCACATGCACATACACACACACACACACACACACACTCACACACACACATATACATACACACATGCACACACACATTCTTACATACATATACACACAGATATGGACACACATAGACACATATGCACACACTCACACACATGCACACACACATTCTTACATACATATACACACAGATATGGACACACATAGACACATATGCACACACTCACACACATGCACACACATACACACACATGTGCCTACACACTCACACACACACACATGCACACAGACACGTGCTGTATGTCAATTTAAAATGTAAAGAAATCAAAACTGCTGAGAACATTAAAAAACAGAAGTCACAGAACTAGTAGTAGAAGTTTGGGAACTTTCCAGAGCCCTTGTCTCCACCTCTAAGCAGTCGGGCATCGCCTACTGGAACACTACCACCCAAATGTTGGTGGTGTGCCCTGAGAGGACAAATGTAGGTCCCATGAATATGACTGATTCCTCTTTAGTCCTGGGGACAGGGGAGGAGCTGCACCCCATCTTGCACAGTGATGCCCTAACCACTTGGCAAAAACAGACCAGATTTTTTGCTTGTTTGAGTAGATACTGACAGTCTTCTTGTGGTTTCCTCCTTTAAAAATCCTTCCCTCAATCCCCTTCTAATGGAAATCGCAAATTTGGCTCAGATATTGCGCATTCAGCTAGCGGCTAATCAGTAAATCTTTTGGTTTTAACTGGTTTGAGTCTACAGTCTTTCCCCAGGGTCACAAAGTCCACAACAACACACACTCAACTCTTTGCTCTCTTTTCTTCATCCTTAGAGAGAGGACTGGCCATCTTCCATGTATCTCTTCCTGTGCTACCTACTGCCAGATATCATCTGACTTGTCAGCAAAATTCTGTGCTTTTATTATTTTTTAGCAAGAAAAACAACCAAGATATTTTCAAGAAAACTGGCAGAGGCAAAGCCCGTGTTCAAGATCCTATTGGAGCATGTTTGAAGTCTTTGTGTATGTCTGTGTGTCTATGGGTGGTGCGCATGTGTGTGTACGTGTTTTTGTGATACCTGTATGGTATCTGTATGCATATGTACATGAATGCACACGCAAATGTGTATGCATGTGTGTGACGTCAGAAGTCAACGTTGTCTTAGTCGTTCTCCGTCTTATTTTTTTTTGAGACAGATTTCCTCCTTGATTTAGCTGGGTCAGCTGGTTAGCAAGCCCTACACACCCTCGCTTCTGTTCAAGCACTGGGAATGGCAGGCCAGTACCTGGCATTTTCTGTGGATACTGGGAGTCTGAACTCAAGTTCTCATGCTTGTCTGTAGGCACTTAACCCAGGGAGCCATCTCTCCAGCCCTGTCTGAGATCTTGCACAACATTTTACTCTGGTCTCTCCTCCACAGCTCTTTTTGGTGTCCTGTTTGAAGAGAACAAAGAACCTGCTTTTGCCAACTACCGCCTCGGGGAAGCCATAGGGTTTGTCATTGCCTTTGGATACAGCTCATTTCTGTGTGTGAGCACCAAGCTCTACATTCTCTTGGGTGTCTTGAGTCTAGCCGTGGTTGGTTATGGGACTGTTGAGTACCTGGAATCCAAGGCCACTTGCAAGGTCCTTGCTGCTGAAGAGAAAAACCAGGTAGAAGAGGAAGAAATGAAAACAGAAATGTGAGTGTGGTCAAGTGATGGCTGAGAACCCAGCCTGGGTCAACAGAGGCGTTCCATGTAGCGGCGCTCAAGCAATAGACTCGAATCTTCACAACGGTTTCAACAATATGTGGACATTCTAAAGATCATCTATAGTTTTTTTTTTTAATGTATTTTCCTCAATTTAACAAATTTCCAGTCTATTTTTCTACTCATGGAAATCAAAAGTATATGCAAAGGGCTGGCAATATAACCCAGTGCTGTGTGCGTACTCAGCAAGCACACGGCCACACGGTCAGTCCACACCACCACCAAAAGGAAACCACAGCTCAGTCGTGGGTTGGGGGAAATGGCTCAGTCAGTAAAGCACTTTCTAGGCCAAGCATGAGGACTCCGGTTTGAACTCTCAACACCTATGTTTAAAAAAAAAATCAGGGAATGGTAACGTGCATGTGTAACTTCTGCATTGTAGAGGCAGAGACAGGCAGAAAGTCTATGGAGCCATTGGCTAGCCAGGAGAGCCAGACCCATGAGCTCCAGGTTCAGTGAAAATCTTGGTTTTAAGAACTAAGGTTAATAGCAACCAAGGACACATGTCTACCTCCTACACACACACACACACACACACACACACACACACACACGTATGCACACATATGCACACACACACATGTATGCACACACACATACACATACACGCATATACACACATACACACATATGCACACACACATATGCACACACACATATGCACACACACACACACACACACACACACATGTACGCACATATATGCACACACACACATGTACGCACACACACATACACATACACACATGCACACATACATATGCACACACACATATGCACACACACACACACACACACACACACACACACACACATGTGCCTCTTAAAATTTCCTGGGGGCTTTTCTAAATAAAATGTGTAATATTTTTATGGACCTATTTTTTTTGCCAAAATATGTTTTCTAAAAACTCATATGGATCACAAGCATACAACACACACACACACACACACACACACACTACATACATGTACACGCATGCACATGCATGCTTGCCATGTTGAGGGTTATACATGTTAGAGGCCATTGGAAGGTTTGGATGGGATGCCGGAACCATAACTCCCACTCTGGTGAAAGTCAAACAACTTGCACATCATACCTGCCAACTGCTCGCGCTGTGGTCACAGTGGAGTCAGACATGACGTGTGTTACGTGCCACATGCCCAGTGGTGTCTTTTCATTTTTCCTCATCTTAAATAGCACAGCTGCCATTTTTTTCTACTCATGCTTTTTTCCCTAAGTCCTTTGTCAGAGATGACAGCTACCTTGGAGTTCCTATCTTCTTCCAGTGAGTTTTTCTCCTCTCCAGCCAGTACCCTGAGGGGTCATCAGTGATAGAGGTGGGGAAATTTAAAATAGGACACCGGAGCTGGAAAGATTTGCCTGTATTATGCAGAAGTGTATCTGTGGCCTAAGGTGTTTCATGTATGCATCCTGAGTCCCTCAGCGACATTCTGAGGATGGCCTGGTGTCCTTAGAGGAAAGTCTGGGAGCATTGACAGTGGCCATGGAGACATGGACCTCACTCACACCCGGCTGATGGGAACTGAATGCCTGATGGTCCTGGTTTGGAAGGCCTTCCTACCTGAGACCTCTCATGTCTCTCCCTGATTTCCTTCTACCTCTCTGCTACTCCCACTCTCTCAATGGCTCTTCTCAATGGCCCAGTGTCCTGAGAGTGGCTCCTCTGAGATGTAAGCCTATCTTCTTCTAGTCCATTATTCTTGCTGAGAATCGGAAACAGGCTCACGTGTCACACAGAACTGCACCCATGAACAAATTATGAGGGCTTCATCGATTCACTTGACAGGTGTTTAATTAGCACTGTCTTAGCTACGGCCAGCAAGGCAGTGGTGGCAAGACAATGCGGTTCCACTGTAGAGAAATCTTTTACACAAACAGTGAAATGAGTCATTAGGCAGCCGCTATCACTGGCAATGAGACAGGAGAGACAAGAGTCTGGGTCAGCACTAGGGCAGGAGAAGAAAGGTTAGGAAGACTTTAATGAGTGCAGCCCTCACCTTGAGGGGTGAAAGTAAGCAGTATTCAGGTTTAGGGTACACTTTCTACATAGAGTCTGCAGGATGCCATGGTGGAGAGAAGGGGGGCCAAGAAAAAATCCAGAAGGGTGACCTAGCAAAGAACTGTCACCTCCTTACCTGAAGAATGTCTGACTCGTTAGTGAACACCAACATCCTGGCACTGGGCATGTTCTGACATGTAAACTCTCTTGCACACGCATTCTCAACAGTGAGGCTGGGATTCCCAGGAGAGATGACATGTTGGATGTTCCCATCACAGACGTGACAGATCACACACAGGCATTTGCTATCTGTGGTGCTGGAGTGAGACATGAACACAACGGGATTTTCTGGAACTTCACATTCCTCCCTGTCCAGAACAGTCTTCCCTGACAGGTGACAGAGCCCCAGTTGACAGTTCACAGGAAAGCCCACTCTAGGCTCAAAGCCTGGGCACAAGGAGAGACGGTGGTTATAGAGAACAGGCCTCTGTGTATTGTCTTTGTGACTTCAGAACTGCTGAAGGATAGCAAACACGATAATCTTATAAGGTAATCAAGGACACACACGTGCAATTAACAGGAAACATGTCAAAAAAGGGTCCAAGGAGCTCTTCTCTTAGGGGAGATAGGAGGGAGGGGGTCCATGGGGTTCTGGTGTGGGGTACATTCTCTTTTGGACAGGAGTTGGTGATATACATTCAGAAGAGGACGTTAGGGGCGGATTCAGGTCACGATGGTGGTCACACCAGCATTGTTAGCAGAGGCTGACGTGACCTTGGACCAGTGCCATGGAACAAGCCAACATTTCTCTGGGGGATGCTCAGGACCACAAAGCCCAGACTCAGTATGGCTGTTACTGGAATACCACATTCTCTCAAGCTGTCCCACGAGGTCCTGTGGGCACTCAGCCCAGGAGAGAACCGAGCCATAATGAAACCTAGTGGGAACCTAGAGAGAGTTGGCTCCCAGCCAGGCAGTCTAGGATGTGTGAAACTGGGCTCAGAAGGTCTGTCTGTCTGTCTGTCTGTCTGTCTCTGTGTTCAAGTGTTCTTGTCAATGGCTGCTACCCTGGGTGGCCCCTCTCCCTTAGACTGGATGTTCAAGCACAGAGTGTCACAGACCCTGGAAGATTATTCCTTTCAAATGGAGGGAAAATTAAAAACTGTTAAATTTAGAATTTCCAAGTCACCAAAATAGCTAACCCAGGCCCAGATACTGCCTTTCTCTTGTTATCTCCCCGGACTGGATATAGTAGTCAAATAGAATACAGGTCAAACCCAGCCTCCAGTTTATGCTCATAAAGAACAGAAACTTAATTGTATTTAACTTTCTTTAAACAAAATGTATCGGCACCTAGATCAGGAAGATGGCGAATAATTTAAAATAACCAAGAAAGAAAAATGCCTGTGGGTTGCGTGCCACTAGCCTTGGCTTGCTGGTCCAGAAGTACAGCATGGGTTGTTTCGCTTTGTTTGCCTGGTAGAGCTCAGCCAGCATCTTGGCTGAGACCTTTTGTACCTGCAATATGTCAATGGTTAATCACCAGTCAGCTATGCTGGTGACTCAGTGGGCTGATCAGGTGTGTCTCTGTCTCCCACCGAGATTCACCGTACAGACAGTGCTCAGGTCCCTGCTGGACACTCGAAGGCAGTAATAAAGCCCTTCTCTCTGGAGAAAAAGTAAAGATGAAAAATCTCATCTGCTTTCCGGGAAGAGAGGTCCCATCTCCAAAGGAATCTGGTAGGCCTCAGAGTCCCCATGCACTGTGACACACATTCCAGGAAGTCCCCAAGTAACACAGCCTCCCACCCCCACCCCTGGGCACTCGCTTGCTAGGGTCCTGGCTGCCAGTCTTCTCTGAGGTAGGGAAGTCCTTCCCTTTATGAGGACAGCGGGCTGTGCATTGCTAAGCAACAAGCATTTCTGTCATCCCACCTGCATCCACTTAGCTGCACAGGGGACAGCACCCACTCTTGGCATCTGTGACCCAAAGAGAGGCCATTCCTATACATTAGGCCGGGGACAGATCTGCAGAAGTGACAGCTAGAGTCCAACACCTTCTGAAGAAGGCACAGTGAGTACGCACTGGCCTGGCCTACCACAGGACCTGCTTCAAGGGGCTTAGCAGAAGAGGTAGTCTGAACCACCCAGGCTGTGTACCTACAATAGACTTCAACCCAAAAGATGCATTTCCAGGATATCCTGTGTGCTGGTTGTACAGAGGAAATGGTATTAGGATTCGTGTCTGTGATAAAGGAGGTAACAGAAGGGCACTCATCTCTGTACATGGCATCTCATGGGTAGAGGAGAGTCAACTGAGTTGGGTGTGTGACTGAGCAAGATGGCCTACTGGGTACCTGGCTGTTCTCATTAGGAACACAGGAAGTACCATGAATCCTGATAGGGAATAGGAGAAACCCCTGAGCAAAAGGGGAAGCCTAGGATTGACCTAATCAATGCTTCCTTCTATCCCTGGATGGATTCAGTACTTAAACAAAATATTGAGAAATGGAGACTCAGGAGGGCTGAGCCTAGTTGGAAGAACCTGGTCAATGGGGTCAAGCCTTTGAAAGGTACAGCTTGTCCTGGCCTTTTCTTGTCTGTTTCTTTATGCTATCTGGCCACCACGGGACAAGCAGCTTTGCCACACACAGCCCCTGCTATGATATCCTGCTTCACCTTTAACCCAAGGGATCCATCCGGCCTTGGATGGAGACATCAGACACCGGAAGCTAACACGAGTTTCCCTCCTATCAACAGTGTCTTCCAAGTGTTTGTTACAGGATTGAAAAAGGAAGTCTGGAGGCCTGTAGCTACTGTATGTCCCTGATTGATAAAGGTGAACACTTCAGAAGTCTAAAAGGCTGGCATTTAGAGTTAAAGCTGGCTGAGCTAAGCTGTGTGACGTAGTCATGTGTTCCCGGGGTTCTCGGAGACCAGCAGACCCCACAGCAGACACGGGGTAAGGGCACTTACCAGAGGATGAAGAATCATGTACTACCAAGAGGCACATGCCGTGTAGACAACAGAGAGTAAATCCCGAAAATCCAGAAAAGGTAGCTAATTCAATTAAAAAAAAATACTCAAATACAAATTAACCTTTCAGGTAGGAAGATACAGGCCTTTAATCCCAGCACTTGGGAGGCAGGAAGATCTCTGTGAGTTTGAGGCCACCTGGTCTACATAGTGAGTTCCAGAACAGACAAAGCTAGAGAGCCTTGTCAAAAAAAACAAAAACAAAAACAAAAAAACAAAAAACAAAACAAAACAAGGTGTGGCTTTTCATGTTTTGCCCTTGCTGAATGCCAGCACTCCCCAGGGAAGCTTACTGTCTGCAGTGGTGTAGAGACTGCTTTTGTGGATCGAGTGACAGGGTCCCCTAGAATCTGTCTGGCACCTCTGCTTAACTACCAAATATTTGACTTTCCCTCTCAGTTCCTATATGACCGAAGTTCATGGTGTTTGGTTACGTGGACTTGCACTTGGCCTTGATTCTGGCCAGGAGGAGAGCCACCTGGCCCAGCCTGTCTTTTAAGCAGAGGCTGTGTCGAGGTGATAAAAACATAAACAAAGAACCGACTCCTGGTTCTGACTTGAGAGACTGTTGTGGAGGGACCAATGGCTGAGAACCTGCCTCTATTATGGAAGTCTCTGGCCTCTGGGTGTTGTGCTCCCGACACATTTTTGGTCTGTAGTCTTTTCACTGAGTCTTTTCTTGTGAGACCCCATCTGTCAGGATTATATCAAAGTATGAGAAAGAGGGACCTTTTCCTTTCTCAGCCTGGAGAGCGTGTAGCCAGGGTTGAGCCAGACTCAGAAAGATTACAGAAACTATAATTTTCACAATGATCTGACAATGAGCCTGTCTATGGCTTTTGTAGAATCAGGGGTTAGTGTTCATTAGGTGATCCTTGTGCTCTGATGACATTAGTGTGGTTGAAGGTGGGGAGTGAGCAAGCTGTGCATGTTTTAAAACGTGTGTCTTGTCTGTTGGTGGCACACTTAAGGGTTCTGATATTTTTACTGGGTTTCACTGCCATGCGGTTAAGTGGTGTTTGGTATTTTCCTTGATTTGAGAGTTCTGACTTTACTAAGATCCCACGGCTGGCATTCCATGGTACTAGAACACCAGGCACACAGTGGAATGCACCTGCATTGCTGCTCCTGCAGGCAGTAACAGGTGACTGTCCTGGTTAGTTCCTGAGATCTGGGTTGACATTGTCCTGCTCTGAGGTGGGTCTTCAAGTGAGGATTTCTAGTGGGGGCATTCCCCAGTGAAACACCATGGTGACTCCTGGTTCCTTCTCTTTCTGAGTCTTATCTTAGTAGATAGCCAGATTTTCTTAGGCAGTTTTTCTGTGGTAGTCTGTCCTTGGCCTCTGGGGATACCCACATATGAAGTCTCGGTGCCAAGTGAGCTCTTGGCAATGTGTGCTGGTAACAAAGAGGCCAAAATTCCCGTAGTCACATACCTGTTAGACCTTCTAATGAGCTCCCCCAAGAGGAATCTCCTAGAAATGAGAGTTGGGAGTCATGATGTCTGCATAAGGGCATCTATGCCTTTTGTGGTCAGTTTTGGTAGTTTGCTGTCCTAGTGGGAAAACCACATTTGGAGTTAGTGGAGTTCCCAACCAAGCTGGGAACTCTGACTCCAAATGAACAAAGTTTGGAAAGAATGTTGAGTGAAACTTCTAAAGAGGGGAAAGTTTCTGACAGAAACTTCTAAACAGGGGAAGGTTTACTGTAGCTTGCAATTTGAGAGGGATTTTTTCCACCACACAGGGAAGGCATGGTGGTGGAAGTGTGAGCCCTAGACACCAAGACCACACCTCCGGTGGGTGTGGCTTTCGTGGCCACACTACAAGCTCCTCAGTCTTCAAAACAGCACTTCAAATTGGGGGAGAGCCTGTGAGGAATGCTTCAGATATAAACGTAACAGTGTCTGTTCAGAATAAAGCTGTTGGCCTCAGGAGTTCTGCTAACTGATGCCCATCTAAGCTCAGGTGCAAGATGAAGGGCCCAAGATGACTGGCACCTCTGTCCCTTCCCTGAATACATGGTGGGAACAGTTAGTTAACCTTGTTGTGTTATCTCTGTGATGACACATTCACAGGTCACACGCTCATCATAGCATAGAGTGGTTTTTCAGTCTGAGTAAGATGCATTCAGTCTAATTTCATATTTATATTGGGGCCAGATAATAAAAGCTGAAGCCGTTGGGGCCTCTGCAGGACCCTCTGCCTCTGCATCCAAGTGCCCTGGGCTGTATGACTTTTAATGATTTGTGTTTTTCATTACGATTCTGTCTGGCTGTGACGACATCTTGCCAATTTCCCATTAGTACATCTTGTGGGTTATAGGATAGAAGTTTAAATAAACAACTACACGTTACACACCCACACACACTCACACCCATACACTCACATATGTGCACGACCTCCTGAGAAATCTCCCATATTCCCCCCACCAACACACATCGGACCCCATCCCTCACAACCACCCACATACACACACACATACACACCAACCACCATTCCAACCCAGCCCATCTCCACACATCACATCCCTCACACACACACAACCACCCACATAAACACACATATGCACACAAACTTAGACCATCCCCAAATCTCCCCCCTTTACACATCCACACACATCCACACGCTACCCACCCCATATCCATCCACATCCACACGTACACTTTTACCCACACTCCTCCGTACACTGACACACACACACATATCGCCACCCCCACAGAGTTAATGACTGAAGAATGAGGTGAAGGCCTGGGGTGTGCTCTTTGTGAATGTTAGTGCCCATGACATCTCTTTGTCTGGGAAAGAAAATGTCTCTTGAACCTTGGGTTTAGGGGTTTGCTTTGGTACTAGACTCCTGGTCTCTGACCTAGGTAAGGAGATGCTGGGAACAGAAACGATGCAGGGGTGAAGGTCTCGCAGATGACTGGTCCCCAAGAGTGTCTACTCATGTTTGATATGGGAAGATGTGCAGGGGCTGGGGAGATGACTCAGTGGGTCAAATGCTTATCAGACAAACATGAGGACCAGAGTTTGGATCCCCAGAACCCATGGAAAAGCCAAGTAGATGTAGAAGCCCACCTGTAACTCTAGCATACTGGAGGGGAGCCAGAGAGACCCCAGAACAAGCTGGCCAGCCAGACTAGCTGAAACTAAGTTCTGGGCTTAGTGAAAAAGCCAGCCCCAGTTAGAGAGCCAGCCTTAATATCTAAGATAGAGAGCAACTGAGGAAGATGGGTATCAACTTCAGGACTCCACACACATGCATACACACATGGACACACATATGCACATGCATGCACACATATGAACACACACACGTGCACAAACATACCCATATACATGCACCTACATGCACAGAGAGGCACAGACCTGCATTCACATGCACACACATACGCACACAATGCTTTCACGTGTACACAAACAGGCACACACATACATGCATTCACATATGCACACACATGTACACTCACATGGACTCACATGCACATACATGCGCACACACATTGCACACATGTGCACACTCACACGCACACATATATACACACATACATGCACACACACAGAAGACTATAACACCCATGTCCCTCCCTCATTTTTGGCTTGTTGGCCCCTCACTTACTTTATCATGTGCATGGCACCTGATGCAGGAACAGAGCAGACTTACCTCATGTGGGCAAGGCAACCCAATGACCTTTTCTAAGCCTCTGGACCTGAAGAGGACAGAGAGGGACCATGCAGAGATACCCAGAGCACCTGGAAGGACAATCTGCAGCAGCTATACTTGCTCTTGTAGTACAAGCTACATGTGTAGTGCCACCTGCATGGCCTCTGGTGAGACCCAGCTGACTAGCCAGCCTGTCTGGAGAACTGGGTTAGGGCACTGAGTGTGTCTCTATCTGTACTCTGATTCAGGGGGTCGGTGAGGATGGGTGTGGTCTCTGGAGCTGTGCAGTTGAACTAGAACTTGTCCCACTGGGAATAAAATGAAATAAAAGGATTTTCCGACGACAGAGGGTGGGAAATGTTGCCATGCCATAAGAAACGGTGTGTCCTCGGGTTTCCCCGCATGTTGGCAAGGGGGTGTGTTGGGCAAGACCAGATTGCTCATGCTGCCAGGCCCTGGCTCTGACTGATCAGATCATGATGGCACTTTGAGACGTTGGCAGCAATCAAAACGGGGCAAACCCCTCGCTCAGCCTCCTGGGAAGCTGAGAAAACAAAAGCAAACTTCCACTACTAAGAGAATGCACACCAAGAGTGAGCTGTTCCGATCAGGGAGAGGTACACATCCACCCGTGGGCCTTATTCACCAGCTCCCATGATTCGTCTGAGTGAATGGGTCTCTTCCCGAAAGGTTAGAGGCTTCTGTTACCTGCTCTTGTGCTCCGTGGTGGAACCCCTGGTCCGGACAATACCAAGTCCACACCATGACCACAACACAGCCATGACCCACAGTATGCTCTATACCATAGTCTGTGCTATGGCCGCATATCATGGCCTATGCTATGGTCCATGTGGACTTTATACCATAGTCCACAAACAGCCCAAACCATGGCCTATACAACAGCTCTGTATGATAACCTGAGCATGTCGGGGACTGCCCGGTCACTTCTTATGAGCGCCTGAGAGTCTTGCTTCTGCGGAAGACGGGAGTGTGACTGTGCAGACTTCTACAGCCTAGCCAGGCAGTCTGGCAGCACATCCCCAGGCGAGCACAGCCACAGCAAATCACCGTTCTCTTTTTGAGCCTCAAATGTGTTCTGCACAAGAGTGGGGAGATCCTGAGGGTGGCTATTGGTCTTCCTGTCCAGGCTGTTTATGAAATCCTAACAGGCTCCATAGTACTTATGACCAAATAAGCCTAAGAAACATGCCTAGTTCTTAAAGGTAGACAGTAGTATGGTGAAATGCTGGCGCCAAAACAAGAGTTTTCCCATTCTAGGGAAATGTTTGATCCTGGAGTCTTACCTCTGCCAAAGAAAAGCATTTTTAACTTTAACTGACTGTGACTCCTCATATATGCACACCACAATTATAACACAGAAACATACCACACCATACCAAACATATACACACACATACCACACATGTCACATACACACACACCGCATACACTTACACACCCCACAGACACATGTCATATACACAGAGATACACATATCACACACACACATACACACACACACACACCACATACACAGAGACACACAGATCACATACGCCACACACATCAGACACACAGACCCCAACACACATACTGCACACAACACATACACATAAACATATGTCACACACACACCACATATACATACATCCACACATACCATATACACACACACCACATATACACACACCACATGTACACATACCATACATACAGCACACACAAAACATGCACATAGATGTATATTGTAGACACACAGACCACATACACACACACCACACATACATAGACACACATACCACATATATACACACTACACACACACACACATTCACAGAACTTGAAACACTTATTGACATCATTAAGCTTAGCTTGAAAACACACTACAAACATAGGTCTCTTATTCGGCCCCTTGACCAAGGCTGTAGCAATGAACACATGTCATTCAGTTGACTCTGTCCTAACCCGGTATGCCTACTATCATACAGCGGCAGGCTGAGTATGACAGTGGGCCTCACATTTGGAAACACATGGTTGAGGAAACTCTCAGGAATCGCACGACATTGATTCACTCTTCTGTGTGTGTGAGTGTGAGTGGGTGTTAGCTTGTGTGCATGCGGGCTATGCAGGTGTACATGCCCTCTTGGGTGTGTGAAGACAAGAGGCTGATACTGGGTATCTTCTTCTATCACATTCTACCTCATCGTTGGAGACATGGTCTCTCGCAGACCTGGAACTAACTCAGTAGGCTAAGTTGGGTGGCCAGCAAGATCTACCATAGTGCTTGGGTGTCAGGGATCCAAACTCATGTCTTCATGATTGTGTGACAAGGACTTTACCCACAGACCCATCTCTTCAACCTCTCAACCTGGTTTTAAAAAGATGTGTTTAAATTCACTTATCTATTAAAAAATGACTACTTTTTTGTTTTCACGAATTACCTTACTCTTTCCACCAACAGTGCTGATCACAGAGACAGGACTACAATGGATGATCTGCAGAGTTTGGGTGGTGTGCCTGCAGAGATTTTTAGACTGCCACTAGAGGGACAGACCATACAGGTAAGCAGACAAATGGCAAGCCTAAGGGGGAGGTGGGTTTGTCTGCAGAGGTGGCAGGGAGGGCTCCTGTGCACAGAAGCTAGGGAGAGGGATGGAGAGAACCGTGTCATCTCTAATCTGAAGCTCTGTTGTTTCATCCTGTCTGGATGATCAATGTTTAGAAAAGAGACCCTGCAAGGACAGAAGATGAAGCCCCGGGGGCTGCCTTGAAGCCCCTGGTGTTCCGAGTGGATGAAAGCACACCTGAGGTGGTACAGAGTGTCCTCCTGGAGCGTGGGTGGGACAAATTTGACGAGCAATGTCAGGATGTGGAGGACTGGAATCTTTACTGGAGGTCATCCTCCTTCCGGATGGCAGAGTACGTCAATATCAAGCCCTGGCAGAGGCTCAACCATCACCCAGGGATGACCAATCTCACCAGGAAGGACCGCCTGGCCAAACACCTGGCGCGCATGAGAAGGCTCTATGGTGAGTCGCTCTATGAGTTCACGCCCCTGACATTCGTCATGCCCAATGACTATACCAAATTTGTGGCCAACTACTTCAAGGAAAAGCAGGATTTGGGTGCCAAGCCAAGCTACTGGATCTGCAAGCCGGCAGAGCTGTCTCGGGGGAGGGGGATAGTCATTTTCAGTGACATCCGAGACTTCATGTTCAAGGGCACATACGTAGTGCAGAGGTACATCTGTAACCCCCTACTCGTGGGTAGGTACAAGTGCGACCTCCGCATGTATGTCTGCGTCACCGGCTTCAAGCCTTTGACCATTTACATGTACCAGGAAGGGTTAGTACGGTTCGCCACTGAGAAATTTGATCTCAGTAATTTGGAAGACTATTATTCCCATTTGACCAACAGCAGCATCAACAAATTGGGGGTCTCCTACCAGAAGATCAAAGAGGTGGTGGGTCAAGGCTGCAAGTGGACCCTCAGCAGGTTCTTCTCTTACCTTCGGAACTGGGATGTGGACGACCTATTATTGAGGCAGAAGATCAACCGCATGGTGATTCTCACCGTCCTGGCCATGGCTCCGTCAGTCCCTGCCACCTACAACTGCTTCGAGCTTTTGGGGTTTGACATCCTTATTGATGACAACCTGAAGCCGTGGCTTTTGGAAGTCAACTACAGCCCTGCTTTGACCCTGGACTGTTCCACGGATGTCTCTGTCAAGAGAAGCCTTGTCCATGATCTTATTGAGCTGGTATACTTAAACGGGCTCAGAAGTGAGGAGAAAAAGTGCGGGAGAATTTCTCCGCGAAATTCCGTGGTCTCCCTGGCCGGGAGCAGTCAGAGTGAGCTCTGTGCCACTCCAGATTCCCCATCCTATGCATCTCTCATCCAGCTTACGATGGGCAGTAAAAGCAACCCAGCTGCCCAGCATCTCTGTCCCAAGCACACTCGAACCTCCCAGCTGAGAGAAATGTTGAACAGGCAGGACAGACTCCTGACAAGAGAAGCAGCCAAAAGCAAGCCACGGCACAAGCCTCGGCACTCGCCTCGCAAGATGCTCTCCCCGTATGCGTCTCAGCCGCAGCCCCACAAGATGAAGGGGCCCACGGGCGTCCTCCCGGAAGCTGGAAGTGCACCAAACGACCACGCAGGCAACTTTGTTCTCATCTTCCCTTTCAACAAGGCTACTTTCGGAGCCTCCAGGAACGGGTTAAATGTCAAAAGAATAATTCAAGAACTCCAGAAACTAATGAATAAATAACTCATAAGTGCTAAAAAGCTAAAATGGAGAAGTGAGGTGACTTTTTGAAAACTGAGGATTTCTGTAGCCAGGGGAGGTGATGGGGCCCGATGTCCTGACATGTGCCTTTAGCATACACATTGTTGCTGGGCGCGGAGGCACAGCGGCTGTGCCAGGGTGGGTGGTCAGACACTGGTCACACTGCTACTGTCTCAAATGCCACCGGTCACTACAATCAAACCGTGTGTTCCTTGTAACATGGGGGGGGGGGCGCGGGGAACGAGAAATAGAACATTTTAAAGTGATTTCTTAGGTAAAATAGTACAAAACTGGCAGCAATTATCTTTTATTTTTAACCAGCCACTGTTGATTAAAATTATTTGGGGGGAGCTGGGGAGATGGCCTCATTGGTAAAGTACTTGCCATGACACCATGAAGAGCGGCACCCAATTCCCCCCCACCCACCCACCCCCACGCCCCCACGGCACTTAAACAAGAAGCCAGGTATGCTGACACACACACTTGGGATCCCAGCACTGGAAAGGCGGACCCAGGCAGATACCTGGGGCGCACTGGCTTGCCAGCATAGCTGAATCGGTGAGCTCTAGCCAGTCTGAGAGATCTGGTCTCAGAAAACAAGGTGGTTGGTTTTTGAGAAATAACATTTGAGGTTGATCTCTGGCTTCCACTGACATGAGTGTGTGCGTACACACCGAGACAGACAGACAGACAGACAGACAGACACACAGGGGCCAATCATCAGCCACACTGAGTAGTGCTCTTCTTGGCCGCACTTGTCACCTGCTCCCACCCAGCACCTGATGATGGAGCCTCTCACACTTAGGCAAGTTATGATCCTGACAGATGAAAAGGCTTCAAGTCCCAGATCTCCTCAGAACACCATTAAGCAGGAGGGCAGCCAGCCTCATGGCCAAGTTCACAGACTGCCAGGAAGCAAGTTGTCACCCCATCTCGTTACTGTGACAGAGCACCTGACAAAAACAACTTAGTGAAGGGTTTATTGGGGCCAACCATCCAAGGGTATAGTCGGTTGTGAGGAGGCAGCAGGTGGCTGGTCACACCATGCTCACAGCCAGGAAGCAGTGAGAAACTGGGGTGGGAGTGGGGTGGAGGTCTTAGTACGCAGCCCACTTCCTCTTTTTCATTCCATCTGAGACTTCAGGCCATGGAATAGTGTCTCCCACATTTAGGTGGGGTCTTCCCACATCGATAAACCCAGTCTAGGAACTCACACAGATGGACTCAGTGATTTGTCTCCTAGATTCTGTCGAGTTGACACAACATTAACCATCACACAGATGGTGAGTTCCCAGGGCTGGGGGGCAGCGAGTGGGGTGGGGTCTGAGCAGGGAGGAGATGTTCCTTTTGGGGTGATGAGAACACTCCAGAACAAGGTAGCTGTAACAACCACATGGCTTCATGAATAGTCCAAAAGTAATGCTTATGTGTATTTTATAACAACAACAACAAAAACCCCATTAGGTAATAGAATAAGGGGGTCCCTGCTGATGCCTTTTTGCCAGAAATTTGTGGACAAATGTTCTTTTATGGGATCCTGGGATTCACACAGGTGCTTGTGAGACACTGCTGGAACCAAGACCCAGGAGGACTGTTACGTCTGTCTGTAGCTCATATTCCAGTCCCCCAAACAGCCCCGCTCCACAAAGGCTGTAGCTCTGTCTGGCCATGATCCTGTGGCCATCACCACTGCTAGAGAGCCACAGTAATTGTGCCCACTAGTGCCTCGGAAGGCAGCCTGGCTGGCAGAGGACTCAGAGAAACCTATGCAACCAACAGGCATGTGGAATTCCACCGCACAGCAGGGGTTGAAGGGGACCTGGCTTGGCTCCAGGCTATGTTGCCTGCAGTCTGTCTTGGGAACCATTCTGATACCACAAGACAACTCATGAGAGACTGGTTTGTGTGCTTCTGGGACAGACCCGAGGTCTCCATTCTCCCAGAGGCTCTGAAAAGACCTAGTACTTGGCACTCAGTATTCACTACTCTGAGTATTGAGCTCCAGCCCCTTCCTGCTGTTCAGCAACCATCTTCCTACATAAAGAACTGTGCACAGTCTCACCACCCAGGGGACCCAGTGTGGGCTTGCTGAACTGGACCCCAGTTAGTTATGGCCTGAGTTTGCCAGGAGTACTCAGACACCCATCCCGAGTCCATGGACAGGCTTGCCAACCCCTGTCCCATAGACCTGCCAATGGCCTGAGATAGCAGACCCAACTGATAAGCTCGTAAGCTGAATAGCAGCTCTGCTGGAGGACTGGAAGGAGGTCACCCTAGCAGTGTCTCTGTGACTTTTCCCTTCATCATCCTGGGAGTCTTAGCATGTTTCTATCATTGGCTTCTCAGCCCTTCTCAATCAGCTGAAAGCAGGCATGTCAACCCAGAAGCCTCTTGGAACCACTCGGACACATGCCCATCCACGGCTCTGAAGCAGTGTCTACCTCAGTATCATAGAATGAACCTCATGTTAGTGCCAGCTCCATAGACCAAGGTCCCGGAGAGTGGTCAATGCACCCTGTGGCCAAGCGGAACTTAGAGCCCTTGGTAACAGGCGTGCAAGCAGCAATCTCCACGATAGCCCCCGACAACAGCCATGTGGTCCAGACCAACTGTGTGCCTGTGTGCAATTCCATCTTCTTAGACCTAATCCAGGACCAAGTGGCTAAAACCAGTGCATGAGGGCTCGAGGGAGACCATGGCTCCTTCGAAGGCAAAGTCTATGCAGATAGCAGGAAAAACGATGGGGTTAGGAAAGCAACATGTGGAAGAGAGCACGGGAAAGTGACTGGGGGGCAGGTCAGTCCAGATTGTCCTCTGAGGCTTTTCAAACAAGATCTGGGGTGAGATTCCAAGGTGTGTGACCCAAGGATGGAAGAGCTCTTCCTGTTGGCTCCTAAGTGCTGTTTGCCCACTCCCAACCCCAGGTTCAACCAACAGTAAGTTAAAAATATTTTTCAATTGTGTGGAAAAAAAAAGAGAGAGAGAAAGCAGCTTATGAATTAGAGACCAAATATTATAATAGAAACCATTGAAAAGAACCAGGCAGGGGTCCTGGAGCCAAGAAATGCATCCACAGGAAAAGTCACCATTAAAAGAACAATTAGTAAGTCCTAAGATAAGGCCACTATCCAGTTAGAAAAACAAAAAGGAAAAAGATGAAAAAGCAGTGACTAGTCAGGGACCATGTGACCCATCACACTCGACAGGCAGCTTAAGGTAGCACCAGATAGAGAAGTGAAGGGGGCCTGGGGACTCATCAGCCTTCAAGGTGGGACACCCCGTGCTTCACGTCCCTGGTGTTGTGTCAGGATACTTTAGGAGAGCAGGGAGAGGGAGGGAGGATTTCCTGGGGCTCAGTCTCAGGACATTTTGGTCTGTGGTGGCAGGGAAGTTATGGCACTGGCCATAGGCGTGGAAGTGCCCTGGGCTCCTCACATCACAGCAAATCAGGAAGCAGAGAGAGCACTGGACCAATGGCAAGGCTGAACCTTCAAGGTCCAACATTCAGGAATACACTTTTTACCGACATAGACCCACTCCTTAAACATTCCACAGCCACTCCCAGAGGTAGAGTGTTCAAACACAGGAACCCAGGGAGGGGGACAGCTCACATTCAACAGGTTTGTATCTGTGCAGGTGCGTGTATGTGTACATAACCCCCAAAACTCCAGAATCTTGAAAGCGTCAAGAAGCACATACTGCGTATAGAGGAGCCCCCGAGGTCCTCAGTAGGACTCTTGGCAGACACCATACACACCAGAGGAGACATGTTCACAGAGCTAAGAGCTAAATGCAGTGAGGACTCTGCCCATAATCTCTTGGCAGATGAAAGCTGAGAGGTTCCACAGCACCAGATGTGGCATAGGAAGCCCAGCAGGGGGAGTGCTTTGAGAGGAAATGAGAGAACACTAAATGCTAACTGAACCTTGAAGGTAAACATCCACTCAGACTCAGAATACTCTGACTAAAGGCTGGCATGGCGATCGATCCGCTCAACTCTTATGCATGAATTTAGCAGCAGAGGGATTAGCAAAGCCAAAGCCATAGCTATCTTTTTTACACACTAGGGGAAGCCTTTTTTTTTTTTTTTTTTTTTTTTTTTTTTTTTTTTTGGCTTTTGGTGGCCTCATGCTGTGCTCTGCAGGGAACCTATCCAATACTCAAGCTCCTTAAGTCCCAGCTGGCCCAGGTTTCAGATGGTGACAGCAAACAGGTGTTGCTGTGTAGAGGAGGGTGACCCTAGTGGAAGTACAGTTGGGCCAAACTGAAAATCTTGAGTTCAAGAGACACCATAAACCATGGCCATATTGACATTAGAAATCATTCCATATTCCTGAGTCCTGAATTCCACATGGTGAGATCAAGGAAGGGCAATAAAAATTGTCAGTTCCCAAGGGTGGGGTTTCAGGTATTGTTTTGAGAGCTGTATCTGGCTCCAGGCACCATGGGGTTGGGGACAAGGCGGCAGCTTGAGACGTTCCCAGGATCTCATCCTTTCTCCAGCACAGTGTTCTCCAACTCTTGGTTGGCCACTGTGCTGTACTTGTTCTGTCAGTAACTGGTGGAGGAGAGGCAAGGTCACAGCACACACACTGACTCTCCACTCATCACCGCTGAGACAAGACACCTTCCCATAGTTGACTCGGTGAGCATGCAGGTGTGGACACTGAGGACAACTGCACTCTGGAGGGTGGTGCCCACAGCCATCTCCTTCTAGCTCCAGGCTCTCTGAATCCATATTCAAGACCCTAACCCCAGGGCCTACCTATTGTTCCACCTTGGTGCTAAGCTGGTGTCCTGGGTAGTTTTATGTCAACTTGACATGTGCTAGAATGATCTGAAAGGAGGGACCCTCGACTGAGA
Organism: Arvicanthis niloticus; assembly: GCF_011762505.2. Lineage (NCBI taxonomy): Eukaryota > Metazoa > Chordata > Mammalia > Rodentia > Muridae > Arvicanthis > Arvicanthis niloticus. The sequence continues at coordinate 3,906,021 of NC_133436.1, forward strand.
AAATGCCTCCATAAGATCTGGCTGCAGAGAATGTTCTTAATTAGTGATCATTGTGGGAGAGCCCACCCCATAGTGGGTGCTACTATCCCTGGGATGGTGGTTCTGGGTTCTGTAAGAAAGCAGGTCGAGCAAGCTGTGGTGAGCAAGCCAGTAACCAGCACCTCCTATGGCCTCTGCATCAGTTCCTGCCTCCAGGTTCCTGCCCTGCTTGAGGTCCTGTCCTGACTTCCTTTGATGATGAGCAGCAACATGGAAGTAGAAACCAAATAAACCCTTTCTTCCCCAAATGGCTTTTTTGGTCATGGTGTTTAATCATAGCAATGGAAACCTTAAGACAAATAGGCACCGGGATAGTGGGGTATTGCTGTGATAGACTGACCTTGTTTTGGGAAGATCTGTTTTGGGAAGGACTTTGGGACTTTGGGCTAGAAAAGCCATTGAGCCTTGAAAGCTCAGTGCACTGTTCTATAGGAGCTGGGAAGATATGAATGGAGGGCAAGACAATGGGGGCCTGGCTTGTGAAGTTTTCGGAGGGAAGTTGAAAGAATCATTATTTTTGAATCATGATTCTGTGGTTCTGGTTAGCTGGGGCTGGAGCATCAGCTGTGGCTAACAAGATACCAGAACTACTAAAGTGAAACCTTTGATTTGTTGGGAGACTTGATGCTGGTTAGCTGGAGCTGAGAAATTAGCCGTGATGAAGAAGAGACCAGCTGGAAATTGAGGGGAAATCTTCTGGGAAGTGTTTCCTGAGAACCAGCACACAGAAGCTGTGTTCCAGAGGCAGCCAAGGTTGTACCTTGCACTGGCAACTGAACTTGGTAGTGTTGACTCACCCGGGTGGTACTGGTTTTGAGGGCATGAAGGGATCATGGAGAACAGCTGAGCACTGACACCATGAACAAAGCCTTGGTGAAGGTGCAGCCTAGTTGCAGCGGAAGACCCTAGCATTTTGGAGATGCTAGTATCATGGGTTGACCACCAAGAATAGCATCAGCCTTGGCATGGAGCCAGTTGGAGCTTGGAAGACAAGCTGTGTGTGCTGCAGAGGGTGGAGCTGGGAGTGACCCAAGCCCCTTGAAGGATTTCAGAAGATTGTGAGTGAGTCCCAATCATTGGATGCTGAGTTATTTATGCTGTTGACTTTGCTTTGTTCAGATTGTGACTGTGCCCTGGTTCTTCCCTCTGGAGGTATGGAAGGATTTAACTTATTTTTGATTTTATGAGATCTCACAGTTGAGAAACTAAATTTTAAAAGATTTGGGGTTTTAAAAGAGGCTAATTAAAAAAAAGAAACTAAATTTTAAAGTGTTTGAATTTGGAACTTTTAAAATTTATAAACTGTTTTGTATTGTGATATCAATGTGAATGTGTGATCTTGGGGAGGAACAAGAAAGGAAAGGTAACACTGTTGTGTTTGTGTGTCAAGCTGACAAGCGGTCTGGGGACGGATAGTGGAGGATAGTGGGAGGATAGTGGAGTGGTGAGTCAAATAACCTGGAACTCCAGCCCACTCGTCCAGAACTCTATAAAGTTCTGTTTTGTCCTCTGCAGCCTAAGCAAGTCACGTTGCTTAGACTTGGCCCACGCTGGGGATGAAAGGTCCTGGCTCACACTGGGGACTCTGGTGGCTGGCACATGCAGCTGCAGAACTAGCTTTGTGATGGCAGACGACGGTATAGACAGGGCTCTGGAATCTCAGGTCTTTGTGAACCCTGCTTCTGGCACCTCCTATCAATTTTCAAAATAATTTGAGGGCATTGTCAACTGCTTACAAGCTGTGAATCCCATGCAGAGGCCGACAGTCAGAGACATCCGTGATGCAGCCATGGCTCACACAAGCGATGAGAATTTAACAGCTCACTTCAATGAGACAGACCCTAGCTGCAAAGACCCTGCCAAAGGCATGTAAGACTCTAGTGGACAGGACATAGAGAAACAGGGGCATTGTCTGTTCCAGTGCCTGGCACAACAGCTGAATGACTGCACAGCCCAAGTTGAGACCAGAGACAGAGGATCTTTTCCCTACCTTGCAGATCCTCTGCCACCAAAAAGGCAAGCGTGCTTGCCCTTTGGAAGTTCTTATCATTGACTTCAGAAGATGAACCAGGGCGAGGGCATGACCAGCCATTCCTCTCCACTGGGCACCACTGGGCATCACCAGCTAACACACAGTGAGTTCTTTCTGAATATGCTCACCTTGTATCAGTTTGGAGGACACAGAGATGAAAAACAAACAAACAAACAAACAAACAAACAAAAAAAAACCAAAACCCAAAAAACCTCCACATTCTCAGAACTCATCAGTGCAGGGACTGAAAGGCATGGCCAAGGAGAATTGGGAACTCTATTGAGATTGGCTGCTACCTAGTAGCTAGGGAGAGATCTCTCCTACAGCAGACCGCTCCCACAAAATGAGGCGGAAGCAGGCAGACTCACAGGAACAGGTAGGAGATGTGGTCCACTGTGTTTCTGTGTTTGTTTTTATCTGTGGTTTTACTCATGTCCTTGTTGATTGACAGATCATAATTATGTGAATTTATGGGATAGAATGCTACACGAGGTTCTGTGTAGACACTTCAGGATGGTTAAATCATGTCTATTCACACATCAGGCACCAGTGAAGATACATCCCCCTCGATCCCACTTATGAGGACTCTAAAAGGGGGTAGAAGTAGATGCAGGCAGGCATTGGCCAAGCAAAACATAGAGCTGGCTGTTGTTAATGGCTGCTCCCAGGAATTAGCCAGCAGTGATTACGCTGCTTCCCTTGTACCCTCTGCTCCAGAGCCAGACTCTGACAGAAGGCACGGTCTGGACAAGGCCATGGAAGCCATGTCCAGGGCCTCATTTCTGGCTACTGCTTCTCTGACCCCTCTCCCAAGATGGTGGCTACATGGTCTCTTTCTTTACATGTTTTGGATGCCTCTTTACTCCTCATGTATAGGGGTCTCCAGGACTGTCACGGGGCTCTATTGATGTCAGCTGCTTTGTCTGTTTTGGTCAAAAGTATATTTGGAAATTGAAGCCTACTGCCTGGCATTGAGTCTGTTGGATGCACTACTTCCAGTCCAGGATGACAGTTCCCGTCTCATCTTTGACCCTGACCCTCCCTGAGGCATACTTGGTCTCCTGGCAGCCATTGCAGTACACAGTCTTGGTCGTGCCATCTGGGAATTCCCTCCGCTTGAACCTGGCTGTGTGGATTTCTTTCTGTCCGTTGCTGAACATGATGGTTTTGTCTCCATTCCTGTCGAATAGAGATACTTTGCTAAGTGGAACTATACAGAAGCAAACCACGTGAGTGTGGAGGAACTGGGAAAGATCAAAGCCATACGACCACCTAGATTCCCATGTCTCCCCCGGGGGAGGAAGTTGAGGCTCTTCAGGGCAAGAGTAGGGAAAGCATTTGAGACTTCAAAGACAGGAGAATCCCAGACTGTCTGGGCATAGGAAGGTGGAGGGGGCAAGGGAGCTGAGACCTGCCTGAGCCCACAATCTGAGATGGGTGAGCAGAGTCAGCAAGACTGCTCGGTTCATGACAGAAACACAACAGAAAGAGTCCTGGGTACTATGCATTCTGCTGATACCACCGGCAGAGCTTCAGAAGCTCTGGGTTGGGGTGGGAACCCTGAGCATACTGGAGGAGCTGGTAAGGTCAAGATCATGGAGGAAACATGCCCAGAACAAACCATAGTCAGGGAATATTGGGAACATTTCAGGTGAGTTTATTAACCTCTGGCCCAAGCTATTAGACATGTGACTGGAGGCCCCATGAACCTCGATGACTGCACACACCAGCACTGACACAGTGCCGTAGCACATTCTTGTGGTTTAGATTCTTTGCTTACACGTGCTGCAATCGGTTTGTGCTTCTACTCAACATGGCTTGGAGAGGTGGACACTGAGGACTGCACTCAAGGTTGAGCAGCTCCAGTCACCTATTGACTGCATCTACAAACCTATGTTGACATGTCACCTAACACCAATGGCATACTTGAGAAATACAGGGTAAGATTATTCTGACGTCAAGCTAGATGACTACAACATTAGCTAATGATGTGAACTGTGGGGTGACCTTTGTCCCTGAAGTCAATCACAGCACACTCTTGGGGCCATGTGACGGCCCCAAAATTCTATGTCTAAGCTCATGTTCTCTATAAAAAGATTTGAACTGATGTCACAAAAAAATTCTTGTAGGCCCAATGGTGTCATATTTTCTGGTATAATTTCTTTATACTTATTGTTATGTGTATAAGTGTCTGCCTGCATGTATATCTGTGAACTACATGAGTGCCTGGTGCCCATGGAGGTCAGAGGAGGCCATTGGATTCCCCTGGAACTGGAGTTACAGATGATTGCAAGCTGTCATGTAGGTGCTGGGGACTGAACCTGTGTCTTCTCTAAGAGCAACCAGTGCTCTTAACCATTGAGCCGTCTTTCCAGGCCCTGTTGCTATATTTATATAAATGCTTGAACTTGTGCAAACATGTAAATGACTACAGATGTATTATAGAACACAAAGCCCAGGGTTGAAGTAGGGGTTCACACCATCTGGTGGAGTGCATTGGGGGTGGGGGCTGACCTTTTCACTGTCACAAATGTCCCATCAGGGAACACAGTCTCCTCACATCCATCCCTGAGCTGTTTCACTGTCCCATCAGGAAACACGGTTTCCTTGGAGCCATCTGGGTAGAATTTTTCTGTAGGACACATTTGTTTAAAGTACATGTTAAAATGAATGCATTTGGAAGTCACCACGTCATATCTAAATGACCTATGTTAAAATATTAATGCAAAAGAGATCATATTTTTAACCATATAAGCTTGTAGTCAGGATTGGTAGACATCGCACCCAATGCCCCATTGATCCACTTTTGGGTAAGACTCACCTGTAGTGTGGATGGTCATCTAGTATGTGTAAGACTCAGCAGGAGCGTGGATGGTGTGTACAAGTGTGGACAGTCTCTGGTGTGTATAAGTGTGGACGGTATCTGGTGTGTATAAGTGTGGACGGTCTCTGGTGTGTGTAAGTGTGGACGGTCTCTGGTATGTATAAGTGTAGATGGTCTCTAGTGTGTAAGGCTCAGCAGGATGGATGTCTCTAGTGTGTGTAAGTGTGGATGGTCTCTAGTGAGTATAAGTGTGAATGGTCTCTAGCGTGTAACAAACAGTTCATGAGGTTTCTACTTGGTGATGATGAACAAGTGACACCTTTAATAGAAAATGGATTCAAGTCTCAAACTCTGATATTTTTCCATGTTGTGGATTTGTGGTAAAAACCCTTCATTGGTGCCAGGTAGTGCTAGGTGCTGGAATTCCAGGCTGAATTAAAGTAGGAATGCAAGAGCTACCAGCGTTCATGATTCTCTTCCAGGCTGCAGTGTGACCAGCCAACTCATACTCCTGCCACCACACCCTCCTGATACATGGGGCAATGTTTCTCGGACCTGTGAACCAAAATAAATTCCTCTTCCCTCTCTTGCCTTTGGTCAGTTATTTGTCCACAGCAGTAAAGAAAGAAACCAAGACACTGTTGAAAATGCTTTTACTGTTCCATATTGACTTTCAAAGGCAAGCTAGGTTATTAGCAACCACAGTGACAATTTATTTAGGGACAATTTCCCACTGTGGAGTGTGCTGAAGCTCTACTGCATCCAAGGTTGTTACCCAGGGCCTGGTAACAATGCATGGTTACAGTGCAGAGTGCTTTCCAATGTGCGTTTGCAGAAAGTACAAAGGGCTTCCAAGTGAAATGTCATTGATTGGTTTCCATGTGTTCTTCTGAATGTCTGTGTGCTTTGTGCACATGTGTTGGTCAATGTTTAACAGTTGTTGACAGACAAAAAGGAGCATGAACTATACTTAGGAAAAATAATGTGCCATGGAATCTTGACACCATATTGGTGCCGTGTCCTGAGGGGCTAGTAGTTCTCTTTGATTCGATAGCTTGAGATCTCAGAATCATGTTGTGGTAAATACTGTTTGGGGGTTTCCACCCCACCCTAGATCATTTTGTTCCCAAATAAATGATGCAAAATCATAATATTTATAAGCCTTAAAAGCAGCAGAGCTGGGCAGATGTCAACCCTCTGTGCTATTTTGTCTACTTCCCTGTCAATAATCCTGAGATATCATTTGTCATGTTCCACCATGCTCCTATTCCCTCATGGTCCTGCACTCACGATCCACCTACCCCATGGTGTCTTTTTCCTTCCTCTTCTCCTCTCCCTCAAGGTCTTTGCCTCAGACCTCAAGCCCAGGAACCAAAGCTCCACCTACCTCTCTTCTGCCTAGCTATGGGCTGTTGGCATCTTTATTAACCAATAGTTTTAAATTAAGGAGCAAGGTTTGCACGATGGAAGCTGGCACACAAGATAATTCACTCACTTTGAGGCAAGTACACTTGGGTTACAAAATTTAGCAGTACAGTACATAGCAACAGACGAAACCTCAACAGAATCCTGTGACTGTTTGGGGGCAGAATCAATGCAAAATGGTCTTTGCTGAACTTTGCCAAACACAGAGACACACAGGAGCATCCAGAAATGGCAAGAAGGGACTGTGATATTTTCTTTTTGAGCTGTCACATGAGGATATTCTGGAGAATATGAAACATACAGACAGACAGTGATGGCACTCAGAAACAGATGTACAGTTAAGTGATGCATTTCAGACACATTCTGCACAGACCAGCCAAGATTCAAAGACCAGATATATCTACCAAACCCTTTTCTGTTTTCACCAGACCTGGTTACCATCCACCAACCCCATAGAGCACTTGTGAACAAGCAAGTGTCATTTTTCAATGCCAAGTGTACGCCAAAAGTTACTGAATAAGTAATTGCTCTCCTGTTCACATCTGTGTTCACCAGCCTATAAAAACCTCAGGGGTGGAACAAAGACCATAATAGCACTGGCTGAAATATGAAGACTAAGAAAGAAGTCTCAGGTAGATTCAGCAGCCCTGTGGTTGGGCCAGGCTACACACAGCACAGAGAGCAGCCTGATCAGCATGATCAGCAATGGATTCATTCTGTCTGGGCACTGTCCTATATTATAGTTTATGAACTCTTCTGCTAATGCAAAAAAAGATCACACACACACACACACACACACACACACACAAACCCTAGTGCAGATCAGTATCCAGTATCCTGGAAGGGCCCAAATATCAGATGTCACTAAAACCAGATCAGAGCTGCTGCTTCCAGTGCTCTGATGGTGTATGCTGATCATGGTGTCCACAAGGCTCAGCTTTGCAGCTACATTGATACAGGATGCAAAGTCTGTGTCTACAGATTGGGCCTGAGCATGGGCCCAAAATGCCACTCTCAAAGAAGGACGAACCAGAAACAAAAACAGAAACAAACAAACAAACAAACAAAAACCTCAAAACAACAGCAAAACCAAACTACCTATGTTGTCAGCTGCTGATCACTGAGGAATATTTCTACTTTCTCCAACTTCTTTTTAAAGAATCTGTAGCAATGGCCCTGAGGTGGGCTCAGCACAGCCAATCTTGCTTGTCATTAGGGAACTAACATGAAGGATCTCAGGCTATTGTGCTAGGGCACCTGGCCAAAATGTACAGAAGCCTTTCTGGAGGGGCAGGTCCAGTCTGGGCCCTTAGGATTAACACCAAATCTGTCCCCAGGGGACAAACTGGAAAGGTAAGAAGACAAGGCACCATGAGGAACCAGCCGTGTGACTAGCCCCATACTGAGCTTCATGTCTGGGGTCAGGCTGTCCCCAGATCAAGACTGTGAGGCAACTGTGTGTAAAGTACCTTGAGAATTGAGGGACAGTAGGAGAAAACAGGAGATTAGGTAGGCAGTGTTAGCTGACACACTGGATAGACCTGAAACAGAGCACAAGGAAGTGAAGAAAGTCATCAAGCCAAGAAAGACAATAGAGAGCAAGTGAGATTTAGTTAAAGAGAAAAATGGCAAACTGGAGGGTAGTTTTAAAGACTTTACCTAAATGGAATGAAGATAATATTCTCAGAGAGGAGCCGGATGCGTGGCATGCTGTACCTGCACCCCAAAGGTTTAGGAAGATGAGGAACGGAGGGCGGGTAATGTTTGTAGAAGAAATAGCTGAGAATATTCTCGAATTTAATAACATAAAAATGGCACACAAAAATTCAGTACATCCAATTTTATAAATTTCAGGAAAATTAAAAATGACTCTTTGGGTATAATTTTGCCCTATGTGATTCACAGAATGATTTCTCATTAAAAAAGAAAAACACTAAGATCGAATGGGGCAGCCCAAGCTTTTCTTCAGTGATTTCAAGACTGAATGTCTGCTGTCTTCTCTCCATGGTACTCACCCACCTGACAATTTCCAACACAGGCAGGCACTGAGCCCGAAGACACAGGCGACAGCACTCACCGGTCCACTTGTTAGGAAACTGCACAACTTCGACGCCATCCGGGTAGGTTGTGTGTGTTGTTTGAGCGTCCGCATAATAATAAATCTGTGAAGACAGGGAAACCCACATTGGGAGGCGGTTCCCCTTACATTGTGAGCTCCAGGGAATCTGATCAATTACTTCCCGTAGGTGGCTGAGAGTACAGGTTCAGCAGGTCAGGAAGGCCCGACTGCATCTCTGGGTGCTTGCTTCCACAGGTGTGGAACACAGGAGGTGGCGCTAGCCACTGACACCCCAGGGATGACAATAGGCCATTGGTTACAGGGAGACTGTGGGGTGCAGCTCAGTCCTCAGTTTTGTACCTGTTCTAACTCATTACTCGCTGGGCCTTCATACCTCATGGGACCTGTAGCTGGTGAGGTCTCGGTTTTGGTGGACATGGCTGTGAGCCCCAGGGTCCCATGAATCCCACAGTTTTCAGACCAGTGGAGTAGAGCTCACAAGTGCCTTAGAAATTCATGGACCTGAGCATTGTGAGCTGCCACTTAACCTCGGCGTTTCTGATAGTCAACGTCTCCCTTAGTTTCCAAGGAGAAAGAGAAGGAAGGAGGACAACATTTACAAAGGGGGTGGAGGGTGATGGGTGCAGGAGAGCGAGTGCTCCCGATGCTACGGCCAGTCCCTAGATCTGAAGAAGGAGATATTAAAAAAAAAAAAAAAATGCCACAGCCAAGGGTAGAGGGGGTTGAACGGGGTGGTTGTCTGAAAAGTAAGAATGTGGACAGAAGACACTGCTCTACTCCTGATTCAAACTCCTGCCCGGTCACATCAGATCAGTCCTCTGAGGTGGATCCATGTCTCTCTATCCACAGAAGAGGAGAAAGAAGATGGAGTGTCTTTAAATAGAGTCATACCATTAGAAAATCTGTGATTCTGAGATCTGAATGTGTTTTGGTTAGCGTCTGTCGACTAGGCACAGGCTAGAGTCATTTGAGAAGATGGAACGATTTGACAAGATCCCTCCACTAGATTGCCCTACAGGCAAGTCTGGGGGGCATTTTCCTGATGAGTGATAAATGAGGTCCAGACCACTGTGTGAGTGGTGTCACACCTGAAAAGGTGCTTCTGAGTTTTAGGATAAGCAGGCTGAGCAAGCCATGGGAAGCCAGCCAGTAAGCAGCGCTCCCCCATGTTTGCTTAAGCTCCTGCCACCAGCTTTCTGCAGTGATGGTGACTTCCCTCGATATTGTGATGGGGACATGTAAGCCAAAGAAATCCTTTCCTTCCCAAGTTGTTCTTGGTTGTGGTGTTTATTGTAGCAGTAGAAAGCAAACTAGGAAATACAGCTTCTGTGTTCTATGATTTTTAAGCATTCTCTATATCATCTCTATCTCTATCTCTATCTCTATCTCTATCTCTATCTCTATCTCCTCTATCTCTATCTCTATCTCTATCTCTATCTCTATCTCTATCTCTATCTCTATATCTGAAAGGCATGGGTGTCGGGAGTGCCTCTGTCTCTACCAATATGTAAGTGCCATGCTTTCCCTTTGCACATCGGAAGACACAGGAAGGAAACAGCAGCTCCTGGACAGAGAGCCCTGGAGAGGGGCATGCTCGCTGTTCAGGGTCTTACTGTCACCAGTACTGAGCAGGAGTCAGAGCAGGGGAAGTTCTCTCCCAGCTTGCACTGAGCCCTGTTCTCTCTCCTCCCTCATCCCTGTCGATTCTCTTTATCTGCCCATCCTTGTACCATGTCTGCCTAAGAAATACGTTTGTGATCTTTATGCCCCAAGGTGACACAACACATCTCTTTGCTCCCCAGGGCCATGAGTTCCTGAAAGTCACCATTTAAATAAGTCTCCCAGGATTTCCAGGATTTTTTTCTCAGAATGTAGGTTAGCTCAGGTCTGTGGGAGGGTATCTGGATAACAACAAAAAAATTCACAACAGAGGGTGGGACGCTGGTGGAAACACCACTAATGTGCAACTCTACTGGGTGAGACCATGAAGATTGCTTACATCATACACCATGGACAAAATTCTCATTAGCAAGACAGTTCTGACCTTCCACCTTCCCTCATCTCCTGACACCAGGGGAACAAAAGAACGCACATCTATAAAAGGTTTGCTAGTCACTGGGTAGGCTCTGATTCTGAAAGAATACAAGTGTGTGTGTCCATGGCACGCACCACTCTCTGATCGGACTTGACCTTCTTCATGTCACCATTAAAAAACTTGATGAGGGTGGTCTTCTTGTCAGCACTGATCTCTTTCCTGGTTCCATTGGGGAAGGTGATGATAGTTCGCCCATCACTGAGCAACCGCTCAACCTTGATGGACACACAGAAACGCCCAGATGAAGAGTTATAGCAGGCATAATGAACATGTTTCCACTATTTCCTCTTGTATTCAAAATCACTGCCCACCATCTGCCTGGCACGCTGGATCCTAGCTGCTACACACATATATACAAACATGCACACACACACACACACACACACACACACACACACACACACACACACTATACTGATGAGTTCTCTATCCTTGTTCTGCATGTGGTCATCACTAGGAAATGCAATAATTTGTTCCTCAGTGTCTGCCTTCCTTCAAGTTGACACTGTGTATTTGCCATGAATCTGTATGATCCCTCAACCCAGCATTGATGAACCAGAAATCCTGGGCCAAACACAATTGCACGATTTCTATGTAAACATGAACTTCTGTGCTTATTCTGTCTTCTCACTTTCTCCTCTCCTCTCATACACAACACTAAACGGTTTCAATTAATAATGAGTAAATAAGCAACTCCAAATGCATACTGCTAGGCTCTCAGTAGAAAACATCATCCCTTTAAAGGTTAATGAAAACAAAGACACCGGCAGAAATGTCCTCAACTTGCTACACCAATGCAAGTTCTCCCATTATGCCTGCTTCGCCCCTTGCTCACATCAGAAGACCATGTTGAATGATGGAGGACATTGAGATGGGGTGAGTCACTATGACATTCATACAATGATGAAGTTGCCTAATGCAGTTCTGAGAGAGAGTCGTGCATGATCATGTGATTTTCAAAGTTTTCACTATGAAAATAGGAGATGAACCATCTAAGAGGATATAAAAAGGATTGTTTTCTAGTTTAGACTGTGTCATGGCTTTTTCATTTTTTTTAACATAGTAGATACGTGTGTGAAAACATATTTGACAAGATGTAAAATCTAATCTGACCCTCAACAGCTTCGGAATGGCTTGTCTAACTGTAGAGAGTTCACCGACATGTATGGACTTGGGCTGAGGGGACAGCTCCGCTGTGAAAGGCCAGACTCTCAGCCAAAGTTATATGTAAAGTATACATTTTGGGTCTGGTTAATTATATTGTGTGACTTTTCTTATTGCAAATTTTTTATAATAAAGTTTTAACTAAAAATAGAATTTTTAATATAAGAGTGAATGAACGAGAAAAGAATTCAGCATATCCAATGCAAGGCACACAGAGATTCAAGGTAAGACATCAGAAGACACAGTACTATAAAGGGGAGTCAGAGAGATGGGGACTGCAGCTGATGTTAGGTTAGAAGACAGAAAACTCAGAGCAGAATGCTATTTGCCATGGACCACCTGCTTATCACGTTTATACCCTGTGGCTTCTGAAGCCCAAGCCAGTGATTGGTCCATAACTTGTTGGCCTAACCAGCAATGGCCCTCCTTCTTGTCTGTGCTTTGTTCGGCTGTGTTTCTTTGCTCGACAACCATGTGAAGCAACCACACTAAAGAAAGGCTTTGTGGTCTAGGAGCGTAGCTCAGTTGGTAGGCTGTTTTCCCAGGAAGTTTGAAGCCCTGGGATCCCCAGCATTGCATAACAGGATGTCGGGGTACATACAGTCCTATAATCCCAGTGCTCAGGAGTTGGAGAATCAGAAGTTCAAGGTCATTGTGCTACATGGTGAGCTTGAATACATAAGACCTGAGAACTGTCTAAGAGGAGAAGAGGGAGAGGAAAAGGAGGCACAGGAAGAAAAAGGAGGGAGGGAAGAGGGAGAAGAGGAAGAAGAGGAAGGGGAAGAGGGGGATGAGGAGGAAAGGAGGAGGAAGAGAGTGAGGAAGGGAGAGGAGGAAGGGGAAGAAGGAGAGGAGGAGGAAGAGGGTGAGTAAAGGGAAAAGGAGGAGGTTGAAGAGGATAGGGAAGAGGAGAAGAAGGAGGAGGAAAAGGAAGAGGAGTAGGAGGAGGGAGAGGAGGAGGGAGAGGAGGAGGGAGAAGAGGAGGAGGAGATTACGATGAAAAGCTGTGAAGCCAAGCAACCTTGCTTATCTACTCAAAGCACTCTCTGCTTTCAAGGGTGAAGATCTATAGAGCCCAAAGTTCCAAAAACAAAATGAAATGTAGATTCTCTCCAGCAAAAGAGGGAGAAAGTGAAGGTGCTTTGGCAAAAAGCTGGGCCATAGCCGCTCACCCCTTCCCACCCTTCCTGAGGCAACCCCAGCCCTCTGGCAACAGCACTCTGGGACAAAAGTGCTTCTTGAAGTAGCTGTTAGGAGGCTCTGAGGGCAGAGGGGTGGGTAGATGTTCCTAACAGAGCTGGTGTTTGTTACTGGATGAAGCTGGTTATCGTTGATGCTCTAAAGAGGTGTCGCAGCCACTAGCTTATAGCCCCAGGGCACACAGCACAGAGAATGTGGCAGGGAAAGATCATGCGCAGCAGAAACCTACCTTGCCATTTGAGTGTCGCTTTTCCTGTGTCTCATCATCCTTCGTAGTGTCTGAGGTTTGTGGTACTTCTTTAGAAGCTCTTGACTTTGCTGGAAGATTCTATAAAGAGAGTATAACCACTGCCCCCACTGTCCCTATCCCCAGCTGTGAGAACCATAGGTCCATCAATGCAGTGAGAACCATAGGCTGATCAATGCTGTTAGAACCATAGGTCCATCAGTGCTTGG